>NC_056739.1:1661603386-1662203386 GCF_019279795.1 Protopterus annectens
TAAATATTCCTAATTGATTGTTCTCACTACCCTTGTTTGAGTGCTTAAATCCACATCGGTTCCTATTCCAAGATAAAAAAAAGTTTCTTAAACATGTTAAATGTACATTTAAAGTATTTAATGAGTACTTTTTACTTGTATCTTTTGCACGCTATTTGGCATTGTGCTCTGTAGACTGGCAGTGGTCAATAGAAATGAACGTCATTTCATTGTCCAAGGTAAAACCTGAGAAATTGTATTTGTCTCTCATCGATAGCACATGACGGGCACTGTTGCACATTCTCCAGCAGTCTGGACAGTACTAAGTGAAGAAATTCAGGTTGTGACACCCCTATCTCTATGGCCTAATGTGTAAAAGTACTGAGCTTAGAGAAACACTACCTGTGAAGCAGGGATCAAACCTTGTCCCCAGTCATTTTACTGAGGAAGATCATAATAAATCTTGACACTCATTTTGGTGTATGAATGTACTGATGTGGAAACTCAGGTAAGGTCAATATTGACTAAAACTGACAAAGTCATTTGAAATTATGTTATATTAATTTTGTGTGCTGTGGGAACAATGAAAGCATTTTTTGTACATAAGTGATACTGGTGTAAACAAACTTTTCTATTTAGTATATATCATTAATGTTTCACATATAACCTCAAGCTAATGTGTGACCAATTTCTTAAACCTAATAATGATGACATTTAATAGAAAATTCATTTGAATATGTATGGTGGGCACAATAATTTTATTTTTATCACCATGACTCATCACATATACAACCTATGCTTTTAGCACAGTTATGTCGTGTGAAGTTTGTATGCAAGATACCCCATTACTGATTCAACTGCATCAATATGAAGTATGTTTACAGAAATAATGACTTTTACATAGGAAGGAATTCCTAGGACTTATTAATAATACTTCAGTTAATTTAATTAATATAGATCTTAGTTTCATAGGATCATAGGTATTTACTAGGCTGATGACCACAAAGGCCTTTTTAAGCCTAGCCATGCATCCCAAATCTCTGACAAGTTCTTGTACCCTTGGTAAGTGTAAGCAGGAGCTTGGGAGATGAAACATTTACAAGCAGGGTTCTGGGAGATGAACCATTTACATGATGCCTTGTGCCTATTAGAGACATAGGTGCCAGACAAGGGATGGATTTCCTGTTCCCCATCCAATTGTCTGAGTTACACTTGAGTTGAGTTAGGGAGGAGCTGTGCTTCACATGGATGGGGACCCTGTTCCAGAGAAGGTGTAGTCTCTAGAATACATACCTATCTCTCCAGCAGGTCCTATTTATATCACAGGCAAGGTTTAAGCCTTTAGAATGGGTAATTCTGGTGCTGTTCCTTTTGTAGATATACAGTGTATGCCAGGCATAGATCTTCCCTCAACAGTCTGTAGGAGACAGAATATAGGGATAGGGCATTGAGGTGCTCTGCATAGGGCATGTTACTTACACCCTTTATTCTTTTAGTGAAGAACCTCTGTGGACGTTAAAGCTTTTAGATATGCCCTGTTATGTACATAACCAAAAAGCCAAATGTTATTGTGATCAAACCCTGAGATAATAGTGACCAGTAAACAAATATCTCCTAAAGCAATATTTAATCCATGATAATGAGGTATCCAGAATATAAAACATGTTGACCTCGATATACAAGAAATATTTTATTATACATTAAGTGCTTTCTTTTACTTAGAGACTTCATCAGAACAAATACAAATAAATTGATTGCACATTTTATAAAGAAAGGTACAACTCTTTTGGTATATCCCTATAATAATCTTTACATTATTTCCACCCATAAAGCAAACTATTACAATATTTATTCAAATACTAAAACTAATAAACCAAAAGTCCTTCAATTGCAGGAACCAATAAAGGCTGTCCCACCACAATAAACAAAACACCAAGATATTAATCCACTCTTTATTCCAATACCAAAACAGTATTTAACGCTTTCATCTCCTAAACGGAAACTTCATCAGAATCCTGAAGTTTCCATTTAGGAGATGAAAGTGCTAAATGTTGTTTTGGTATTGGAATAAAGAGTGGATTAATATCTTGGTATTTTGTTTATTGTGGTGGGACAGCCTTTATTGGTACCTGCAATTGAAGGACTTTTGGTTTATCATTTTGTGTTTTCCCTTTGGTTGTCCATTTGTTGTTATCAAATACTAACACTAAAAACTGCTTTATAAATATCACTTCATAAAATCAGCTTAACATCATAAATGCTGAAAAATAATATATGTAATATATTAAAAGCTATTGTGTAATGTTATATAAAGTGCATTGGATAAAAAAAAATCAAGTTGAAAAACATATATAAATAAATTAATTCAAAGTTTGCTGTTAAAATAATTTCTACACAAAAGTTCCATTATGGCAATAATTAAAATTTATAAGTACACATAAGTCAATTGAATAAATATTCAAACAAAAGCATGCTGAAAAAGTTTAACGGTGACAAAATGATTGATTTTAAAAGCTTTACTGATCTTAATGTTAACACTGGGACAAAGGAAACATGTTTGTTCGATCCTGGGAGGTTGCTGGCATTAAGTTTTAACTGCCACAGTAATTCATGATATTCTATAATTGCTGACCATAGTCAATCCCTTGGGTCCTGGTCCACTTTTTCCAAACCAAAAAAGTAAACTCATTGTTCTTATATTTCAGGTAATGTTTATATAAGGCATTAGTTTCTTTTTAATGTCATTTAAATGCTCATAAATCCTCTTTCACAGAGCTCTTTCAGTTTTTCCCACATAAAAGGATAAACATATCTTATAAGGTGCCAAGTTACTACCCCCTTACTTATACAATTAAAGTATTTATAACTTTTCAATACACACCCAGCAATAGGAAGACTTATTCTGTCATTATTAAGTAAATAGGGCACTGTTTGCATGTTCCACACCTATAAATCCCCTTTAATTTGTTACATTCTAAATAAACTTTCCTTTTGTTACCTTTTTCTAAAATCTCCTTAACACTGTATCCTCTCTTACACGTAAATATAAGGGGTTCAATAAATACTTTCAAACTATTTGGCATTTTCAAGAGCATCCGCCAATGTATAGATATAATATTCTGTATTTTTTTTTGTGGAATAAATGTATCTAATATTGAGGGATTCAATGTAATTCCCATTTTTTGTCATTATTTATATTTACTTTCTTATTATCAACTTCATTTCTAGCACCTTTCCCTAGTAGGGTAACTTACTTTTCCCCTTGCTGTACTTCATCTGCAACCTCTTTTACTAAATTTGAGAGATAACCCCTCTGAAGTAAAAATTCTTGAATTCGAACATATTCATCAAAAAATCCTCATATAAAGAGGTCATCCTGTTTGCTCTTACTAGTTGCCTCTTATCTATGTTTTTCTTTTGATGGGGTGAATGTTCACTACTGTAATGTAAATAAGAGTTGGAATAATTTCCTTCCAACATAATCTAGGTATGAATCTACCATTAATTAAATCCTTTTTGATATTCACTTACAAGTAACTAATTTCATTTGTTCAACAGATAAAAGTAATTTAAAAAATACTGATAGTCAACAAAATAGCCCAATTTCCCTTCAGAATCACTCCATCTAAGGAAAATGTAATCCAAAAATCACATATTATGATGTAAAGCAGCTCTTATATCTCGACTTAAAGACATACTCCTGTTCCTAGTAGCATAAACTATCGTGGCATATATAGAGTTGCAAGCTGTACCCATAGCCACACATTCATTTGTTTATAAAACTCATCCTCAAAGTAAAAAAAGTTATTTTCTAAAAACAATTCCATGAGCTACGTAAGTATTTTGAATCACTAGCCTTCAAAAATTCACATTCAGGCAAAACGTTTTCAAACCATTGCAACCCATGGTGATGGGGAATAACAGAAAATAAGTCTACAGTTTCAACAGTAACTAAAAATGATGTTGCCTGATATAAATCTTGTGCCATTTTCATCAAAAATCCCACAAGTCAATGATAATGTCCTTGTGGACATATATAAATAGTTTAGGCATCCTATCAATATAAATAGCTAATGAGTAAACTTTTGAACCATTATCTGCAACAATCTCACTTTTGGTGTTCCAAAAATTGATGGAATAGAAGTGTATCCACTCTAAGAAAATCAAATAACCTTTTATCAATCCTTGCATAAGATTATCACATAAGATCAAATCAATTTTCCAATCTGCAACATTAACCTCTTTCTTAGATGCCTAGATCTATTTTTCTTCCTGATGTAATATGTTCTGGATATTGCCCACAAATATCCATTGGTTCATAATGACTAAACCGCCTTCTTTATTGTGTTTCATAATCCTAATCACTCTATTGTTTGCAGTCTCCATTAATAATTTATATTCTGTCTCACTAAGATTTTTATATTGTCACTTTCTTTTGTAAGTATATTCTTTTATTTCACCCTCGACTAAGGTATCAAAATTTTGTAAGGTCAGATGAAGAGTGGGATCCAAAGTACTTTTCTTCTTAATAACAGACCCCATGGTGGAATCACTACTATAACTAAATATTGTGTTAAAGCTGATTTTGTGTAAAAATAACATTAAATCAATTAATACATCACTGATCTCAAATTTAAATGAGGGCAACAATTTGAAACCTTTTTTTAAAAGATTAGAATTGGTGGTATTTAATTCAATACCACTGTAATCGAATACTTTTAAGTTTTTACACTTGAATTGGATTAGGGAAGAACTGTACTTTATATGGATGAGGATCCCCATCCAGAGAAGGGGTAGTCTATAGGATACATACCTGTCTCTCCAGCAGGTCCTATTTATATGACAGATAAGATTTAAGTATTTAGAATGGGTAATTCTGTTGTTTGTTTTGTGGATATGCAGGAGGTCCATCAATGTGGGGTCTGACAATGCCTTGTATGCCAAGCATAGATCTTCCCTCAAAAGCTTGTAGGAGACAGAAGCGTGATGTGATCTGCGTAGGACACACTACTTCTGCCTTGTATTATTTTTATGAGGAACCTCTATGGATGTTCCAGTTGCTGGATATGCATGTTCAGGTATGTACCAAAGGGAGCATTGTACTCAATGATAGGTATGATAAATGTCAAATACAGTGGAACAATGACTTCCTTGGACCTAGATGCCATTCCTTTTTTATAAGTTGCACAACATAGAATGATTTCCACACTGCTTTAGACATATGATGGTCAAAGGGTAGATTACTGTCTACTGGGTCAACTCTTAGGGGTATGCTGATAATATGATAGTTACCAGGAGTGGATAAATTCCCAAAGGATATTATTATGATTTCCTTGGCGTTTAGTTTTAGTTCATAGCTTTGACATCAACTATTTGCCTGTGACAGCCCTTCCTGGAGGACATTTGTGTCAGTGGGGCATTCAATTACAGCTCATAATATGCAGTCATCTGCTAATTTAATCAGAGGCCATTGACATTGGCCTTAAGTTCAGAGAAGTAAATGCCAAAAAAGAGTGGTCCCAGTACAGATCTCTGAGGGGCTCTGCTTGTGACTGGCATCTTTGAAGAGATGAACTCTTCTGTTCTAATTTTCTGGGTCTTGTCTGTGAGACAGCTAGCTATCCACTGGGTGACATAAGAATTTGTACCTAACCTCCTGAGTTTGTCAACAATGCCTGAGTGCGGCTATTGTGTCAAATACCTTGTCGAGGTCAAGGTAGGCAGTGTGAACAATTTTACCCTTATCAATTGCTTTGGTGATCTTTTCAAAGAAGACCACCAAGTTCAATAGGCATAATCTGCACCTGACAAAACCAAATTGGATTATTTCCAGTGTAGGGATGTTTCCTATGTTGTTATTGATCAGTTCCATGATAATTCTTTCCATGGCTTTGCATATGAAACTAGTGAGACTTATGGGTCTGTAGTTTCCAGGGTCTGTACATGGCCAACCATTGTGCAGAGGGATGAGTGTTGCTGTTCTCTATTCATAAGGCATGAAACCTGTTTGGAGGCTACAGTTAAATAATAGGTCTATATCACTTGAGCAAATGCTTAATTGAGTGAATTGCTATTTGTTGAACTGTATTAAGCAAAAGCTCAATTAAGCGATCGCCAGGTTAAGCAAAAAGTTTCCTGGGGTAAAAAAACAGCTGCCAACCCACTGAATGGAACAAACAAAGAAAACTAAATTTAAAACTCTGCAAAGTAGGGGGCTTTGCCTCCCCCATCCCCCTAACTAAATATATCATCTCCAAGATTGCACTACAGTGGGGAAAAGGGCAAATACCGGATGATGGCCAACCATGACCTCTCTCTGGGAAAAAATTCACTTAACCTAGCGTTTGCTTAATTGAGCTTTTACTTAATACAGTTCAACAAATAGTGATTCGCTCAATTAAGTGTTCACTCAAGTGATAAAGATCCTAAATAATAATTCCAGAGGGCCTGATAGGTCATATTTCATGCTATTTAGAAGGCATCTTTGAATGTTATCTGGGCTGATTGATGCAGTGTTCTCGGCCTTAGCGAGACAATTAAGGACTTGCTCCCTAGCTATAGCAGGCAGAGTTATATTTGATGGTATTTCCTGAGGGAAGGTTGAGTGGGAGAGAGAGGTAAAGTTGTAGATAGATTTGTTGGCCAGTAGGTTTGCTATATCTTCAGGTTCAGTATAAGAGTCCCCTTTAATAATGAGCTCTGCACACAATTGTGTATTGCCTTTGAGGCTGTGGACATAGCTAAAGAATGCTTTGTGGTTGTTCTTGACCTGGAAGGCCAAATTTACCTCAGTTTTGCTTTGGCAGACTTTATTTGTCCACTGAGTTGTTTGTTTGGTTTGATGAGAGTGCTTTTATCTAGCTGGATGCTGCAACACCTAATTTTACCATGAGTTTTTCCTTCTGTTATATTTCCTACTGATGTGATTCCACCAGGATGGCTTGATTTTTGAGTTAGTTCTGTATTTGCTCCTAGTCAGTACAGCTGCCTCTCTGCAGATATTAACATGTTTTTATAGGGCTTTTGTGAACAGTTCTTCTAAGGCAGTGGTATTCTTAGGGTTTATGGGGTCTTGAAATGTTGCCAGGTTATCACCTAATAATAGGAATTTAGCCTTAGAGTAGTTACTTAATATTCCTTAGTTAGGTGGGGTGCCAAGTTTTATTTTTCTTCAAAGGAGGCAATTTTGTGGTTTGACCTTACCAGAGAAGACATTACACTAGGGGGTGTACAGTGCTCTCCCATAATAGTCAGGACCAGATCCAGTATGGTTGTATCGCTGGTTGGTGTACTGACAATCTAGTCCAGGGAGTTCTTGTTTACAAAATCCAGGAATCTCTGTGCCTGCATGTTTGGTGTCATAAATGATTCCCAGTTAATAGTGGGTCAATTAAAGTTGTCCATGAATATGGTAATGGGTTGGATGGTGAGTGTTTCCAATAAGTTTAAATACATGGTATGGATTCCCTGGGTCATATATAACTTGCAAGGAAGTGGTATGGGATTTTGCCCGTTTTGACTCTTAGAATACATAGCTTGTCCATGGACTTATCCAGGAGCAGTATTTATGCCTTACTTTGACCAGAATACTCCCACCTCAGTCAACCAGACCCAATCACCTACTCAACTATGATTGCCACCTAGTTTTGCATGCTACAGGCAATAGCAAGTATCTGGACTCAGTACTAGCCTGCTAAAGACAAAGTCAAGGACAGCCTATCTACTACCCTGCTGTGGATATATATCCTCCATAAATAGGTGTTTTGTGCAGCGATAGCATTGTTGCCTCACAGCAAGAGGTTCTCCCATTCGATTCTCGGCTGGAGTGCAGGGAGTGCCTTCTGTGTGGAGTCTCCATGTCCTCCCAACGGTTGGATGGGCATTCAAAAGACTTGCGTAAATGGGCGTGCCTTCACTGAAGGTTGAACTTTGAGCTGGCACCTCGGCATTCGTGAAAATCTACTGCCAATCATTAGCGGACCAGAGTTCCGCTGTGGTGACCCCTAACTGAGAAAAGACGAAAGACAACAACAACATAAATAGGTGTTTTGAGAGGAACTTTTTCACTTTTCCTCACTTTGAGGAGTCAAACCTTTTGTGTAGCATTTGTATAAGGCATGCACACTACATCAGATATGTAGTCAGTAGCTTTGTATATCAGATACTATAATATAACTTGTCATACATTAAAAACTACATTACCCAAAGTTTAATAGTTTAACTTGTCTTTTCATAAGCAGCTTTTAATATACATCTCTTATATGTTTGGATATTTTATGCAACCCCCATCTATCAATACTTAGTTTACTTTTTAATAACAACAGTCTTTCATAGACCCATATTTGGTAAACCTATTGCCCCACCCCCTTTTCTTCATCTTCAAGTAATTAACTAGCAGTTTTCCTATTATTAATTTTATTTCACTTTTTTATTTGCTTAACAGCTCACAAATAAGCAGTTGATTTTGTCAAGCAACCTCTAATCTCACTTTACTTATTTATTTTTATTTTTATTTACTAAACTATTCTTGCTACCAGTATCCTATATAGCAAGTATGTACATTTTCTCATTAATTCCCTACATTATTTAATTTGTCTTATATAGTAAAGTGGAAACAGTAATAGTTACACAAACGTATTTTGGCTCACTTCAGATTGCTTGTTTTCTGTCCCAAAACATTG
Organism: Protopterus annectens; assembly: GCF_019279795.1. Lineage (NCBI taxonomy): Eukaryota > Metazoa > Chordata > Ceratodontiformes > Protopteridae > Protopterus > Protopterus annectens. The sequence goes on from NC_056739.1 coordinate 1,661,612,047, forward strand.
TGAACAAGTGTCCTCCTGACTTTGCTTGGAGTTGAGCTTCCCCAGAGTGCTTTGTGCTCCTCAAAGTACTTCTTATGAGAGCTGTTTCATAGATCTCTCATGGACTCATCCAGGAGAGGTGTGCATGCATTGTAAGTGATATTTTTAGCATTCAATGTGCACTTTTTATCAAATATAAGGCCAAAGTCACTTGTAAATAAGGAATTAAAGTATAATAATCATCCTCATGTATTTATGGATGTTAAATTAAGCTGTTAGATTTCAGCTAAAGCAGACCAATGTAGGAACCTAGGCTTTTACTATGTGAATAGTCAGCCTTTGACATAGGCCATCTAGGGGCCAGAGGCACTTTTCCAGTACTTATTAGTTTATTTTTTGTAGTATAAAAATGGTTTCCTTAAAATATGTTGAATGAATACAGGAAAACCTGAAGAATAAGACAAACTGTGAGAAAAGGGAAGAAAAAAGTAATCAGGGTGGTGTAAGTAGACCAAGATGGGGGCATCTGGTGGTGTGTTGTGGGGGGCTGTGTAGCCTTTTTGTCTAGGGCACCATTTGACCAAAGGTCAGCCCTAACTCTGTGCTTGTGTTTTTTTGCATATTTATTCACATTTTTGGTTATGTTTGGATGTTTTTGATTAGATAATTTCACTATTGTACTACAGTTATCTATTTATCATTCAAGTGTTAATTACTTTATTCTGCACATATTATTATTTGAATGTGTTTGACAGTATTTGCTGATCATAGGATCACAGGAAGGTACTAGGCTAATGGCCATAGGGCCTCTACAGGCCTAGATAAGGCTAATGGCCCTAGGGCCTCTACAGGCCTAGATAAGTTCTACCATTATTTCCATGATCAACACCTATTGCTCCTGTCCAAGAGGGACACAGGTGGAACCCCTGGGGTGAATTTATGGTTACCCATTCAATCATCCAGATTGCATTTGTAGAGGGTCAACAAGGTGCTCTGTTTGACATGAAGTGGGAATCTGTTCCAAAGGTGTGGTAACCTCTGGGAGATAAATCTGTCTCTCCAGCAGGTTCTATTTATGTCACATACCAGGTTAGGGTCTTAAGAGTGAGTAACCTGTGTACCATTTGAGTTATGGATATGCAGCATTTCCAAATCAAGTATTCTTCTCATATGCTATGCTGTAGTTGTACTGCTGTAGTATTGCCCATGATGTAATATTGACTTTAGAATCATGTATACAAACTCAAAATAATTAAAGTCTAAATTCTGATTAAGCAATCTAGCAAACTCTCATGTTATTTTATATTTTTAGTTCTGCTCTCACATTGTTAGTGGTTGGTGCTATCTCCTGATCTTTTTGTAAAACTCACAGAGCAGTAAATATTTTTTCACTGCGTCACATGATATTAAGTAGGGCATATACATGTCTATGTAGTTTAACATTTAATGCCATTACCGACATTATCTTTCTAAACTTTAGAGTAGTACTTTTATTAATAATAATCTTCATGATTTCTAATGCAGTGAGTTGATGTTTTATAGCCCATTTTCCACTTCTGACAGTAGCGGAAGGGCTTCAAAAGCAATTAACTAGCATTGCTGTACACATGGTATACTTAACATTGTTATAGAAGCATTGTTATACACATAAAATGCTTACAAATGCTTAGTTGAATATCTGCTACTCTGCTGTAAATAGTGTTGTGCTTATTAAACTGCAATAACTAGATGCCACTATCATATTATGCCACTGTAATAATACCCTGATTAAACTATCAGTGTTCTAGTATTTTGACTGTATATGCTTAGAACTTAGCCCTGTTCATCCTATTCTAGCCTGTGGTATAGCTACTGGTATCGTGTGATTTAATCAGTGCTTTGTATTCAGGCTCTGTAGTAATGACTGGTGGCACAATTTTGTGAATTATATGTCCTAATGTACTTGCTGGTATTTTATCTCTTTGCCATCTCTACTACCTTTGTTTTTTTTTCTCACCCCACTTTTATTCTTATATTTTTAGACTTTGATCAGTATACTCCCTCCTTAGTCAGCTGGACCCAATCACCCACCCAACCATGATTGCCACATAGTTTTGCATGCTACAGGCAATAGCAAGCATCTGGTACTCATGAGTGTCCTGCTAAAGACAAAGTTAAGGACAGCCTATCTACTACCCTGCTGCGGATATATTGCCTTCATAAATAGGTGTTTTGATAGGTAATTATTCCCAGTTATTCACTTAAAGGAGTCAAACCTTTTATGTATCATTTGTATAAGTCATGCACACTACATCAGTGACATACTAAGTAGCTTTGTTTATTAGATACTATAGTATAACTTGTTTTATATTAAAAACTGCATTACCCAAATTTTAATAGCCTAATATATCGCTTCACAGGAAGCTTTTAATATATACTGTGTACATATTTGGCTATTTTATGCAGTCCCACATCTATCAATAATTGGTTTACTTTTAATCACAATATTTCATAGACCCACATTAGGAAAACTAATTGCCCCCCCCCCCTTTTTTTTCAACATTAGGTAATGAACTAGCAGGTTTTTTTTGTTGTTCATTTCACTTTTTTATTTTGTCAAATCACCCTTAATCTCACTTCTCTTATTTATTTTTCTCTTCTTATTTTTATGTACTAAACTACTCCTGCTCTCAGTGCTCATTATAGCAAATGAGTAAACTTTCTCATTAACTCCCTGCTTTATATAATTTGCTATAACTTGTTATATAGTAACGTGGAAACAGTAACGGTTATACCTACTTACCTTCTTTTCAATTAGGTCACTGGGTTTTTTTCTGTCCCACAGCATTCTGATTAAGTGGAACCTGCTTCATTTGTCCTCAAATTCCAACAAAGATCCACAAAGCATTTTAGAAAATGATGAAGTCTACATGACATGGGATCATGCATTACCAACAGTTCAAAAGATAGATGCTAGAAAACCGGATATAGTGGTCCATGAAAAGAAGACAAAAGTAGCATTGATCATTGAACTCACCACACCCAATGACTACAGTGTCTTGCATACAGAGAGACACAAAGTCATAAAATATCAGGATTTTCAGGCAGAAATGAGAGTAATGTGGAAGAAAGATACCCAGATTGTTCCAATAGTAGTAGGAGCAATGGGTCTCATAAAAAATAATTTACAGCCATATTTAGATATGTTACCAGTACATGTAACTCCATATGAATTACAATAGGAGTTATTACTAGGCACATTACTGGTGCTGCAAAGAGCACTTCTGGCTGACATTAAAGATTGAAACGATACTAATTTCATGAACTTTAATCATGCTTTCACTTAGGAATGGGGTCCATTCCCGTCATGATAATAGAAACCCAACAGACATGGAAAAATTAAAAAAAAAAGAAAGCAAACTAATTTTCAAAAGCAGCCACATTTCAGCACAGCATGTAACCTCACACATTTCAACAAAGATTCCTTTATCTCCTATCTAAAATTCTAACTGGAATGCTCTAAAATACAGTTCATTAGATGACACAGTAGCTCTTTTTAATTTGACTTTCTTGAACATCCTAAATGTACTTGCTGCACTCAGGAAAAAAGATATTTATGGCTAAACCTGCCCTCTGGTTGTCTCAAAATACAAACCACTTTGTGAGAGTTAGATAAAACACTAATAAAGCTCCAAAAATTCAGAGAACTCAAAAAACAAACTAAAACTCAAATTAAGTTAGATGAAAAATACTACACTGACCTGCAAAATAAAAACTACAAATAAATCACAAAGCATTCTGGTCATCTATAAACCAGCTGCTCAATCCCGGCCACACTACTCAACCATCTGCTACACTTAACTCTAACAACAACTTTACTAGCTGTGCTGATGCATTCAACTTTCATTTCATTCAGTGAGTGTCACCACTATTTCAGAATTCCGCTAATACCAACAACCAGACCATAGCACCACCAACCATTCCTCTTCATTGCCTCTCCTTCAAACCACCACCCACTACATACATAACAAAAATTACTTAAATTGAAATGCATCTCCCTTAGACCCTAACAACCTAACTGGTGATTACCTTAGGATGCCTATGGAAGCAATAGCCTACCCAATCTTAGTTCTAATAAATCACTCCATCAGTGAAGTATATGTCCCTACAGTCTGGAAAGAAGTCACATTCTTCCACACCACAAAGGAGGGCATTCAGTTGAACTCTCCAACTACAGGCCAATTTCCATCCTCTTTCCTCAATCAAAAATACTCAAAAAATGTATCCATTGACAACTCCTACATCACTTCATAAAAACAATCTCCTCTGTTCATTTCAGCATTGCTTCTGTCTCACCACAGTATTGCTGCCACTTTTGTAAGTTTAACAAATGAAGTAAACAGAAATAGGAACGATGGACACCTAGTGTCAGTGCTCTTCCTTTAATTTATCCAAGCCTTTAACATAGTCCCTCACTTTATTCTTCTACATGAATGTCATAACCTAGGACTCAACATTACTGCTATATCATGGTATTGTAGCTACATCCAAAATAGAGCTCATGCTGTCAAGTAGCAAAAAGACATCTCATCCTCCCTCCCTATTCTAGTCAGTGTACACAAGGATCAATTTGGGGACCCATTCTCTTGAACATCTTCATCAATGGCCTATATAAATCCTGTCCTCTTTCTAATCCAAATCATGATGCCTCACAACTGTTTGTCTCCATCACTGTCCCTGACTGTCTATTATGTCCTGTATGTCTTTGCATGCTTCCTAACCTACCCTACATACCTGACCCTCTAATTTCTAAGCACCTCTCTCAACATTCCTGTTTCTCGACAAAAATATGCTAAAAAAATGGGTACTTGTTCCACACAGAAAAATAACACCCCATACATAGCTCTCTACTTTGCTTATGTGTCATCCAGACACAACTGATTTGGTCCAATTGGTCATACAGCATAATTCTGTTGTTGTCACCCACCACTGTTGCTGTGACTCTGCAAAGGCATGATGGTAAATGTATGTTGTGATGAAGTGGATAGCTATGGTACTTTTCCATGGCCCTCCTGCAAAATCCTGTATTGTTTCCCTTGTGTCCAACCCTTTGTTTACCAACCCCATTTTCACCACTGTCCTATCCACCCCTTTTTTACATATTTAACCTGATCAAAAACTAGGCTCACACTACACACATGACCAGAAATGGTCTATGGAAAAATATCCTTGGCATTTGTGAGGAGTTTAGCATAGTGTAGCAATGCTGAGTGACAGTGAATGTTGTTTATCTTCTTATTACAAAAGCTGATGATTTCAATGTAATCCACAGTGGTAAGGGCACTTTTGCATAAACATGCTTAAATCCACTGTGCTATGGGAATACAGAGTGAAGGCTGACTAACAGCAGTGCTGTGGAACAGTTAATGTAGCAGTTCTTAGGTTGCTGGATGTAGTAAAGTAGGAATTCCTATGTGGCATGTTGAGATAAATACCCTGTTTGTAACCGTATGCTTTACATAGTGCCACATGTTCTATTACAGCTGTATGTCAGTTTATTAGTCCATGGCATTTCATACTCCTATCATATATTTAACTGCAAACATTTATATATGTCTATTTAAAAAACATTTCCTTAACATACAATTTCAATAATGCAGCAAGGCATCATTTGCAAAAGCATTGCAGCCTCAGGGAGACTTGTTAAGCCAAACTTATCCTACTTATGTATTCACTCTTTTAAAGCTTGCATGCACCTGTAGCAAGCATTTTATTGTACAGAGTGTAGCAGATTAATGATGATTTAATAAGTAATACTAACAGACTATACAGATGTTCCTATATGTCGCAAAAAACACATTGTTGCTGTTCCTCTCTGCATCTGTCACTGTCTCTCTCTGTTCACCCCTTTTTCTTAAGTAAGTTGTCACTGTTCTTCAGTTCTATTATTTTAATGTTGTGAAGCAGTCATTTCTTTGTGGTGTCATGAGCTTATGCTCACATGTATAGAACGATTTTTGACTAATTTCAAGGGTTCTAATCCCGCCATTAGCTAAGTGTTATTGACTGTATGGTACACTATTTTATCTGTACCTTTTGGCTGCATATTGTTATGATCCACCATTACCCTTCTTCTGTCATATGCTACTTATTCTATGCCTCCATGTCACCTTGTCGATGTATGGTCTCTCTTCTGTATTTTTAATCTCCCCCTCTACAGTAAATTGTGATTTTATTGCCTTCATCTGCATTACTCTGTGGTGCTTCACTTCACTGTGCTAAGGGATGTTAATTCAGTTTAATGAGCTTTTCAGCAGCCTAAAACATTGGCTGTACAAATTACACTGGTCAGTAGGTTAATGAAGATGAATAAATACATTCACATGATAGCAGTTTGCTGAAATATGGTGTCAGATGCTACTATCAGAAATATGACTTCCTACATGGTATGCTTAGATAATACTCAAGTATAAATGTTTTTCATGGAGTTCTTTAAAGGTTAAAATCGAGATGGATGAAAATGTTTCAGAATGTTTTGTCTGACTTTTGTGGCTGTAAGTGCTGGATACACCATTCTGTAACACATCACTATCCTGCTGTTGTAGTAATGTGCCTGCTACCTATTGTGATGCCTGTCTTGTACTGGTCTTTGCAAAAAAGGTTTCATGGAGTAACATAGACTAAATAATGCAAAAGAGGATGCCGTTGTAACCCAAAGGTCCAAATCAAGAAACCAAAAAACAATATGTAGAACAAACAAAATAGGACCACCATGTTAAATGTCATAAAATGGAATTTAATTCTTCTTAAAACAAATGATAAGCGCTTTTGCATGCTAGCAAGGCACGCTTCTTCAGATCTTACAAAACAGTTAAAATACTTCCTATATATATCTACAAGCATCACCTAACATAGAAAACACCTGAAACAATCATTCAATTAACAATTCAACTTATTGTGCCCTAAATACAATATTATTTAAGGGGTAATAGGATACTTTTGAATAGCAAAAGCAGCCATCATATTCAATCCAATACTTACATTCAACCTTACATTTGATTGCCATGAAACTATATAAACAAGACATTCCTTCATATAGAATGCAATATATGGCTATACAACAATCATAAAATGTATATAGATATAGAATATATAAAAACATAATACAATGTGTAATGCACATATAGAACACTAGTGTTGGCCATAAAAAATAAGTGTATAACTAAATATAAAAAAAGAAAATCTATAATCCACATAAACTCATTATAAATTCTATGTATATATATATATATATATATATATATATATATATATATATATATATATATGTATGTATTTTTTTAAGCCTACTAGCTATATTCAAAACATATTTAGTTGACATAAAACTATATGGGCAAAGCATACTTTCACATAAATACAAAATATAACTATGCTTCTATCACAAATTATTTAAATATAAATGCATAAAAGACATAATACAAAATAAAATATATAAACTCTAATATTTAAAATGAATATATAATTATATGTAGAAAAAATTCTACCACTAAACATAAACACTCTACATGAATTTAAATGCATGTACACTCAAATAAATAAATGTATTCAGTCTATATTTGACTGTAAGTCAAAATATATGCATCTGATATTCACACTTAGAAAATACATATAAATATACAAAAAATACAAACACTACAAATTCATGCTTGTTGATCTGAGTTCATTTACTTAACATAGACTACTGATAATTCCCATTCTAGGTTCAATAGGATATTTTTATGCATGCACTAACACTTTTCCATCAACAGAGCAATTTAGCTTGTCAGTTCTGCACTCAAAGGCGGAAAAAAAAAAAAACAAACAAAATCAAATTATTCTTGTTTTAGGTTGCACAAATTTGTATGCCTCTTTTACTTATGTCAAAAGATGATCTTGATTTCAGAATGACGTTGACTCAATTAATTCAGTTATTTAATGTATGTCTGCTCTTTAATTTTTACACTTACAACTGTGTTACAAGTTTGTTTAACCTATTCTCACATAATCTATCACTGTCATTCTGCACTGCACTATCCAATGTATTACTTTCATGACTGTCTTATCAATGCACATAGTGCAAGCATGAGCAATACAATGGTGCAAACATTGCAACATGAAGATGCAGGAAAGTTTGACTGATAATCTAGTGGTGTGCAATAGTGAATATCTAAGACACCCCATAATGTGAAACATGTCAGTGTCCTTTAGAGTAATGCAATATACATGAAGGACAATATCTAATTTTTAGTAGAGAAGAATGTCATTACATGTGACAGTCACAGTGATGTTACATTGTCCTGTGCACACATATGCATTTATTGCACAACCTGTGATGCATAGCACCATCTGTTCCAAACAGTGGAGTTTCACAAAGTTCATATTGTCAATGTCAGTCTTCTCCAATGATGCTTGCAACTCATATAGTTCTCTGTATATAAGTAAACTAAAAAGGTAGGAGGTTTGATGCTGAACTGGGGAAATGTGTGTGTGTGTGTGTGTGTGTGTGTGTGTGTGTGTGTGTGTGTGTGTGTGTGTGTGTGCGTGTGCATGTGCGCATGTGTGTAGCTGTATCCACTTCCCCTGTGAAGATACATTTAACTCTTCACACAGCTCCCTTATTGCACTTTTACTGAAACATCCTCTATGAAAATGCTGATAAGGTCATCATGACAAAAGTGTATACTCTCCCCTTAAGATTCAGACTTTTCCTGTGGTACTCACAACAAAGTGCCCTGATGATTGTATAACTAGATGGGTAGGAGGTTTGATGTCAAATATAAGAAACTTGTGTGTGTGTGTGTGTGTGTGTGTGTGTGTGTGTGTGTGTGTGTGTGTGTGTGTGTGTGTGTGTATGTGGAGCACTTGGTGCTATATCCAGTTCTCCAGAGGAGAATACATTTAACTCTGCACACATCTCAATTATCCCACTTTTTACTGAAACATCCTCTGTGAAACATATTGATGAGGTAATTCTGATAAAAGCACACTCTCTCCCCCCTTAAGTGTCATAGTTTTCCTGGGGCACCTGTAATCAGTACAGTGTTTGCTACATTGTGCAACTAGATCATAAGAATTTTGATGCTCAATGTGAGAAATTGTGTGTGTGCGTGTGTGTGTGTGTGTGTGTGTGTGTGTGTGTGTGTGTGTGTCTGTGTGTCTGTGTGACTGGAAATGATTTCAAGATTGATTTATACACATTTACACTTACAACGTTTTCAACCCCAGATAGCTGCAAAAGTCACTTTACCAGAAACTTCTTTCATAGATGCTGTATGTTTCATTTGTACTCAGAATTATGCTGTGGTGCTGGCTGCTGATAATGTGCTGTTTAGCTGGTATAAGTAGCTAGGTAAGAGGTTTGAGTCCATCACTGCTTAAATAGTGTGACCATGATTCCTGTCATATACTGTTGGACACCTCTCAAATAACTTTATGAATTCTTTTACTTATGATATGGATTTACAGTGGTACACTCTTATACCAGCAAATCCTAGCATCCCCAGGGAAAATAACATTTTTGGTCACACAGTTATTGCATAATGCTACCATAACTGCAGTATCTTACTGTTGGAGTACATATTCTGCTGTGTTGTGTGACTTTGATACTGTGCTTTGTACATCATGTAACTACATATGTAGGATGTTTGAGGCCAGCTGTGATGTGTAGCTCTACAGTGTTATTGTGCACTTCATTCACTTTTTAGCTTAAACGGTCAGCTAATAAACTGTGTTGATGATGTCATCCATTTAAATGTGCATGTTCCAGCTGCACCTCAACATGTCATGTTGCACCTGCAATTCAAGCACTAATATTTATCTTTTGATCTTGGGTCATTGGTTCAAATCCAGTTATTACTGCTTAGACTGCACTGTGTCTGTCTTATCATGCCTGCCTATGTAGCTAATACTGTTGTCAAACACATTTTCTGTCTACACATATAGGTATTGATTGCTCTTACAAAAAGCTATGATAATTTGTCACATGGCAATGATTTTATTCAAAATAATGATGGCATGTGATTGCACTTTCCTTATATAACAAAGGAAGGAAGCAATATCCTCTGGCATGAATGACTGAAATGACATTCTGTATGTTGTTGACTTAGTAGAGCAGCTACAGGCACATATATCCACTGCAATAATAACATGATATAATGCCTTCACATACCAACATACCTCACAATTGTAGTGACACTTGTACTGTATTACATTCATCCTGTACAATATCATGGATTTTCTGTTGTCAAATGCTCAGGTGTTCAACATCCACATTTAGTGCCTGTTAGCATTGCTGGGCCTTATTCTGTAATGCATGAATGGCATCCACCACAGTTATAATGTCTCCATTTACAGCAGGAGGGGTGTCCACCATCTCTTTTATCTCAGAAATTGTTTAAAACACATATATCTGATGTAATAAGTTAGCATAGGTGGAGTGCCACAGTTGTATTAAAACTGCTACTGTGGTGCTTGTGGTCATCCACATGTCATTGGTCAGTAGAGTTATATAATTTGCTGCTCAGTTCCTGAAAGGGCAGCATTATATGATTGTACTGCCATTATATAAACACCATTGTATCTAGTTATTCTTATAAATTTTTATGTTGGACAAGAATATATCATCACAGCTTGTGACTGCATGGCAGTGAAATGGTTATTTGGGACATGCCTTATTGTTGCTGCTCCTGTGGCACATGCACTGTGTACTGGCATGTATAGCATAACTATACAGTTAGACTGTGGTTCATTTCTGAGATAGTGTGTGCAATACATGATGGAAACAGCTTCCTTGTCAAACAAGGACTGAGACTGTACTGCTCATTGTTGTGTGAGTAATAAAATTTGTAACTTCTTTCCAGCATACTGACTAAATCTGGTAGCTCATATTATATTTGTAACTTCTTTCTTAATGTACACATTCATTTCAGTTATTTGTGACAGTCTCCATTCCTGATTCTTTATTAACCTGTCCATTTTTATTTATGTGCATAATTGTGATATTGCCATTCATATTAATTATTATTATATCAATATTGGAGGAACTATAGGTTCATAGGTGTATACTAGGCTAATGACCACTAAGGCCCTTATAAGCCATGCTGTGCAATCCAAACGTGACCCACAATTTTGATTTATATAGGTGGTGATTTACTGACTGCCTCTGTTCATCAGCTATATAGAACAAGACCAGGGGTGAATTTCCAATTACTCATCCATTGGTCCAAGTTGCATTTAAATAGGGATAGGGAGTCTGTTCCAGAGAACGGGGATTCTCAGAGAAATGTATCTGTCTCTCCAACATATCCTATTTATGCTGCAAGCAAAATTTAAGTATTTTAGCTAGTGGTTCTGCTGCTGCTTGTTTTACGAATGTGCAGAAGGTTTATCAAAACAGTGCCCAGGGATGCCTTGTTTGCCAAACAAACATCATCTTTCGGAAGTCTGTATGATTCTGAATAAAGACACAGGGCTTTGAGGCAAATAGTGTAGGACATTGTGGTTACTCCCTGTTGTCTTTTTGTAAAGAATGTTTGTGGGCATTCCGGTTGCTGCATGTGTTTGGTCAGGTACACACCAAAGGGTGCATTATATTAAGATGAATCTAACAATGGACAAGTTCAGTAGCAGTGTGACCTGTCTGGACCTAGATGCCATGCCCTTGTTAATAACATTTCTTACTTCCTTTGACATATATTAGTTGAAGGCTAGGTTACTGTCTACATGAATTCAAAGATCCCTGACTAGTGAATCAACTTTTAAGGGTGCATTTTGATAATGTTATTACCCTGTGTGGCAGACTTTACAAGAGGTACTATAATGCATTTATTGGTACTGAGCATTATTCCATGACTTTGGCACCAAGCTTAAGTCTGTAGTAGACCTATCTGAATAGTATACTTGTCTTGGTGGGATTCAATGACTGTTCCCTATTTGCAATCAGTTGCAAACTTGTTTAGCCAGATGCCTTTGACATTGGCATTGACATCTGTGAAGTAGATGTCACAGATCCCTAGGCGACTACACTGATGACCAGTCTCTTTGTGGAGATGGTCTCACCATTTCTAACCTCCTGGGTCTTCTGAGTGAGCTAGCTAGCTATCCAGCATGTTATAAAAGAGTTTATACCTAGCACCATAAGACTGTTGTCTATGCCTGAGTGGGATATTGTATCAAATACCTTAGTCAGATCTAGGGAGTCAGTATGTATAATTTTCCTTCATCTATTGCCTTAGTGACCTTTTCAAAGAAGTACACCAGCTTCATTAAGCATGACCCTCCTTTGACAAAGCTAAATTGCAATGGATCCAGTGTCTGGAGGTCTCATATGTCCTTTTTGATAATTTCCCTAATAATTCTTTCTATGGCCTTGCTAATAGGACTAGTCAGATTAATGGGTCTGTAGTTTCTAGGATCTGTTGAAAGTTCTCCCTTATGAAGGGTGTTGACCACCACAGGCACTTATTCATGTTGCAAAAAGTCTGTTAGAAGATAATAGTTAAATAATGACTCCAGGGGTCCTGATAAGTCATATATTAGACTATTCTGGAGGCATCTTGGTTTGTTATGTCAAAAATGCTTCTTAGATACTTCAGCACATTTACCAGTGGTACATGAGTACACTTTACACATTTATCCTGCCACATTAACTAGTTATGCAGTATAAAACAAATATTATTTGTGTACAATTAGCCCTATTTCACTTCCCTTTCTTCTGCATTCTTTCACATTAGTTGCCCTTAATATTTCTGAACTACAATTCATGCGCATACTTGAATTTTGCCTATACTAAAACTGTTTTGTTTACATTCTTGGCTTGTACTTGCAAGCACATTTCCAAAGCCACAAACAGTATTGCTGGCCATGAAAAGGAAATTGCAAACATGTAGGCACAATGATCATTATGCATATTTGACTAGCATTGCTGCTCATCGCACTTACATGTTTATGTTGTTTAGGTTTAGTATGGTGCCTACATGATTGTTAATGAATCCCAGGGCATGTTTCTTATGTGGGAACTTTTCTTATTTATTTAATTAATGATTGTGACAAGGTACAATGCAACCTGTATGGGAGAAAGGGCATGCAGAAAAAGGAGTGTGCCTGAATACAGGTTGTGTAAAAAAGGGGCACTTTTGGATGGATTGTCTAGAATAAACCATATATAATGAAAAAAATGGGAAAAAAACATACACGAGGAAGGACAATAAAAGGCTGTAGCAGAGGGTGAACTAGGTAAAGAACAAATTGTAGAAGAAGAAAAAATGTGAAGGGGAAAAATAAGAAGTGAGCGTGCATGCAGAGAAAACAGGACAAAAGAAGGGATTGATACTAATAATTTTTTGAAGGTCTAGCAAGTGGGAAATCTGATTCTGAGGATCAAGGATTATTTGTACATAAATGCAGGAACAATATTCAGTTGGGGAAAGAATAAAAATAAGTGAATGAAAATGAAATAAAAAATATTTTTCCAAAACTTAAATAGAAGGAAAAGCAACAATTTTTGAGTACTTTCATTGAATGTGAACAGTATTATCAACACTGTAAGAAGATATGGATACTGGAACTTTGTACTGAATGTGATGTGAATGTTATTCTTTTAGAGGATGCTAAATTCCTGATAAATGAAGGACTACAAACAGAAAAATCGGGGGTAGAAATGTAATAAGGAACTTAGGAAGTAAACATTGTTAAGGAGTGGCTGTGTTGTATCAAAAACAGTGAAAATACTAGATCCAGTGATGATAAAGATGGAAACGATAACTGTTGTGGATGTGGGATTATAGCATTATGTGCATATATTAGACTATGTACTGCTTAACATGAAAATTGGAATTGCAAGGGGCTTTAATTGTGATTTAAATGGAAATAGAAAAAGAAACGGAAAGATATAAAAATACAGGAAGTAATAAAATGTGGTAAATTAGCTGTGTGGCAGAAACCTAACTGGACTTATAGAAGAGGTATTTTGATCTGAAATTTACTATTTTGAGTTATTACAAGGCTTATGGGTAGTAGATGGTGATACAGTTGAGACAGTTTTTTCAGGCCATTCATCAATATGGACGGAGGCGATGGAAAAAAGGGAGTACAGTATATTGAAATAGGAAAGGGAATAAAAGAATAAATGAGAAATTATAGGATGAAATTGGAGAGTGAGAAGTATTCCATTTATGGAAGGATCAGTAAACCATGAAGGACTTCTATAAAAACTGGATTGAATGGTGAACTAAATTTAACAAGAAGTATAAAAAAGTGTTTTATTTTTATGGCAGAATGAGGTAAGAAAGGAAGAGAATGTGAAGTACAGGAAAATGTATAGATATGTATTAGAAAATTTAGTGAAAAAATTAAAGAATTACTGTTCAGGCAAAGATATTCCCCAGGATTTACTAATCTTCTGTGTAAGACTAGAATAGTCTTACACAGAAACGCCAGTTTAAGTGTATGACGGCAGAGCACCATGCATATTAATGAGAGTACGTTGCCTCAACTCTAAAGCTAACATGGAGCATGGACGAGTGTAGGGGGGTGTCGGACTGCCGAGCAGTCCAAAAATCCACGCCCCGGCACTGACAAAACCCAAGAAATGTTGAGTTACATGAGCGAGTCCACTCACATGTGTACATTGTAACACTACACTCCCCCATATGTTAAACCTCGTACAAATTTAAAAATGAAAATAATTGTTTTTTTGTTTTATTTCCGATATAGCTGCCCGTATTTGCTCGTGCTTGCGCGGGATTGCCCATTGCTTAGCTACAGTTAGCAGCTTAGACACCGAAGAGGATAATAAGAAAAAATATGCAAATTAAACAAAATAGCGATAGCGTAGTGGTTAGAGCCTTCGCACAAAGAGGAGGCATTCGCGGTTCGAGTACCACTACTGCATGTCCCATTTTGTGTTGGAAATCTGTATAGAAAAATATTTCCTGACATTTATCATGTATAAGTTTTGTAAAAAGCATTCAAATGTTATATGTAGTAGTGAATGAATTATATATATATATATATATATATATATATATATATATATATATATATATATATATATATATATATACAAAGGTGAAATGGTTATGCATTCTGAGGCATGAGTAACTTATTTTAAGCCATATAAAACACTGATAAGCACATTTTAGCAGTATTTAGCATATTTAAAAGCAATTGCTCATAGCTGAGCAGGGCATTAACAAGCGCAATGTATTTGCACATAGCTGCGCACCGCGCCAACTTTGCGCATAGCTGCGCACCGCGCTAACCAGTGCAATGTCGGGCAACATCGGCCAACATCGAGCAATGTTGGGCAAAGTCGGGCAAAGATGAGCAAAGTCGGCTAAACATGGCCACACCTCCTTTACTGTACCTTAACCATTCAGGTTTGGCCAGTAGGAAAATAAAAAGCAGTGACAGGGCTCGAACTCAGGATACTGTGCACTATAGTCACAGTACATAACCACTAAGCCATGATAACATTTCATAAACATGCACTTTCAACAGATACATCTCTATCAAAGGAATATTAAACATTGCTAACATCAGCTAAGCAGGTGTGCATACAGCTGAGTTCTTTCAAAACTGGCCAATCACAAATAAGTGCGGGAAATGAGGCATATTTAAGCTCCATAGGCAGAAATACTTGCCATAACTGGTTGTAGCTCCCTTCTGCAGTCAGCATGGTTGGTGTTGGAGAAGGCATTCGATTTTGAGTGCAACGCTGGGGCATTGAGGAGACCAAAGTAATGGTTTGGCTCCTTGTCCACAATCATGAGGAAAGACTCCTGCAGGGCCAGTACCAGGGCACCCAATATAAAACAGAGGCCTGGAACAGTCTAGCTCATGATCTCACCAGTGCCACTGGTGTTCCTCGGACTGGTGAGCAGGTCAGGCACCATTATTCTGACCTGAAGCAACGTAAGGAGGATCAACTGGACCAGTGGATCCAGGAGTCCCGTGCGATGCCTAATGCCCCAGTACTGAGCAAGTAGCCATTGTATTAAGTAGTTAAGAATTGCTATGCTTGTCTATACTATGGATAGGTATGTCTCAAAATCACTGCATTTACTTCACAGCTGCAGGTGTCCGGGCTATGAATCAGCAAGCCCAAAGGCTGCGTCATCAGGCAGGTTAGTAATTATAAATGAGAAAGCCTTCAAAAAGTGTTTTAACCCAATAAACAAAGGTGTAATAATCCTTTAATAAATGTATAATTCATGGAGTGTGTCTGTGTCATTTTTCTTGATATGTTGTTGTGCTGTTACATTTTACAAATAGTACTGTTGTATTAAGCAGTGTTAACCCACACTTGGGTAGGCCCATATAATGTGGATGACGGGAGTGCCAGTAGCTTTTATGCATATTTACAGCCATCAACTGTTGGTTCATGCCCAGCATGTACATGTTAATCTGGCACATGAGTAGCATGGTATTTTGTTCCCCAGAAATGTCAGTGTGCTGCCAGAAATGTAGGGAGCTGTTAACATATAACTGATACTTTCACCTGAACATATTTAGATAATTATATGAAAGTAGAGCTGTCAGTGTACCATCTTAGCAGTAGTATGTGTGAGCAACTCTCAAAATATGTAGCAGTAACATCTGCATCTTGGAGAGTTTGCACGTAAGATACAGCTCATGTACATAATGATCTAGCAAAATCCAATTGCACTATTTAAGGACATTGGGTAGTGTAATAATACATGTAAGGGAAATATAACTGCAGTTAATAGGAATGTAGTGAAAACTAGAAGGATATATAAGTTGTTAATTGAGTTATCCTTTTCCACCCTACTGTATGTGCATAAAAAATGCAATTCCACACCTCGGTCGGTATGTCTAATCTCAAAACATTTGTTAGGACATATGTCCTATTGGTTTATAAATATTTGCATTTATTTCTTTGCATGTGCTCTGTTAAAATATCACAATACTGATGGCCTGTTGCCATCAATTCAACCTGCATGCTGTTGTAATGTCCACTATTGTTCTATATATGCATGTGTTATGCCTGCTTTTCAACTGTTGAAAATCTGGTGTGTTGGGTTAATGGGAATACTTCTGCATGCTGTTATAACTAATTGGCAATTCTGTTGACTATTACTAACCCATATCTTTATTAAACTCTCCAAAACATAGTTCGTATGGGAAGGCCAGTCCCAGCAGACCCACCTGTCCCACCTCAGCTGGCTATGGCACCTGGCACCAGCAGGTCCGGTGGCCAGCCTGGGACCTCCTCCTTCATTGGCCCTGTGCCACCTTTGGGTGGAAGTGCTGCAGAGGATGGGGCTCGCCCCCCCCGTGCAAGTGTGGGTGGAGGAGGGCCACCTATCACCCTTTGAATGGTCTGGGCTGTGGTGCATAGAGAAATTGAAAGTTCTGTTGCAGAAACTCTATGCCAGCTTGAGGCACGAGTGGTGCAACTCCCAGGTCAGCCTGCCCCTCCTACACAGCCCCCAGTACAGCCACCCTCAGGGCTGTGAAGGTGTAGTGGTGACTGCCCATGGGTGGGGACCTCAGTCCCACTGTTTCCATCTGTGGGCTCATGGGCTTGCGATTTCCAAACATCCCTCCCCGTCAAAGGTGTTCACCCACCACATGTGTCATATACCACCCCTGTATGCATCTTGTTTGTCTTGTCTGTTTACCTCCACAATCTACCTCCCCAAATATACCTACTTCCCCTACCCCACATTCCACTCTCGCCTGAAAAAAAGAGCAATCTGCTCCCAAAAAAAAAATTACACCCTATACATAGCTGCCCATTTTGCACACCTGTCCACTGGACACATAAAATATAATTTAATTGGCATTATAACATACTTTGTTGTCCTCACCTCTCTCTCAAGGGTTGAAGGTTTTATATCTACCTCCAAATTTATTCCATATGCACAGCTGTTGCTGTTAAAGAAATGGGCAGCTATGGACCTTCCCTAAACCCATCCTGCACATCCCAAGCTGCTTTCCATACTGTCTTTCCCTCTTTGTGCCCCTTTTTCACCACTTTCCTATCTCCCCATTTTTCTTTTCTTTCAAAGAAATGAGCACGGGGGTTAGCAGGAGTAATCACTATTAAGCAGTAGTTAGTGGATTTGCGCGAGTGTGCGCTTGTTTGCGCTTAGCTTAGCATTGCTAAGTATTGTGCAAACCCAAGCAAACCCACTTACAACTGCTTAAAAGTGCCTTAGTCACTCTGTATGTGAGGGCCCTTGTTCTGCTCAGGAGCAAAATAAAACACCTCTGTCAGTCTTAAACCCTGGACGTTGTACACACTACACAACATGAAGTACCATTAAGCCATGGCAGATATACAACAAGTTGGTGCTGAAATAAATATATCATGCATCAGAATGAGGGAATGTAAAGGAAAAATAGGAATGCCATACCACACAACTTGTTCTGTGGATCTTTATCAACAGTTGTTGTGGGATTACATTACATGACTGTGATAAGAGAAGCAGCCATTCTAGCAGGAAATAATGTTGCACCATCACTTTACAACCCCACACAGTATCACAGCAGGACAAACACTGGCATATCTGTTTAGGGCAGAGGCCATACCTCCCAACTGTCCCTAATTTTCAGGGATGCCCCTGATTTTGACACAAATATTAGCTCTGTCCCTCTGAATCCCTCCTAAAACTACTGACTTTGGCCAGAAAGGTGGTGAATTACACTTAATGAATAATGACAATAATTAAGAGTTAGACACTTCTTTTACTTCTGAAAAGGTATATTAATTCATATGCTCTGATTCTCTCAATGTTTCAACTTAATGGCACTAATATTTTAAAGGTGTCCCTGACTTTTTCTTTACTTTTCCCTGAGTCTGTTCAAATATGCACCTGAGTGTTTGAGAGGTCTGTCAGAGGAGGAAACACAGAGGCATATCAGCCTTTTGGATGCTACACACTACAAATAGCTTTGGAAGGAGTTTTAGAAGCATACCCTTACATAGAAATACAACACTGAAATACAAATGGATGCAGCCATGTACTAGTAGCAACCAACTGTAACAATGCCATTGCTCTATTGCTGAAAAGACCTGTGTGGTGCACAGACAAAAAATAACAGGCTATTCTCTGGCTACCATGTGGATAGGTCCACAGTTGGGAGTTACGCAGACTACTTGCCTTGATAAACTAACATGTACACAGCAACCCTGTAAGTCCAGCAAGATAAAATCCTACACAGTAATACTTACGCTCTCTGTACTTCTGCACCCCTACCCAAATGTAGAATATACCTGTGTGTGCAGGGTCTACCAAGGATGTAGGTAAGCATACTCACAGTACTGAAATGTGTCCAGTTTTTCTGAGCAGCTTGTGCTAATGTCAACACTAAAAAAGCACAAACTGTTTAGAACTGAGTAAATGAATATTCCCAGTATAGCAATTCACAAAAATACGTGTGCCAAAGGAATACATCGCAATAACTAGCTTTGTATGGCAGTTAATTGTAAAAGCTGAAAAGAAAGTACATCTTTCCATGTATCTTGGCGTAGCATTTTGAGGGTTGAGTACATTTCTACACTGACAAGTGAGTACTGGAAGCAGCAACATTAGGTCTGAGTACAAAATTTAAATCTCTGGCTACACCCCTGGCTTCTGATATAAGAACTATACTGACCTTCTGTCTTAAACAATGATGTCCACACCAAACAAGGATGATCTCCATCTTGGAAAGCTGAAAGGGCCATGCATACCTGAGTTAGCAATTTATAGTACTAGGTTGCTATGACAGAGATTACTGCAATTACCATACAGCAGGCTGCATGTAATTAGCAAATGATGGCCACTAATTGGTGCAGAGGCCATCACATGCTCATTTGCAAATACCTACAAAAGCAGGCTGCAATCTCTGCCAACAAACTCACTCACTCTATTGCAGAGACTGACAGAGAGAGAGAGAGACAGGTAAAAGGAAAAAGAAAAAGAAATGTTACCAAATCATACAAAGGAAAGGTATGTGACACATATGTATTTACTGGCATGAAGTAGATGTTATTGAAGAATAGTCTACATAATGTGAGCCATTCATATGTGGCAGCAGTACTTATTTATGCATAGATGTTCTGATTAACTACTGTTATAGACAATACAGTGTGTACCTGTGGGCAGTGGGACATACCTGTTAAATGTATAGCTCAGCATTAAATGTCAAAGATCTGATCCATGTTATCTGTGTTCTGTATAGTAGTGTGGCCAATGGCTGTTGGGGGGATTAGAGCTGACATTATATAAACATGGGTGTGACAGAACAACGCGTGCATGATAGTCATATTAAAGTGTAGCTTAGCACTGGCAACTGCTGTAGCAGTCTAGTATGCTTATCTAGCATTTGTAGCCATATATACCCCCCCTAATGTTAGTGTGTGTTCATATGTGACACCTGTTTGTGTTGCAGCATGGCCCAACAGTTCAGCTGTGAGGTCCAGGGACTTACAACAGTGTGGACCTTGTGTGTGTATGCCACACACATACGGAGAAATATATATGTGTCATATATATTCACATCTGTATATGTGCAAAGAGCAGGGGACATATTGCAACTGTTTGTGAAGGTTGGAGATATATATGTGGTGAAGGTTAGTATGCGCATATTTGTATGTAGGTTTTGGTGTGTGACTAACAAGACAGCATACAGTGCTGGTATATGACATGTGGCGGTTAAGCACTGTGGGTGGTTTGTTCAGTTTGCAATGTTGAAGCCAGTGAGGCCTGCTAAAGCTGCCTGGGCTGTGAACACCTGCAATGCATTTACCCCAAGACTATGCGATTTTATTACATTACTGTACACCTCACATCCTTTGTATAATTGATATTCTCACTATGAAAGGTGAAATGTATATAGGTTCATAGGTTCATACTAGGCTATCTGCCCTAAAGCATTTATAAGCCTAGCCAGAGTGTGTTTGGCTTTCGCCACCCATTTTAAATTAATTTTGCTATGCCCTTTTTCGAGGTCAGTATACTGTGCCTCTGTCTAACAGTGACACAGAAGTGACACCCAGGGTAAACCTATGATCTCCCATCCACTCATCAAGATTCCTTTTGAAGAGAGTCAATGAGGGACTCTGCCTAACCTGGAATGGGATTTTATTCCAGAGTGAAGGGAGCCTCTGGATTATGAATCTGTCCCTCCAACATGTCCTATTTATTTCAGTGCTGAGGTTCAAGTCTCTCGAGCGCGTAGCTCGATGTGATTTGGATTTTCTGAGGTGCAGCATGTCCATTAATTCCGGGTTGGACATGGCTTTATACGTCAGGCACAGATCGCCTCTGAGCAGGCGGTATGCCACTGAGTAGAGCTGGAGTTTCTTTAACCGGGCAGCATATGGCATCTGTTTGAGCCCTTTGATCCTCTTGGTGAGGTACTTTTGGTGTCTTTCCAGTTGCTGCAGGTGTCTGGTAAGGTACATCCCAAAAGGGGCATTGTACTCAATTATGGGCCTGATGAGGGATGAGTAAAGAGGCACGATGACCTCCCCTGATCTAGATGTGAATCCCTCCATGATTAGGTGGGCTATATAAAATGTTTTTCTAACCACGTTGGCCACGTGGTTGTCAAATGAGAGATTGCTATCAACTTGGGTCCCCAGGTCCCTAATTACTTCTTCTGTACTTAATGGATTACCGCCTATGTGGTAATTTGTGGGCACCTTGTTTTTGCCAAAGGGGATGACTATACACTTTTTGGTGTTTAGCTTGAGGCCATGGCTCTGGCACCAGTTGTCTGTTTCTATGAGGCCCTTTTGTAGGATGCTTGTGTTGGCTGGAGAGTCAATTATGGTGCCCAGTTTGCAGTCATCTGTGAACTTGGCCAGCCACAGTCCTTCCGTGTTGGCCTGTACCTCCGAGAAATATATACCGAACAAGAGAGGTCCCAGGACTGAGCCTTGTGGGATGCCACTTGTAACTGCTTTGGAGTCTGACATGGCTCCAGCAATTCTAACCATGTGGGTTCTGTCCTTGAGCCAGCTTGCAACCCATCTAGTGACATAGGGGTTTATATTTAAGCTGGTGAGCTTATCTATAATGCCCGAGTGGGGTATTGTATCGAAGGCTTTTGCGAGGTCCAGGTAGGCTGTGTGGACCACCTTCCCCTCATCAATGGCTTTGGTGACTGTTTCAAAGAAATCAACCAGGTTTAAGAGACAGGATCTGCCCTTAACAAAGCCAAACTGGGTAGGATCCAGGGTCTGTAGGTCCCCAATATCTTTATTTATGAGGTCCATGATGATCCTTTCCATAGCTTTGCAGACCAAGCTAGTCAGGCTTATGGGGCGATAGTTTCCAGGATCCGTTGAGGCACCACCTTTGTGGAGAGGGACCACTGTTGCTGTATGCCACTCTTTGGGTACATATCCTGTAGTAAGGCTGAGATTGAACAGTAGTTTTATGTTTGGGTTTAGCTCTTCTTGGAGTTCATGTAGGACGCAGCCCGGGACACCGTCTGGTCCCATTGATGCTGTGTTTTTTGCTTTGGAGAGGGTGGCTCTTACATGAGCATCTGAGATGTCAGGGGGGCAACACTCTGCTGGGATAGATATTTGCCCTTTTGGTGGGGAGGGAGGGGAGAAGTTTGCGCTGAACCTGTCAGCTAGGATGTTGGCAATGTCTGTGAGTTCGATGTATTTTTTGTCATTTTGGACTAATTCTGAATATATCTGGGAATTCCCAGCCAGGTTCCTAACATAACTAAAGAAAGCCTTGTGATTATCCTTAGTGTCCTGTGCAATTTTTCTCTCGAAGCTGGCCTTAGATGATTTTATGAGTGCCTGTAGTTTTTTACTGATCAGAGATGCCTTCCTTTTTTGGGATTTTGCTCTATCATGTAGTAGCTTCCTTCTTCTATTGTATAGTTTGTTTATGGCTGGGGTCCACCAGACAGGACGTCTGCCTTTGGAGGATTGGGTCTTGGTTTTATTTGGGATTGCATTATCCATGCATTCCTGAAGGTGTTCATAGAATGCGTTTATAAAGGATTCTGCGGTCTGGGCCGTATTTTCCACAGGCTCGGGGGCTTTGAAGGAATCCACCTCGGTTTTGAGGAGTGTGAAATTTGCTTTAGAGAAGTTTTTCACTGTGGTTTTCTGGGTAGGGGGTGGGGTCGGGATGTGAATATCCAGTGAGATTAGTTTATGGTCTGATCTTACCAGTGAGGGATACACTTCTAGTCTGGAGCGTAGAGTCCCCATGTTGGTGATGATCAGGTCCAGTATGTTTTCCCCTCTTGTGGGAGTGGTAACAAGTTGTTCCATAGCATTTGAGTTTATAAATTCTAGGAACCTTTGGGCTAGGGTGTTGGAGCTAGAGTAATGCTCCCAGTCTATGTTTGGATAGTTGAAGTCACCCAGTATAATGGTGTTTGGAGAGACCTTCATATTTTCCAGTGTTCTCAGGAAGGCCGAGTGGGGTTCCTGGGTTTGGGAGGGTGGTCTGTAGCAGGCTATAAACTGGAAGGCAGTTTTACCCACTTTTAGTTGCACATGAATAGTCTCTGATGCTTCGTACTGTGCCACCAACCTGGAGGTGTGGGTATCTTTGACGAATATTGATACTCCCCCTCCTTTTGTGGTTTGGTCCAAGTTTTGGGGCCGAAAAGCATGGTAAGAGGTATAACCTGGTAGTGCTGGGGTGCTCTCGGGAGCCTTGAATGAGGTTTCTGTTGCTGCACAGATATCAATGTTCTCCATGCTAAGGAGAGTTTTGAGTGCGTGCATCTTGAGGTTTAGACTTCTGGCATTGAGTAGCATTACTCTTAGTTTCTTATCCGTTGTGATACCTATGGAGATGGGTTTGTCTTTTGAGCCTTGCCTAAAAAAGGCACTATGGGGGAAGCAAGAGCCTTTGCCAATATCCGAAAGCCCAAGGGTGACAGGTGCAAGCCGGCCCTAGCGAAGCATCGTGGCTTGTCGAGCATGTCATCCCAGGCTGACAGGCATTGGATCCCCTTTGAATGACACCAATACTTAAGCCAATTGTTGAAATTGATCATCTTGTCTTCATATTGTGGCATCATTCTTGGTGAGGTTAAGATGCTACACAAGGTCAGGGTCATACCGGCCTGGGCTACATGCTCAGAGAGCTCCTCTATGTCTCTTTTCATGTAGTCCAGGGAGGTATGTCTCAGGTCATTCACACCAGCATGGACAATGACCGAATCATATTTGTACTTGCCTTGGTGTGACCTGAGTGCTTGTGTTATGTGGTGGATCCTAGCGCCTGACAGGCAGCTCACAGTGACCTTCTCCTTGTTCAGCCTGGTGAGCAGGACGTAAGTGTGCCTGATGACAGAGTCACCTATTACAAGTGTATCAGATGTGTTGTTTAGCCTTAAGGGATGTGACTGTTTGGCACACTGGCGTTGTGAGCTATGTTGCATGTGTTTTGTTTTGGGGTAGTGTACTACAGCAGTATGCAACCTATATTCCCAGTGGTGCACATATTTTGGACACGGGTTTGCCATTAACAAGTTGTGTGGTATAATAGTAATACGTTTACTGGACCTTGCACTCATTGTGATGGATGATATATTTCTTTACACATCAGCTTGATGAATATCTGCTGTGGCTAGGTGGTGCACCATGTTGCATACAGTGTGCCAGGTATTCTTGTATAGTCTTATATAGTGATTTTATTTTGTTGCTGTGCAGAACATGGTTCATTAGATTGAGAGTGAGCCAGGCACTTCCAAGCAGTTGTGGGGTGAGCAGTGATAAGTGGCAGTTAAAGTGTTTCACTCTCGGTTAGCTAATAGGTTGCTATATGGCAGTTCAGTGATATCTGTACTGTATAATGTTAAATGTGCCATATGACTTGCTCAGACATATTTTTATATTTATGTCTTCCAAGGATCATGGCACATCACAGGAACCCCACTTACAGTAGTGCTGAAGATGACATAATTACTACCAATATGATTCAGCACTACAGTCTCATGTTCTCACGAACCAGCCAGGACCAGCAGGAGTGTACTGCAATGTGGCAAGATGTTGTCCGCAGGGTAAATAAAGTAGGCCTGCATAACCGGACATATGAGCAGGTATGCCACCACTGCAGTAATCTTCTCAGACATGTCTGTCACCATGCTGCTGATGTGTGGAGACAACAGCATGCAACAGGAGGTGGTGTTATTACCCATTCCCCCCTCACCAGAGGGGAGGAGCTGCTCCTGAACCTGGTGGCACCTGCCCAACAACAACAGCAGCAGACATACACCATGATGGAGGTTGGAGCCACCTAGCAAGCACACATGGAACATGGAGGTAACATGGCATATCTGTAGACTACTGTTATCTGTATTGGTAGAGCATGCATATGTGAGATGTGGAGTGTGTCGTTAAAAGATGTGGAGCCTGTTGTTGTGCAATACTGATCATTTGGAACATAATCGGTAGCCCTGTGAATGCAAACTGTTGTTGTACTGTAAGACTGCAAACACACAGTAGCAATTCCACAATTGTGGCCACTGACAAACTGTCTCATCTCTATGTAGATCCCTCTGGGGTGAAATCAAGGCAGTGGACAGATGCTGGTGAGTGTGTTCTACATTTATTATTGTAAATAAAAAGTGCATGTCATAGCTAAGGTGTAGGCCATGTACACATGTAACAAACCTACCCATAATGCATGCTGTGCATGTTTGGTGTAAGACCACGCACATCTCACTAATGTGATTAGCTGCCTCAAACACATGCAATACCTAGACCAACTCAAACAAATGTGGCTAGACTGTAGTGACCATTGGATAGGCACAGTTGATACTCAACTTGCACATAACATACACATCTATGTCATACATGGAGCATTTTAACATGCTACACATAAAGGATTCCCAAACCCTCTGTAAAGACACACTCCAGTATCCAAACTCTCATCCACACATTTTACATAATATACCTGAGGGTTAGAGGCCTATCATGGGGGCATTTAAACACTCTGCAATACACTACACATTCATGTCAGGAATGCTCCTTATTGGCCTCCTTACAAACTCATGTAACAACTGGTTGTGAAATTGTGAATGTAGCCAAGGTAGTACAGTTCTGGTGCAGCATGAGTAGTGCTGGTTTGGGAAACATTTGTAGCCTTATGTGACCACATGATGCTTCATGATGATGGCCTATGGTACTATACCCCATCCAGTTATTGTAACCGCAGTACTACACATAGCTTTCATTGCTATGCACCTTGTTATACACCTTAATGTTGCATGTGTTCACACATATACGCCTCTAAACAATATGCATACCAATCACCATTTGCACAACTGACACATATATGTCTTGTGATGCTATTGAGTGGATAAGTCATATGACACACATTGGGTATGAGTAAAGTTTAAATATGCAGTTGTGATTTAGCATGCCATGTCATGGATGAGACTGGCATGTCCACAATATGATCTACACTCACCATAAGTACCGTTCATTGGGTATGTGGCCGAATGGTATTCCATCAATTATCCATGCACCACTGATGATGTTGTGTGAATACTCATCATGCATGTGCTAAAAATGTGTCTACAATTATTTGCTAAAGACACAGAGGCTGTAATCAGCATTGGATACCTATCTGACACATGGACACACATCCAGCCATGGTATGTACACCTGTTTGTTATGGTGCACAGTACATTACAAAGTTTTGAGTACCTGCACAGCAATGCTGTGTCCATGTATGCATTGTGTTCCAGGGGGACGCCCATCACCTAATAACAAAACACATGCATCAAAGCCATGTATACTGTTAGTAACAAGGACTGTCTACACTTGTGCTGCATGCTGTTGAGCAATACATGTCCTGCATGCTGACATGTGTGATATGACTGTTTTGCTTGTGATACTGTACCCCACCCTCAACTGCTATTGTGTATATTTTGAGACTGCTGGTGTGTGCGTCTGCTTTAGGGAGGAGTGTATTTTTGTGTGTGTGCATGTGTGCATGTGCGCATGTGTGCACGCGCACAAGTGTGCATGTGTGCATGTGTGCATGTGCGCATGTGTGCATGTGCACATGTGCGCATGTGTGCATATGGTCTGACATCATGTTCAGGTCTTAAAGTGTGATTCCTGTTTTCCTCTCAGAGGTGCTGAGGTCAGGCTGGTTCAGTATAGCAGGGAACCTGATGTCACTGAGACAGACAGTGATCATGAGGATAAGTGTGTTGAGGCACAGGCAGGTTTGTCAGGGTCTGTTGTTGGCCACCAATTGACAGTACACAAGTCTCCACCCCATCCATGCACACAGTCATGCTGCCTGTACATCCATCATCACCATTGCCCTTAGCTGAGGGACAGTGTATGGGTGGCACTGGCCAGGACAGTGTGGTATATATGGCACATGTATCAGGACACAGCAGCCATAGCCAGATATCTGGAATGATGCCACATAGGCAGATGCCCAGGGGTTCTCATCAGTGCACTGCTGGTCATCATACCCCTGGCAGACGTGCCACACCTCTTTCTACCACACACATGTTCCAGGCTGTCATGGAGGCACAGCCATGATTGGAGCGGTACACCAGACAGGGACTAATGGCACAGAGGGCTCATAACACCTTTGTAAATGACAGTATCCATGACCTAGCAGGTGCCATACGTAATTACACTGAGGTCATTGATAGACGTTGGGGTGAGACATTGGATGTCCTCCACAATGTCATGTCCATGTGTCAGGACAGTGCAGGATGGCTGAGACATCGATGTGGATGTATGCCAGCAGCATCAGCAGCTGGAGGTCGCCGTGGACATCCAGCAAGTCACAGCCACTCCTGTAGTGCCAGTACCAGCCCCAGCAATGTTGGGGGAGCTGTCCATAGACCGTCCTAGAAGTCCATGTGCACGTGGTTCTGGCCAGTCCCAGCAGGGACCTGGATCCAGTGGACATATATCAACCTCTTCAGATAGTACCCAGTCTGGATTAATACCTGATACTGTCTGTAGCATCACTGCCAGGCACAGGTTCTGTATCCATGGCCAGAGACGGTGATCTGTAAAGCCTGCCAGGTACAGCCTTTAGCTGTCTCACAAATCCCCATATATGGCAGCCACATGGTGGAACTGTGTGCATGCAGACACACACACACATAAATCAGAAACCTGGGGCAAACACATACCCGCACACATTACACCAACATTGGCCATAACAGTACTCATGGCCCTCACACACACACTCATACACACATGTTGATTGTATGGCTCAGTGTAGGCCTCTGGCAAACCAACAACACACCCTGTGCACATGATGAAACCTGTGCCCCCTCCTGTCATCTGTTACATCGATACAGGAACAGGCTAACATGGTGCTGATGCACAGGATGACTTTAATAAAGTATAGCAATGGTTGAATGTGTAGCATGTTGTCAGCAGTAAAGTGTAATGATATCCTTGAAGGTGTAGCTGAGCAGGCATGATGCATTAAAGCTGTAATTAGCAATGTTGTATTGTTTCCACCAGTGTTTATTCCAATTGTGTTTTGTTTGCCCATGTGCCACTTGGCTGATGTTTGTAGTTGTGTCAGCATGTGTTATACAGTGGACAGTAAGTGTGGGGTGTGTGCAGCACAGGTCTGCAGGTGTACATTTGTGAACATGGTGGTGGTGTACTGTCTGCATGTACATGCATATTGGACACATGGGCAGGGTGACATGCCCTGTATTGGCCAGTGTTAACACTCCATACTTTCTATTGGTGGCCAGTAAGCATTATACTACACACATTTTGGAACTTGAGTACACATGTGTGTGTATGACATGGGTTGACACTGTGCTGTGGGTGATGCTGTTGTTGCTATCTGTCATTGGTTTGCATTACTAAGGTTAACACTGTCCCAACTGCATAATCCTTTATTAATGCACACTGTTCACCTACAGGGTTGCATGGACCGTGCTATCACAAACACAAGAAATTCTCACTTATACAGTAAAAGTGCATTGGTCTCATGGACCCCTGCCATAAACTAAATATATAATAGAAGATGTGAAGTTGTACCAAAAAAGAGTTACATACCAAGAAGGGATAACCTCTCTGGTCAGTATCATTGGGAAAATACAATCCCTCAATAAACATACAAGGCAAACTTCAAAATACAAAATGGCAAGGATTCCAAAGACAACATTAAAGCTTTCTTCAGTGTTGTTCATAATCTACAGGGGAAATCTCAGATTGGGTCACAGTTAATGTAAATGGTCACAAAGTACACTTATCTGACTGACATTATCAATTCCTTGTCAGACAGTTTGAATGTGGATTTCACCACCCTGTCATTACACAAGGGCCACATTTCCAGACCTGAAGAATGTAAAGCCTGATGATTCACAGACACTCTAGTTAAAACATCTCTTTAACAAAGTATACACCACAGTGACAATGGCACTGGATAGTGTCCCTGGCTGTGTCATACACAAGCTGACATATGAAGTCACCACTCACCTAAATACTCTGCCCAGATGCAGCCTCTATACAGGTTACATACTTGTGGAATGACCCACGGTAATGGTGTTCACAGTCCACAAGGTTTTAGCTACAACATCTTCTTCTTCTTCTCCTTTCGGATGCTCCCATTAGGGGTCACCACAGTACATCATTTCTTCCTGGCCTCTGCATCTTGCACTATCACACCATCCACCTGCATGTCCTCTCTCACCACAGCCATAAACCTCATCTTAGGCATTCCTCTTTTCCTGTTACCTGGCGGCTTCATCCTTAGCATCTATTTCACAATATACTCTGCGTCCCTCCACAGCACATGTACAAACCAACTTAATCCTGCCTATCTGGCATGGTCTACTAACCTTTAAACCTGGCCTGACCCTCTAATATACTTATTCTTAAACCTGTCCACCCTCGTCACACCCAGTGCAAATGGTAACATAAATTGATTAAGGGTAGAACTACAACAGGTCCTGGAAACTCTCACCCTATAAGCCAGAAAAATGGAACTCATTAACAGAGACATTATGAACCTGCAAACACTGCACCATACCCACTTAGGTTCTCTAAAGGCCAGATCATGGCTCCTACACCTAGTAGACTTCAAGCCAGTCAACAAGGCTATAGGTGAGGGAGGGGAGGTCAACACAGCCAAGCTATACCTCACCAGCAATTCATACCCATCCCACATACTGGTATTATACATAACCTCAACAGACTGACCATAAACGATTGCTAGATGATGACTTGATAATTGACGCACAGCTGTAGGACACACAGTAACATTTGCAGCCTCCATGTACTATTCTATGCCAGTAACAAGTGGTATTCACCTGCACTCAGTCCTGGGACCACTCCTGTTTGGCATATAGCTTTCTTACGTACAAGCAAACAAAGTAGGGATACGTCTGCCCACATTTGATGATAATGCATACTGTGGGCTATACTTTATTCTCCAGGATGACACACACATCCTCCAAAAGGGTATCATACAGCCAGATACCTGGTGTCAAACTCATGCTGTAAAGCTATAAGCCAAAGAAAGCATAGTTATCCACTTTTAGAAAATAAAGTATCCCCAGAATACCACATAGGTAGTAGCCCCCAAAATGTGGGCAAGGTACTAATGTATACATAGAGCCATGTGTTAAGTCATCTCTCCTTTGATAATCACATTACCAAAGGGTTTTGGGAATCCTTCTGTGGAGCACATAAGCAATAAAGGGTTTGCATGCAGATCCACAGAGGTTGTTGCACACCTATAATGATTAGTCATCTTTGCCAGACTTTGCTTGCTTTGGAACAGGTTTCGAAAATACCTCAAGCATAAACCCTCACTCACACTCTTCAATAGAAAATGTGATGAGTGGATGTGAAATGGAAGATGTAGCCCAGGGATCACTGCAGTGGCTAAGCTTGTCGCAAGCATACAGAAGTGGCCTAAGGTCTGGAAAGTGCCAGCACGCTCTGGCAAAGATAACACACGCGTTCATAGAGAAAGCAGAGTACCCACCTATGAAATACTTGAGGTCACATGTATGTATATGGATTTGCCCCACAGCTACCTTACATGTGTAATGAACATACAGTTGTCATTGTGATATGTCATACACTAGAAAAATCAAAATTCACTCCCCATTGATTAACAGTGTCACACACCTGAAGCACAGACACACAGTCAGCAAGTGCGAGATTCAAACTCTTTCCTAACTACATTATAATACAATAGCTGTATTAATTTACACAATGCACTATACTCATTACTGGAATTTCACCTTTCCACAGGTATATTTGTAGGATGGTGACATCATTAGACTTGACAAAGTTGAGTTTACCACTTTTAAGGGATGTGAGTAGTCTCCTAAAATGTTGTTTCTTCCCAGGGAGACACACACAGTAGGCAAGTGCAGGCTTCAACCCCCTTCCTAATTACATTATGATATTAGAGCAGTCTGCATTTACACAGTGCACTATACACATTACTGGGCTTTTGCCTTTCCTCAGGTATATTTGTAGGATGGTGACATCATCAGACTTGACAAAGATGAGTATACCACTTTTAAGGGGTGTGAGTAGTCTCCAAAAAGGTTGCTCCTCCTCAGGGAGACACACACACACACACAGTTGGCAAGTGCAAGATTCAGACTTGTACCTAACTACATTATGATACTACAGCTGTTTGCATTTACATGACACGTTATACACATTACTGGGGTTTCATCTTTCCACAGGTATATTTGTAGGGTGGTGAAATCATCAGACTTGACAAAGATGAGTATACCACTTTTAAGGGGTGTGAGTAGTCTCCAAAAAGGCTGCTCTCTCCAGGAAGACACACAAACAGTTGGGAAGTGCAAAATTCAAACCCCTACATAATTACATTATGATACTACAATAGTATGCATTTACACGACGCGCTATACACATTGTTGGGAATTCATCTTTCCACAGGTATATTTGTGGGATGGTGACATCATCAGACTTGGCAAAGATGAGTATACCACTTTTAAGGTGTGTGAATAGTCTCCAAAAGGGTTGCTCCTCCCAGGGAGATACACACTCACAGTTGGTAAGTGCAGGATTCAAGTCCTTACCTAAGTACATTATAATACTACAGCAATACACATTTACACGACGAGCTATACACATTACTGTAATTTCACCTTTCCACATGTATATTTGTAGGATGGTGACATTAGACTTGTCAAAGATGAGTGTACCACTTTTAAGGTGTGTGAGTAGTCTCCATAAAGGTTGTGCCTCCCCAGGGGGAGACACACACTCAGTTGGCAAGTGCAGGATTCAAACCCCTACCTAACTAAGTTATGATAGTACAGCAGTACACATTTCCACAACACGCTACACCCATCACTGGGATTTTACCTTTCCACAGGTATATTTGTAGGATGCTGACATCATCAGACTTGACAAAGATGAGTATACCACTTTTAAGGTGTGTGAGTAGTCTCCAAAAGGGAAGCTTCTCCCCAGGGAGAAACACACACTCACACAGTTGTCAAATGCAGGTTTCAAACCTTTATCTAACTACATTTTGATACTACAGCAGTACGCATTTATACGACGTGCTGTACACATTAGGGGTTTTCACTTTTCCACAGGTATATTTGTAGGATGGTGACATCATCGGACTTGACAAAGATGATTATGCCACTTTTAAAGTGTGTGAGTCATCTCCAAAAAGGTTGCTCCTCCCCAGCAGAGACACACACACTCACAGTTGGCAAGTGCAGGATTCAAATCCCTACCTAACTATATTATGATACTACAGCAGTACACATTTACACAATGTGCTATACACATTAATGGGATTTTATTTTTCCACAGGTGTATTTGTAGGATGGTGACATCATGAGACTTGACAAAGATGAGTATACCACTTTTAAGGGGTGTGAGTTGTCTCCAAAAAGGTTGCTCTCTCCCCAGGGAGAGACAGAAACACACACACACGCACACACACACACGCACACACACACACACACACACACACACACACACACACACACACACACACACACACACACACACACACACACACACACACACACACAGACACACAGTTGGCAAGTGCGGTGTTCTTAATCCAAACTAAGTACATCTTTACACTTCAGCAAGCAATATGGAGTTACAGGGTGCAATACAGACATTACTTGCTGAGAGTCTGCACAAAGGTTTTTTTCACACTTGCTAACCTCAGCAGGCTTATCATACTAGGTGTATTGTGAGTGTATTGTATGCATAGGCCATGACCATATCATATATGGGTTGATGCACCACAAGCTGGCAAACACAGGGCCAAACATTGAGTAGCATCGTACCTTCACCTACATGATACTGCAATATAACAGAAAGATGATAAACGTCAAAAATTGGCTGAGCTTCTGGTGTCATTCAAAGGGGATCCAGTCTCTGTCTGCCTGTGATGACATTATAGACAAGCCTTGTTGCTTTGCTACAGATGGTTTGCACCTGTCGCCCCTGTGCTTCTGAATACTGGCCAAGGCTCTTGCTGACCCATATTACCTTTTTTAGGCAAGGCTCAAAGGTTCATAGGTTCATAGGTAGGTACTAGGCTATCAGCCCTGGGGCCTATACAAGCCCAGCCAAAAAGGTACCCTGGCTTTTGCCACCAAAGAAATTCATTTTCCTGTACCACTGTCGAGCAGAGACACAGAAGTGATCCCCAGGGTGAAGTTCCTATTTCCCATCCAATCATCAACATTTTTCTTGAAGAGTGCTAATGAGGAGCTTTGTTTGAAATAAATAGGTAGTTTATTCTGGAGTATGTGATGTCTCTGGGACCGGAATCTATCCCTCCGGCATGTTCTGTTTATTGTGGTGACAAGGTTTAGGTCCCTAGAGAGTGTAGGTTCATAGGTAGGTACTAGGCTATCTGCCCAAGGGCATTTATAAGCCAAGCCAGAATGTGTTGGCTTTCATCTCCCTTTTAAATTAGTTTCCTGGGCCTCTGTCTAGCAGGGCCACTGAAGTGATCCCAGGGGTAAATTTACAATTTCCCATCCACTCATCAAGATTTCTCTTGAAGAGAGTCTGGGAGGGGCTCTGCCTAACATCAACTGGGATTCTATTCCAGAGCGAGGGAAGTCTCTGGGACAGGAATCTATCCCTCCAGCACATCCTGTTTATTGCTTTGCTGAGGTTTAATTCACTGGAGTGTGTGGCTCTAAGAGATTTGTTTTTCTTGAGGTGGAACATGCCTATTAATTCCGGTTTGGACATGGCCTTATACATCAGGCATAGATCACTTCTGAGCAGGCAGTAAGCAACCAAGTCAAGCTGGAGTTTCTTTAGTTGAGCTACATAGGGCATCTCTTTGAGGCCCATGATCCTCTTGGTGAGGTACTTCTGTGGTCTTACCAGCTGTTGCATGTGCCAATTAAGGTACATACCAAATGGGGCATTGTACTCTATTATGGGTCTAATGAGTGATGAGTATAGGGGCACAATGACCTCTCCTGATCTAGAGGTAAACCCTTTTGTGATTAGGTGGGCTACATAGAAGGAATATCTAACCACTTTAGCAATGTGATTATCAAAGGAGAGGTTACTATCTACCTGGCTCCCCAGGTCCCTAATTACGTTTTCCGTACCTAGTGGATTACCACCTATGTGGTAATTCATAGGCACTTTGTTTTTTCCAAAGGGGATGACTATGCATTTCTTGGCATTCAGCTTGAGGCCATGATTTTGGCACCAGGTATCTGTCTCTGTAAGACCCTCCTGGAAGATGTCTGTGTCAGCCAGAGAGTTGATTATGGCCCCAGTTTGCAGTCATCTGTGAACTTGGTCAGCCATTGTCCTCCCATGCTTGCCTGTACCTCAGAGAAGTATATACAGAACAGGAGGGGTCCCTGGATCAAGACCTGTGTGATGCCATTTGTGACTGGTTTAGAGTCAGACATGGCACCCGCAACTCTGACCATATGTGTTCTATCCATGAGCCATTTAGCCACCCATCTCATGTCATAGGGGTTAATGTTCAAGCTGGTAAGCTTGTCTGTGATGCCAGTGTGGGGAATGGTGTTGAAGGCCTTAGTGAGGTCCAGGTAGGCTGTGTGGACAACCTTCCCTTCATCTATGGCCTTGGTAACTGTTTCAAAGAAGTCAACTAGGTTTAGGAAGCAGGATCTGCCTTTAACAAAGCTGAATTGAGTAGGGTCCAGTGTCTGGAGGTTCCCAATGTCTCTGTTTATGAGTTCCATGATAATTTGCTCCATAGCTTTACAGACTAGACTGGTCAGGCTTATAGGGCGATAGTTTCCAGGTTCTGTTGTGGCACCACCTTTGTGGAGTGGGATGACTGTTGATGTATACCATTCTTTGGGTACATAGCCTGTGGTAAGGCTGAATCTGAACAGTGAATTTAGGTGAGGGTTTAGTTCCTTTTGGAGTTCATGCAAGACGCAGCCTGGGACACCATCTGGTCGCATTGATGCTGTGTTCTTAGCTTTGGAGAGGGCTGTTTTACCTGCATGTCCATGATGTCTGGTGCTCTGCATTCTTCTGGGATGGACACAGGCCTTTTTGGGGGTGGGGGGGTGACATTTGCACTAAACTTGTTCACCAGATGTTGGCAATTTCAGTTGGTTCAGTGTATTTTTTGCCATTTTGCAGTAGCTCAAAGTATATCTGAGAGTTGCCACCTAAATGTTTGATACAGCTAAAGAAGGCTTTGTCGTTACCTTTAGATTCCGTGGCAAATTTTCTTTAGAAACTGGCCTTGGATAATTTTATGAGTGATCGTAGGTTCTTGCTAATAATGATCAGTGATGCCTTTCCTTTTTGGAATTTTGCTGTATCATGTAGTAGTTTCCTCCTTCTGTTGTATAGCTTATTTATGGCAAAGAACCACCAGACTGGTTTCCTCTTTTTGGAGGAGTGAGTCTTGGTTTTACTCGGGATGGCTCGATCCATGCATCCCTGTAGATGCTCATATAATACACTTGTAAAGGATTCTGTGAATTGGATAGCATTATCCTGTAGCAAGGGGGTTTTGAAACTTTCCACTTCGGTCCTGAGAAGTGTGAAGTTTGCTTTTGAAAAGTTTTTCACAGTGGTTTCCTTGACTGGGGGTGGGGTCGGGATGTGGATGTCCATTGTGATTACTTTATGATCTGATCTTACCAGCGAGGGGTTTACCACTGGTGTGCAACACTGATCCCCCATGTTGGTGATGATCAGGTCCAGTATGTTGTCACCTCTAGTGGGCATGGTGACCAGCTGTTCCAGGGCATTTGAGTTTATAAACTCTAGGAAGCATTGGGCAAAGGAGTTTGTACTTGAGTAATTCTCCCAGTCAGTGTTTGGGTAGTTGAAATCTCCTAATATCATGGTGTTTGGTAGGACCTTTATATTTTCCAGTGTTCTCAGGAATGCTGAGTGAGGGTCCTGAGGCAAGGTAGGTGATCTGTAGCAGGCTACGATCTGATAAGCAGCTTTTCCCACTGTTAGTTGCACTTGGATGGTCTCCGAGGCCTTGTGCTGTGCCACTAACCTGGATGTGTGGGTATCCTTTATGAAAATGGATACACCCCTTCCTTTTGTATTTTGGTCCGGGTTTTGGGGCTGAAGCTCAGAGAGATCGGGATTTCTTTAAGTGGAGCATGTCCAACAACTCTGTGTTTGATAGAGCTTTCTATGTTAGGCAGAGATCACCTCTGAGTAGGTGATATGTGACAGAGTAAAGCTGGAGTGTTTTGAGACGGTCTGTGTAGGGCATGTATTTGAGGCCGCTAATCCTCTTTGTGAGGTATTTCTGTGGGCTTTCCAGTTGTTGTAGATGTCTTGTGAGGTACATACCAAAAGGGACATTGTACTCTATAATGGATCTAATGAGTGATGAGTAGAGGGGAACAATGACCTCGTTTTTTATGCATGAGAAACCTTTTGTGATTATGTGTGCCACGTAGAAGGATTTCCTGACTACTGTGGCATTGTGATTAGCAAAGGAGAGTTTATTGACCATCTGTGTCCCAAGGTCTCTTATCACATTTTCAGTGTTAAGTATACTACTGCCTATGTTGTAGTTCATGGGTACAGAGTTTTTACTAAATGGGATGACAATGCACTTTTGGGAATTGAGCTTGAGGCCATGGCTTTGACACCAGGCATCTGTCTCAGTGAGGCCCTTTTGTAGGATGTCCACATCATTAGTAGTTTTGATTATGGCTCCTAGTTTGCAGTCATCTGGGAACTTCATTAGCCAAAGACCTTCTGTGTTAGCCATTACTTCAGGGAAGTAGATACCAAACAGGACAGGACACACGACTGAACCCTGTGGTACTCCACTTGTCACTGGTCTGAAGTCGGACTTGGAGTCTGCTACTTTCACAGTGTGGGTTCTGTCAGTGAGCCAGTTGGCAACCCATCTTGTGACATAGGGATTTATACCTAGTTTAGTGAGTTTATCTATAATTCCAGATTGGGGGATGGTGTCAAAAGCCTTGGCAAGATCTAGATAGGCTGTGTGAACCACCTTACTCTTATCTACGACTTTGGTGACTGCTTCAAAGAAGTCTATCTGGTTTAGGAGACATGATCTTCCTTTTACAAACCCAAAATGGTTGTGGTCCAGAGTTTGGAGATTGCCAGTGTCTTTGTTTATAAATTCCATGATGATACGTTCCATGGCCTTGCAGACCAGGCTCATCAGGCTAATGGGGCGCTAGTTCCTGGGATCCGTGGTGGCTCCCCCCTTGTGTAGTGGGATAACCGTCACTGTGCACCATTCAGCAGGCACAAAGCCTGAGGTGAGGCTATGATTAAACATGGTACTTAGGTGTGGTGCCAGTTCATTCTGTAGTTCATGCAGAACACAGCCTGGGATGTTAACTGGTCCCATGAATGCTGTGTTCCTGGCTTTGGAGAGTGTTTTTTACCTGTGCAGCCGTGATGACAGCAACTTTGCATTCTTCCAGTATAGAGATGGGCTCTTTCATGGGTGAGAGGGGAGGAAAGTTAGCACTGATCCTATCTGCCAGGATGTTGGCATTATCAGTTGAGTCTGTATATTTAGTGCTATTGTGCTGTAACTCAGAGCAGATCTGAGTGTTGCTATTGTGATTCTTGACATAGCAATAGAATGTTTTGTGGTTGTCTTTAGAATCAGTGCCAATTTTGTTTTCTTATCTAGCTTTGAAGGATTTTATCAGGGATCGCAGCTTCTTACTGAGGCTGACCAGGGAGCTCCTCCACTCATGGGTTTTACCCTCTTTTGCAACAGTTTCTTCCTTCTGTTGTGCAGTTTGTTTATGGCAGGGGACCACCAGATTGGTTTCCTTTTATTGGAGGATAGCATTTTGGTTCTGTTTGGGATAGCACGATCCATATACTCATGTAAGTGCTTATAAAGTGCAATTGTGTAGGATTCAGTAGTCATAACTGTATTGTCCATCTGCATGGGTGTCCTGAAGTTCACCACTTCCATCTTAAGAATCATGAAGTTGTCTTTGGAGATATTTTTTAACATGGTTTCCTTAAAGGGGGGGGGGCAGAATGTGGATATGTAGGGTAATTAGCTTATGGTCAGATCGGACCAATGGGGCGTTGACTTCAGGTGTGGAACACCGGTCACTCAGGACAAACTAAACCCCGTAACCATCACAAAAAAACACAAATTGAGCTAAATGCTACTCCTTGCCAGAAGTCTCAGCCTCCAGATGCACACACTTGAGGCACTTCCCATTATGGAGAATATTGATATCTGTGCAATAACAGAAACCTAGTTCAAGGATCCAGAGAGCACACCAGCACTACCAGGATACTACTCATTCCATACCTTCCAGCATCAGAACCTGGATCATAGCACATAGGGTGGGGATGTATCCATAGGTTCATAGGTTCATAGGTTGGTACTGGGCTATCTGCCCAAAGGCATATATTAGCCCAGTCATGTTGTGCGGTATTCACTGCCCCTTTAGTAGTTCCCTAGACCCTTGTACTAGCAGCTAGTACCCTTGGCCCCTATCTAGTAGTGCTGTTGGTGTGATACCCGGTGTGAACTTTCTGTTACCCATTCACTCATCAAAGTTCCTCTTGAAGAGTGATAGTGAGGGGCTCTGTCTTACATAGATCAGGACCCTGTTCCATAGTAAGGGAAGTCTCT
Source organism: Protopterus annectens (assembly GCF_019279795.1). Lineage (NCBI taxonomy): Eukaryota > Metazoa > Chordata > Ceratodontiformes > Protopteridae > Protopterus > Protopterus annectens. The sequence goes on from NC_056739.1 coordinate 1,661,651,118, forward strand.
GCGAAGGGAATCTATCCCTCCAGCATGTTCTATTCATTGTTGTGTTGAGGTTTATATCCCTAGAGCATGTAGCTCGAGTAGATTTGGTTTTGCTAAGATGGAGCATGTTCAACAATTCTGGGTTGGACATGGCTCTGTATGTTAGACAGAGATCGCCTCTGAGAAAGCGATATGCAACAGAGAACAGTCTTAGCTTTTTCAATCATGCTGCATAGGGCAACTGTTTGAGGCCAGTAATCCTCTTGGTTAGGTACCTTTGTGGTCTCTCCAGCTGCTGGAGATGTCTAGCCAGGTACATTCCAATTGGTGCATTGTACTCAATAATGGGTCTGATGAGGGAAGAGTAGAGGGGCACCATTACATCCTTAGATCTTGATGCAAACACTTTCGTGATCAGATGGGTCACATAGAAGGATTTTCTAACCACTTTGGCAACATGGTTATCAAAGAAAAGCTGACTATCTACTTGGGTCCCTAGATCCCTTATTTCTTCTTCAGATTTCAGGGGATTACCTCCTATGTTGTAGTTTGTGGTTACTCTGTTTTTTCCTAAGGGGATTACGAAGCATTTTTTGCATTTAGCTTGAGACCATGGCCTTGACACCATGCATCAGTCTCATTTAGGCCCTTCTGGAGGATCTCCATGTCGGCCGGAGACTCTATTATAGCACCCAGTTTGCAGTCATCCACAAACATAGTCAGCCACAGCCCTTCCGTGCTTGCCTGTACTTCTGAGAAGTATATGCCAAACAGGAGGGGCCCCAGGACAGAGTCCTGAGGCACACCACTCATTACTGGTCTGGATTCGGATCCCACTACTCTTACTTTATGGGATCTGTCTGAGAGCCAGTTTGCGATCCATCTTGTGATGTAAGGGTTTATGCCCAGGCTGGTGAGCTTATCAATAATACCTGAATGGGGAATGGTGTCAAATGCTTTAGCAAGGTCAAGGTAAGCCATGTGTACCTCCTTTCCTGTATCTATAGCCTGAGTAACTGTCTCAAAGAAATCCACCAGGTTCAGGAGGCATGATCTGCCCTTGACAAAGCCGAACTGTGTGGGGTCCAGTGATTAGAGGTTCCCAATCTCTCCATTTATGAGTTCCATAATGATTTGCTCCATAGCCTTACAGATCAGACTGGTCAGGCTTATTGGTCGGTAGTTCCCAAGGTCAGTTGTGGCCCCACCCTTGTGTAGCGGGACCACCATTGCCGTGCGCCATTCTATGGGCACATATCCTGTGGAGAGGCTGAGACTGAACAGGGTATTAAGATGCGGGGTTCATTCCTTTTGGAGCTCGCATATGACACAGCCTGGGACACTATCTTCATATTCATCAAGGATACCTACACCTCCCTCTACATGCTCTTTACGGGATATGTACCCATAGAATGTTGCACAGCAATGTTCTTCCCACTCCACAGGGGTGGAGCCACAAAAGACCCTTGGCATTCATGCTGTATGAACCTGACGAGTCTGATCTGCAAGGCAATGGAGCCAATCATAATGGAAGTCAACAATAAAGACATTGGGAACCTTCACATAGTTGAGCACACCCAGTTTGGCTTCATCAAATGCAGATCACGCCTCTTGAACTGGGTGGATTTCTTTGAGACAGTTACCTAAGCTAGAGAGTATTGAAATGAGCTCCACACAGCTTACCTATACCTCGCTAAGGTCTTTGACACCATTCCCCAGTCAGGTATCATAGATGAACTCACCAACCTGGGCATGAATCCATACATCACAAGATGAATTGCAAACTGGCTCACAGATAGATCCCACAAATTAAGAGTTGCTGGCTACATGTCAGACTCTACACCGGTAACAACTGGTGTCCTCCAGGGTTCAGTCCTGGGGTTCCACCTGTTTGGTATAGACTTCTCAAAAGTACATGACAACACAGGAGTGTTGTGGTTGACTAAGTTTGCTGGGAACTGTAAGCTGTTTGCCATAATAGATTCCCCGGATGACACAAATATTCTCCAGAAGGGACTCTATGAGACAGATGTGCGCTGTCAGAATCATGGTCTCATGCTCAATGTGGAAGAATGCATAGTAATCCCCTTTGATGAAAACAAAGTACCCACAAACTACCACATAGGTGTTACCCCCTTAAAACTGACAAGGTAATAAGGGATCTGGGGACACAAGTAGATAGTCATCTTTCCTTTGACAACCATGTTGCCAAAGTGATTGGGAAATCCTATGTGGCCCACCTAATCAGCAAAGCGTTTGCATCAGGATCAAAAGAGGTAGTGGTGGCCCTCTCCTCTTAAGTCATCAGACCCATCATTGAGTACAATGCACCATTTTGGATGTACTCAACTAAGCATATCCAGCAGCAGTAGAGACCACAGAGGTACCTCATCAAGAGGATTACTGGCCTCAAACAGTTGTGTTATGCAACACAGCTGGTAAAACTAAATCTTTTTCCACTGTGTACCACCTACTCAGAGGCACACTCTGCCTAACATACAGAGCCATGTCCAACACATAACTGTTGAACATGCTCCATCTACGGATAACAAAATTGAGTCGCACTACACACTCCAGGGATATAAATCTCATCACAACAGTGAATACAACATGCTGGTGGGATAGAGCACCATCCTAGACACTTGCCTTACTGTGGAACAGAGTTCCAATGTACATCAGACAGAGCCCTTCGCTGACATTCTTCAACAGGAACCTTGATGAGTGGATGGGAAACAGACAACTCACGCCAAGCATCACATCAGCAGCCCCACTAGAAAGGGGCTTAGGTTACTAACTATTAGAACTAGGGCTTGGGGGACCACCCAATGGGATGGTGAAAGCTGCACAACTTGCCTAGGCTAATATATGCCTTCGTGAAGATAGTCTACTACATACCTATGAACCTATGTGACAGGTACATGTCTACAGATAGTAGATGTGTACTTCATTGTACAGTCATGTTGTACAGCAGGCACATGGACCACATACACTGTAATGCTTACAGATACTGGTGGCTGTTATGTACAGTGGGAGAGATGTGCACCTCATGTCTTTTGTGTCATTGGGATGTGTGCTGGGTGGGACAGTCCTGGATGGCTCCCTGCCATGGTCACCCTCTTACACACATCTCTGCCCATCCATCTTTGGATTATTATACTGTGTTCCCCCTACATATATATATATAGGTACAAAGGTAGGTAATAGGCTGTCGGTCTGAAGGCATATATTAGTATAGCCAGAGTGTGCAGCTATCACCACACATGGGGTTAGTTCCCTAGGCCTCTGTGCAGTAGAGCTGATGAAGTGATCCATGGTGTGACAGTTCACTTTCACATATACTCATCAAGGCTCCTCTGGAAGAGTGTCAGTTAGGGGGTCAGCATAATGTAGGTTGGTAGCCTGTTCCAAAGCAAGGGAAGTCTGTGAGTTAGTAATATAGCCCTCCAACACGTTCTATTTATTGTTGTGATTATGATATCCCTAGAGCATGTGGCACAGTGAGCTTGGGTTTACTTCAGATAGCGCATATACATCAGTTCTGCATTGGACATGGACCTGTCTGTTGGGCAGAGATCACCTGAGTAGACAGTATGCAACAGGGTACAGATTGAGTTAAATTCAGTCTTGTTGCATAGGGCAACTGTTTTAGGCCAGTAATCCTCTTGTTGAAGTACTTCAGTGGTCTTTCCAGCTGCTGAAGGTGCCTAGTCAGATTCATCGCAAGTGTGCCGTGATACTCTCTGATGGGTCTGATGACTGATGAGTAGAGGGAACCTCCTTTGACTTACATGCAAAGACCTTGGCAATTTGTGGGAACACATAGCATGATTTTCTAACCACTTTGTGAATGTGTTTCTGGAAGTAGAGATGACTATCCACATCTGTCCATAGATCCCTTATTATTACCTCCATATTTAGGGTGTTGGCACCTATGTGGTATTTGTATGATTGTAGCTCGAGGCCATCATTTTGACACCACATCTATCTGACTCATCTTTTTAAGGATGCCTCTGTTGTCCCAAACATCGATTATGACAACCTTTTTGCAGTCATGCACAAACTTCGCTAAACATAGACCTCATGTGTTTGACTGTATTTATGAAAAGTATACACCAGACAGGAGGGGTCCCAGGACTGAGCCATGGGGGACAGCAGTTGTTACCAGCTTGAACAGGAGACCACAATTCTTACCTTGTGGAATCTATCTTTGCCCCAATTGGCAATCCATCAGATGACATACGTGTTTATGCACAGGTTGTTGATTTTGTGGATACGGCATGTGTGTGGGATGTTGGAAAAGGGCTTTTCAAGGTCTATGTAGGCCGTGTGGAGCTCATTTGATTGATGTATGTCCTGGGTGACTGCCTTGAAAACTGTCTAGCAGGTTTAGGAACCATGATCTGCCCATGACCAAACCACAATCGGTAGGGTTGGGTGTTTGTAGGCTCCCAATAGCTCTGTTTATGAGTTCCATAATGATGGACTCCATGGCCTTGCAGATCAGGCTTATTAGGCTTATAAGACTATAGTTCCCATGGTCTGTTGTGCACAAACACTTGCGGAGTGTCCCAAACGTTGCTGTAACCCATTCAACAGTTTCATATCCTGTACAGAGGGTGAGTCTCAACAGACTGTTCAGGTGCAGGGTCTGTTTGTTTTGGAGTTCACATATGACACAGCCAGGGAAACCATGTCATCCCATAGACGCCATGTTTTTAGGTTTGGATAGAGCTGTTTAACCATTGTATATGTGATTTCTGGGTGTTCACAATCTCCAGGTATGGTAATGGGCCCTTTTGTCAGTGAGAGGGGGGTAAATATGTATGAACCTGTCTAACAAGATGTTGGCAATGTCAGTCATGTACATGTATTCATTTACACTTTGCATTGACTCAGAACATATATGAGTTTACATTGATATTTATGACATAGCAAAAGAAAGCTTCATGGTTCTCTATGGACTCTTTGGCAATATGTTTGCCAGAACATGGCTTGGATAATGTTAGGAGTGCTCATTGTTTCTTGATGATACTGATCGGAGATTTATTGATCTTCTATGCATTTTCACTTTCATTGAACAACTTAAGTACTTGTAGTACATAGTTTGATTATGACAGGGGTCCAATATATTATATAGGTCTGTTTTCATATCACTGTGTGCGCAAGGCAGGATTGGTGAATAGTGACAAGTGTCTGGAGTAAGAACTGCAACTGCCAGATATGTGTGGCCCACTGCTGTACTCAGACATGGCTTAAGTGTGTGTGAGTATGACCTTTCAGTATGTTGTTGACTGACATTTGCTTTGTTTGTTTGTGTGTGAGCATGCCCAGTATGACCTTTCAGTATGTTGTTGACTGACATTTGCTTCGTTTGTTTGTGTGTGAGCATGCCCAGTATGACCTTTCAGTATGTTGTTGACTGACATTTGCTAAATTTGTTTGTGTGTGAGCATGCCCACTATGGGCATATATACTATATGTGTGTGAAAAATCAAGTTGGTTTTTACTTCAGGGCTCACTTTTGTGTTGTACATCAACAGGAAGCACGCTGTGCCTGCTGGGCTTCCATGAGTCAATTTGCATAGACTTATCAACATTTCTACATACAGGGGGGACAGCTATTATTTGTACATGTCTACCCAGGGGGCACACCTGATTGTTACTGTGGGTGTACATAGGATGAGGAGTACAGCTGACACTTGTACATATTTGCTAGGCCTGCGCTGCTATGTCAGGTACTCTATTTCAGTCTGTACTGTTGCCTATCGTTCTGGCTTGAGGCATACCACTGTACTACAGACCTTAGCTTCCAATTACATGCATATTAGTTTCTGACTTCATAGCCTACCCAACCCACATCACACTGCCTGGCCTGCTATCTGTCTGCATAAGCCTGGGGGGAGTTTACTCACATGCCTCTTCAGAGGGCAGGATACAGCATTTGTTTGTGTTTGCTTTTGTCTACAATTGCACTGCTGGCTGTGACTGTTAGGTATGTGACCCCCCCACCCAACCGGTATGTGGAGTGACTTAAGTTGTGTCTGTGCCAGTGAAATGCTGTCATGGCTTAGTGGTTCAGTATTGTGACTATAGTGCACAGTATCCTGAGTTTGAGCCCTGTCACTGCTTTTTATTTTCCTGCTGGGCAGACCTGACTGGTTAAGGAACAGTAAAGCAGGTGTGAGTGTGTTTACCCGACTTTGCTCGACTTAGCCCGACTTTGCCCAACATTGCCCAACATTGCCCAACATTGCCCGACGTTGCCTGACGTTGTGCTGTTTAGCGCAGTGTGCAGCTACGCGCAATTGTATTTAAATATGCTCAATACTGGTAAAATTTGCTTAGCAGTGCTTTATATTGCTTAAAATAGGGAATCATGCCTCAGGTGGTGCTGCAGGGCTGCCTATGTCGGATGCACGTATTACACTCCATATACATGTTTGAAAACAGGTAGTGTCAAGTTAGGCATCCCTTTTATTGTATGTGTGAGTCAGAGAGAGGTGTCATTTCCAGGGTTCCTACTGAGTCAGTGTATGTGCTATGCGTTGCCTCTTTGCCAAGGCCAGGGCATACTGGGCAACCCTCCTTCTGCCTACTGGGGCAGGCTCAGGTTGTTCCTCCTCCAAGTCACGCTGTGCCTGTGCAGGCCTTGGCAATGGTAGGGGGTTGCTTGGCCCTGCCCCATGTTGTTCCTGCTACAGCTGTTTCCACAGGATCATATTGTGTAGCATGGCACATACCATGACAATTTCGATACATGTAGTTGGTGAGTATTGCAAGGCTCCACCAGATGTGTCTAGGCACTGGAACCGTGACTTGAGCATCCCAAACACATGCTCAATTATGTTTCTTGTTTGTGCATGTGCCTCATTATGGAGTTCTTGTTCGGGTGTGTGTGCATTTCTGATGGGTGTCATCAGCCATGGCTCCAGTGCGTATCCAGCATCCCCCACTAGGTGACCATCAGGGATGTCCCCATTGGCAAATCTCTGGTACAGCTGTGTCAGATGCCAGATGTGGGAATCGTGATAACTTCCAGGGCAACCAGCACACAGATTCATTATTATGCCCTGGGCATCGCACACAACCTGGCAGTTGTTGGAGGGGAAGCCCTTGCGGTTGATGTAGACCCTACCCCCCTCACCGGGTGGTGCTTTGATGTGTATGTGCGTGCAGTCCATTGCACTCACTACCTCAGGGTATTCTGCTATTTGGTGGAAAAGATGCATATTGCTGGCCAATACCTCATGAGAATTGGGGAAATATATGTGCTCACCGACATGTGCTGACATGGCATCCAGGAACTGGTGCAGTACCCTGGATGCTGATGCCTTTGAAATCCCGATCATATCACCAGTTGGTCTCTGGAAGGTACCTGTAGCTAGTATTCTAAGGCAAGCACATACCTTGGTATCCACTGGGATGGGTTCCCCTCTGTTTTTCTGTGTGTGAGGCATGGCCGGCACAGCTCAACAATTTGCTGCAGGAGGTCTCTGTCCACCCTATAGAGCTCCACTATCTCCAGCTCATGTAGCCCCTGGTAGGTTACCCTGGGTCTGTACACTCTTCTCTGTCTCCTCACTGTGGGTTGCTAAGCAGCATTCAGAACATCACCACCCTCAGCACCTTGCACATGTTGGTTTATGATAGCAAGAGCAGCCCCTAACATTTTGTATGACTTTAAAGTTTTTAAGCTTTCCCTCTTTGTATACTGCAGTGTTGCAGATTTCTTTGGAAAAAACAGGGAAGAATGCTGTTTGCAGAGTTTAAAGTGCTAGGCTGGGCTGGGCTGGGCTGGGCTAGTCTGATACCTGTCTAATTGGCTGATTCTGATATATTTCACCTGGCAGCTCTGCTACTTCTCCTTGGTTAACTTCCTACTACTTCTTTTCCTTCCTTTTCCCTTTCTGTTTCCGCCCAGAGCAGCACAGCGCAAATGACTGCACATGAGCATATATGCGTGCACACACTGTGTGCATGTTTGCAAGAAATTTCAGATATATTCACGGCGTACACCTTTGGTTTCTGGTTTTCAAAAAGGACAACTGTAGACACGCCTCTTGCAATCCTGAGCAACTCAGGGCAAACATAAAACACTGTGCTCCAATAAGCTTACAGCCTTTCTGACACACCCCCTCATGATGTTACCTATATTCTACTCTACTAATCACCTACTCCTACACTTACACTCTTGGGACATGGTTCACAGGCTGGGGAAAATTGGGATTCACTATCCTTATCCTCATTTGCATAGGATTGCCTACTAATGCATGGTTACATCTCTCACACTGAGCTCCCCCCTTAGCAACCACTACTCAGTGGTCATGTTGTCTTCAGCCTGCCATTCACCTGCATGGCAGGATAAGCTTTTTAGTGAAAATGGGTATTTTTTGCTATTTTTAAATTATTTTCTTGTTTTTTAAAGCGCCGCACATTTGCGCGGTGCTGCGCTATGCTTAAACATCGGAGATTGGGGAAAAAAATAGTTAGATTTTAATCATTTTAAAAATTTATAAATGCCAATGGCCTTATATTTGGCCATTGGCATGCTTCCTCAACTGTATGCATCCTTTATTTGGAGCTGTCATAGCTCCGTTTAGCTATTTGCAGAATGGCACTCCGTTACCAACAGAGTACATTTCTGTAGATAACACTAATCTTCCACGGACAGGTTAGTGTTTCCTGGATTGCAAATTTACCTCATTTGCATAGCTTTCAGCAGCAAATGAGGTAATTTGCATACCGTTATGCTCTCTGTGCAAGAGTAGCTTTAGCAGCTCTCGTGCACACCCCTTCTAGCTGTACCTGGATCGCACGGCAGACATATTGCCTCCATGAGCTCCTACACTCTTCTTGCACTCCGTGCAAGCTTTCGTAAATCCGGCCCATTATTTTATCCCTTGTGGATGTATCTGCATATCTGAGTAAAAGAGTAAAGGAGGATATTAGTATAATGAGGGGAATGAAAATTGCAAAAGAATAGGTAAAAAGAAAACAAGACAAAATTATAAGTATTGTAGTACAGCATGGGGAAAGTAAGTATAAGCCAAAGAAAATTCATACAAAACAAAGCACCAACAGGAAAATAAGAAAGGTTTTATTAAAACAGATTAAGTGCTTTAGTTCACAAATGACTTCATCAGAATAAAGGACATGAAAAACTTGCTAGTTTTTAAATACACATCATCCAATGAACAACTTGAATTAACAATACAATCAAAGAATAGAAACTATCTTAGAATTATGTAATATAATTAATATGACATAAGAAACATTTAATGTTAATCACTGTCTTAAGACCAGGAAATTTATCAGCCTGTAGTTTGATTTGCTACAAAATCTCCCACATTCCTAAAAAGTTTTTATAGTTGCCTCCCCTATAATCTAAAGACACAGACTCTAAAATAGTAAAATAGATTTTTCTAAAAAAAAAAAAAAAAAAAAATACAATACAAAGTGTGTTTATATAAGGTATTGCTTTCATCCTTTGGCTTAATAGAATATAAATGTTCCTTAAAACATATGACTAACTTGCGCATTGTCATGCCAACATAGAAGGCATTACATTGCGAACACAGAGTGATATACTCCAGCAATATTACAATTAATATGATCCAAAATCTTAATCGATCTATCAAAAGAAGGTGAATCAATATTCGGTCCTTCTAATATATATTTACATACATTGCAACATCCGCATTTGAACATTCACTTGGGCTAATCTGTAATTAACCTAGCCACTTTGGTATTCTCATTTTAACCACAGTTTAGTAGTCTTACTTTTCTTATAAACAAAATTTGGTCCAACTTTAACTATTCTTGCTAGTTCTGAGTTGCCTTTTAAAATTTCCCAATTCTCACAATTAATGTTTCTAATATCTGAATTATCTCCGTTCATTTGTAAAACAAATTTACTATTACAATTCATGTTATATGTGAATACAGTATATGTATAAATATTATAAGAACACAAAGAAAGAATATGTGAAAAGGGTAGATATTTTATTTTATCTAATATGAATAATTTGGAATACTGAATGCAATCCTGTTTAGTGGAAGCTGACCTTTGTCAGCTATATTCAGAAAAATCAGACTATAGTAAAGAAAATGAAATGTGTATATATGTGCCTATATATATATATATATATATATATATATATATATATATATATATTGTAAATTTAAAGATAATGTTTTTTTATGTTGTGTAAAATAAAGGACCTGTACTATATTCAATAGGTGCATAGGTGCTATGGGGTGTTTCACACCAAAATGAGCCACCACCAATTCAAGCATATGGAGCTTCCATTTAGCATCTCATCTAAATAACAGCACACACACACACACACACACACACACACACACACACACACACACACACACACACACTCAGAGATTGAGAGATAAGTCTAGAACATTTAAGCAATGTAGCCAGGTTTCTTGCTTATTGTTACAAAGGCATGTGCAATATTGAAGTTTATGACTAATATCACATGAATGCAGGCACAATAAAATCATGAGCTCTCCTCTTTTTCAAGTTATTTTCACCAACTGAGAATCCAAAGAACATCCTGCTTTCTGTAGTGTCACTGCATTTTTTTAAGTTGGTAAATCTCTTGATGTCATCTCAGCATGTATTTTACTTAACTAACATTTCCCCAACTCCACCAAGCATTGTCTGAAGTACATTGAGAAGATCTGGTATAACAGGCTGAAATGAATGCATTTTTTCCACTTCTCATTTAGCAAGGAATGTGTCAACCATCACAATAGTTACCATGTCTGCAGATTAATGTTTTTGTTTTTGTTCTTGGGCTGAACACTCAATAACAAAGACTTTCTGGTATCTGAGATATGAAAATGCTTTTTGTATGCTATACTTAAAATGTAAATAGTAGCATGTGTTTTGGAAACAAAACGTGAGCTTGACCTGGTAGCAGTAACAATATGAAGAAATAGAAAGACACATAGATGTCTCATACATAATGGAGACAGACAATATGCCCTCTGTTGAGGGTGCTCAGATGTAGAATTGCCTCACTTTAAGTCTTGAATTGTAACTCTGTACTTGTAATATAATACATGTCAAATATACATTGACAGGAAAGAAGACATAAAGAAGATAAGCATATAATAAAAGGAATTAATAGTTCATGATCATCTGCAGAATATTAGTTGATGAATACCAGAATCACTGAGCTTCATTTGTCTTTATTTCTGAACTGCAGTCAGCAAGATTACTCTCTGTTTTTCATCTAGCAAACTTGATGTCTGGTATAAAAAGGAAATAGTAATAGGTGTATGACACCATTTTAATAACGGCACCAAAATAATTAGAGCTACAGACTGGAGTGTGTGTGTGTGTGTGTGTGTGTGTGTGTGTGTGTGTGTGTGTGTGTGTGTGTGTGTGTGTGCGTGCGTGTGTGTGTGCTCATATGTGTGCATATGTATGTGCATGAAAAAGAGAAAAAGTGAGACAGAGACATTTACACTGACAGTGCACAGAAGAAGAACTGCCTCACTTTAAGTTCTGGATTGTAATTCTGCACTTGTACATTAATTTACAGGCTGATGTCATTTGTGTCTTCCAATTTTTAACACAGTGTCATGACTGAAAACATCTGCTTGATTCCTTCTCCCAACCAGACCTCCTTGGAAATATTGTTGAGTACATGACTTTTTTATCTATTTATTTCTTAGTTATTATTTATTTATTTGTGTGCATTATTTATTTGCATGCTGTTTGTTATCTGTGCTATTTTATTTTTTTCTATCTGAATACTGTTTCAGCCCAGACATGGGCAAAGGCACAGTGTAAAGCAATAAGGGTACAAAAAGTTGCTTACTAGATCGGTGTCCAAACTTAATTGGATGATGGCTTTGACATTAGGTATTATGACTTCAGTTAGTCTAAGATAAGCAAGCAATAATGACTGGCAGGGTGTGTGTTAATGTGTAATAATGCTTGTGGCAGAGGGCCTCTAGACCCCTGGAAGGGTGTTAATTACAAAGTAACACACACCCTGGAGGACATTACTGTGCTTAGAGAATAGGCTCTCTGTAAACTTGTTGTGTTTTATTTACTTATTTATTGCTTTGGATACTATATATATACTTTTATATATATTTTTTATGTAAAATAGTTCCTCCACCGAATGTTTCAATCTTGCTGTAGTATACGTTAAAGGTGATGGTGGAAACATTTTACATCCGAAATATAACACATAAAATATATCCTGGCATTTACTTTATTTTTTGGTCCCTTACTCCTAAAATGTGTGGTTTGTTGCCAATCATTTGAGATTGAACTTACTAAATAATGACATAAATTTGAGTTTCAGACTATTATTTTCTTCATAAAATTCATACTAACACAAGTCCTTTTAATTAAGCAAGCTTGTATTTTATAAGAGCAGTAATTAAAATATGTTCCTAATTTTGAGCCTTTGTTCCTCATTTATTTTAGGCTTTTTCTAGATTTCTTCAGCTGAAAGGTCCAGACGTATGCATACTTCTTTACTGTAACTCTCACTCAGTCCCACACACACACCTCTGTTTCAGAAAATCTGTTCTTATTTTTGGTCATTTGTCCCTCTTTATTTTTGGCTCTGTATAGATTTCTTGTACTGAGAGGTTGAGATGTACGGTCAAAAGGTTCGTAAACTTGTTAACTGATGCTGTTGCTGCAAGAAATGGCTCTCACTCTTCACTCTTTCACACACACTCACTCACACGCAATCTGTTCTGCTTTCATGCATGCATTCACTCACACACGCAGACAGAAACATAAACACACGTGCAGGCGTGCACACACACACACACACACACACACTGTTTTGGCTTCATTTAATTTACACTCGCTAAACAGAAAAAGCACTGTTTAGCGAGTGTAAGATAGCTTGATTGATCTTTCACTCTCATACACGCATACACTCTCACACAGACATAAACACATGCGCACTTTTTTTTTCATTTTAATTTGTTTCTTTATTATTTTCACTCGCTAAATAACAGAGGCCCTGCTTAGCAAGAGTAAAATAATGGCAGCTGTTAGGTTTTTTCAGTCTGAGCTCCACAGCAGCTTGATATGCTGCCATGAAGTGGCAGACTCAATTTTCAGTGGGTATTACTTGTACATTAATACCCTGGCTGGAGAATTTTTGTTCTCCACTGAGGGTGCCAATGTACAGTTTGCCCATTCTCTAATAATACTTATAATTTCTGCCAGGAGTGGGAGTACTGTAGAGTCTTTCTTCTAATTGGACACATGCAAATGAACTGCCCAGGGAAATAAAATCCTGCAAGACTCCCACTTCTGTTAGGTATAATTGGTGTTTTACTTTGCAACAGCATAGTGTGTTTCAGTTTTTTATAGCTTTAATTCTATGCTTACTAGGTTTGTGGGCTTACCCAACTGAATAATGAAGAAATAAACAAATAAAGCACTTGTAAGTTCTGGAAGCATTCTGTGTTGTTAATCTCTACTATTACTGCCACTACAAAGTTATTTTGCCACTCTGGGCCTGTACACTCACTCACACACACACACACACACACACACACACACACACACACACACACAAACACACAAAATCTCTTTCTCATCACTATCTCTCTCTCTCTCTTTACTTTGAATTTCATTCAGTATTTAAGCAATAACCCATGCCTGGGTGTGGGTAATGCTGGATTTACCCACGGTTTGTGTGGTTTGGTCACAAGGGCGAAGCAGGTCATAAGGTTCTTGCAGATAGAAGTTAGAAGAGAACAGTTACATGTCTCAGTGTTTTGCATATTCTATACTTATTCTAACTGCCCAAGGAACATTAACATTATTCATGGATTTTGCAGCCTTGAATATTTCTACTTCACTGATTGGCAGAAATAAAAGTTTGGCAAAACATTCCCCTTAATGGCATATAATGGCTGCTCTGTAATTATTCAGGCTATGCATTTTTTTTTGTTTTACTATTTTTTTAAGAACTAACCAGAAAAAGTGTTTCTCAGCCTATAGCTGTAAAGTCACCCTCTCTGAATATATGATATATAGATAGAGAGAGAGAGATAGATAGATAGATTATAGATAGATAGATAGATAGATAGACAGACAGACAGACAGATAGATAAGACCTTGTCTGAAGTTATAAGGCTTACTGAGCCTTTAGATATTCATAGTCCTCTACATGAGTTTTGTTATATTAAAGCCAGGCTGTTTATATTGAAGAAAGGCCTAGAACACCTGCAACGTAATTTCTCAAGCTTTATATCTTTTGTTTTATATAATATCACTTAAGCAGTTATGTAACATCAGAGAAGCCCTAATTTAAAGGTTTTCCACCATCTAAGGATGAGCATAGGAAACAAGGGATTATTCTCTATAAACTATTAAAAGGTACTTTTTAAAACTCAGAACATTCGTTGTCACAGAGAATTAGCAGATCTACCCACCGTTGTTTGGGAAGCTTGCCATATAACTTGTCTGGCTGACCACTTCATGTCCCAAAAGGGAGCAAGACAGAGTACCTGATTTCTGTAATGAGTAAGAAGGGAGTTGGAGATTAAAACAATAATCAATACTTCTGCAGTTAGAAGATTGCAGGGAAACATACATGTTGTCTGGATTTTACATGGCAGCATGTAGCCATACATCCTGTAGCCTTCTGAAATTAAGACCATTATAGATCATGTTTTGTGCTCTAAAGTAGCTTTCTATATGATGTGACATGGGCTAAAACTTAAGCTAATGAGATGTTAATGTCCACACCTATATTTACTGGGACATTTTCCGCACTGAATGAATAAAGCTTAGCTAAAAGTCTACAAAGCAATTCAGGAAATCCATATTTGTCCCATAAATGTATCAAGTATTATACACCCTTGAGTACTAACTGTCTCTTGAGGATTAGCCCCTCTTTATTTCTCATTTTTTGCAGTATCTGTCCAAATTAGTGCATTTTAAATTAACACCAGGGCACCTTTCTTTGTGATTAGTGATGATTATGGATTTAAAATTAATGAACTAAGAAATATGAGAAGTCAGTGAGATGCATCTGTCTTTGTCTCTTGAAAGATTATACCAAAGTTGGACCTAGTGAAGAATTTTTAGGTGGTATTCTTTTTTATCTCTGAGTTTAATCCTGTTGAATTATCTGTTAGTAACTTCATGCTCAAATATTCTAAAGAAAAAAAACCTTGACTAGAAACAGAAAGGCAAAAAGAAAACAGTTTCCAATATGATGCACAGAACTTGAAAGTTAAAAGTAAATGTACATATTGGACAGAGTAATTGCTCAACACAAAGTTACATCCTTTGAATGATTAATCAGAGAACACAAATTAAGCTACTTGCCTTCATATTCTTAATGAACACTAAAAGCTGCTGCAGAGACTAATAAATTAGGTTAGCAATGAAGTGGTACACAGTCAGAAATGCAGTATACACTTATTAATACCTGGAGTGTATGCCACTAAAGACATATGACAACTCACTCAGAGAGAGTTGTGCAAACATAAGCAGTGAAAACATGAACCACAAAGCATTACAGAGAATGATGAAGTTTGTATCACATGAGATCACCCATTACCAAAAGTTCAAAAAACAGATGTGAGAAAACCAGGTATAGTAGTCCAGGAAAGAAAAAGACAAAATGCCACAGTAATCACTGAAATTCTACACCCACAGATTACAGGGTCTTACTTATAGAGAGACACAATGTCATAAAATACCAATATTTGTAAGCAAACACAAGAACAATGTGGAAGAAAGATACCCAGACAGTTCCAATAGCAGTAACAGCAACAAGTCTAATCAAACACAACTGTAAAAAATTACAATTGTATTTATCTGTGCTAACAATATGACTGTAAAAAAGAATTTGCATTCATATTTACAGATGCTAATGATACATGTAACTCCATGTGATTTGCAGAAGGAGTCAATTCTGGGCACATTGTGGGAGCAGTCAAGGGTACTTTGGCTAATATCAAAGATTGAAACAATACTATTTACATGAACTTTAATCATACGCTGTCTTAGAAATGGGGTCCATTCCAGTCATGGTATTAAAAATCCAGAAGACTAGGAGGAATTAACCTGAGAATAACGTAGTTTAAAATCAATATTTCTTTTTACAACATTGCCTATAGACTTTTTGTCCATTTTAATGCTTATGAGAAATTATCACTGTGACATCAGTCAAAGTACCTTGGCAGTTGCCTGTCGCTTGTTTACTGGTTCAGGGTGTGGGACTGTGCTTTCTCTACCCTTCTTTTGAGGCTTTTTCTAAAGGTGTGAATTTGTTTTGTACAGATACAGTGAACAGCTACTGAGTTGATTTTTATGGCAGAGTATCAAGACTTCTGACTTCTTTAAACATGGAGACAACTTTACAGAGCCTGTTGGAGGTGAGGAAGAGTTTGTTTTGAAAGCAGATATTTTCCAGGGAATATGTGCACCTTATTTCTTTTTTTTTCTTTCTTTCTGGACTTTTTTTGGAGCAGAATTAAGAGACAACCATAGTGAGAGTTGCCTTATTATTCACCACATTGTCAGAAGTTTGTAATGTGAAATGGTTTTGCAGAGTTCTGTGTCACAAAATACAAAGTCTGTTTCCTATTCCAGTTGCTAAATATCAATAAAAGCTTTGGTCTTAGCCATTAATTTAGCTGACTAATTCTAAAACAAACAAAAAGAAACTCATAGTTGCTCATGTAGTAGGATCTTGCTTTCCTAATTTATCAAGATTTTCCATTTTGTCATTATTGTTCAGAAGTTTGCAAATAGTGGTTCTGTTTGACTGACTGCAGAGTGAGACAGAAGATAAAGAGATCTGGGGTTTCTTTCTCTGTCATCCCTAGAAGAGAGTTCAAGTGCAGTGATCAGTGATGTTGCTAAAAAGATAACCAAATTGCTACTATCTAAGGTTATTTTGTCTTTGGCAGTTTTATAAGTTAAGTTTATCTTGCAAAGCCTTAACTGTAGACTAATGTGCAATTTTAAGGGTGCAAGTTTCTTCTACCTATATTTCTGGTAAGGAGCTGATTCCAGGAATGAAAGTTCACATTACAAAGAGTCAGTGTCAGCTCTATTTTGGTTGACAAGTTGCTTTATTTCAGAAGTCCTACTCCATATTTTTATGATAAACTGATTCTGTACATTTTCTTCTCTAAGGGAAAAAAAAGTAGCAAAATCAGACACAAAGGAACCAATAGTGAAATATCTGACTTTGGCTTTTTTTTTTTTTTTTAGATTAGATAGTCACGTTTCTTTTAGGCTTCAACTTAGTATGGGATTACTTTCTTTCAGTTAAGTGATGGCAGATATTCTTTGATTCCAGTGATCAGAATAAGTTGGAATTTGAAATAAAATTTACTGAGGCAGTAGCAGAGACTTAGAAAATGATGTTTTTTTTATTAATAAATGTGTTTATTTTATTTGTTGGCATTTGTTTACTTTGGACTTTCTTGGTAAACAAATGTCAATACATAAAGCTAGAAAAGCTGTCAGGTATCACAGATTTAGTAAATTAATGCTTTAGTAACATGGAGTTCAACATCTTTCCATATACTTTTTGAGGGAGATTGAATAGTACTATTCCTCTATAATTGGAGCACATCTTCCGATTTATCCCATTTTTCAAACTTAGAGCCACTACTGCAATTTGCCAATCCAGTAGTAAAGTCCCTATCACCCCTGCAACAATAAAATGGTATGTTAGCCATGAGACTTAATACCTAATGCCTTCAACTTTTTCAGCTATATCATTTCCATTTCTGCAGTCTTGTCATACTGAAGCAGATTAATTGCTACAGTGACATAATTTAATGAAATAGAGTAATCTCCATCATCTGCTTCTGTTGATGCATTTCCGAGCTATGCATATCGAATGGCTTCAAAAGTTTCAAAATGTGTTCTTTATTTTTGTCAGCAAAATCTCTAGCTGAGATATGAATTCCTCCACCCTTGCTAAGAAAAGCCTGGACTTTATTCTGTCACCCTCTTTTTGAGTTAACAAATTGTTTGCCAGAACTTCCTTAAGACTGTCTGAAAGTCACTCTATTTGGCCTCACCTGTTCGAGACGGTCTGAAAGGCACTCCATGTGGACTCACCAAGCTTCTCTCACACCTGGGCTTTTGCTTTGGAGTTTGCAACAGCTACTTTGTTCTTGGCTTGTCAGTACCTTTCCATCAAACCTGAAGATGTATCTACAGGAAATGCATGCAAGGCCTCATACTTTAACCAGACAGCTTCCCTTTCTGTCCAACCGTGTGTCTCAAGAGTACTATCATGACAAGCACAGGCCACCTTTTGGCTATAGCCCCTTGTTGCCACCTCAACTACTGAGGTCTTTAAAAGTGTCCATCCAGACTTACATCTCAAAATGTTTCAGTATATGTACACTCACATAATATTAGTGTGGACTCTTGTTATCATGAAGATGAGGTGGTCATTAGACAATGGCAACCACAAAATAATGACTGCAACAATGGAAAAATGGATATTGCTGCTTTGCTTGCTTTGACAGTATATGAATAACATCAACACTAATACATATTGTAGAAAACAGTAAAAATACAATCATTAACTGGTGATAAAGAACAATAAAAAATATTTTTAATAAAGTGCTATAGTGTTTTGCTTTGGGGAAGCACACTTTGTATTTTTAAGTTCATTGGGGTCCATAGACTCACTAATGCTCTAACAGAATCTAACTGTACGAACTCATAAAAATATTACTGTTTTCAAGCTGCACACTACAACGATGCAAAACTAGCAATGTAATTTATTTTGGTGTTCTGTATATGAGTATCCTAAATTGATAACTAATGACAGAAATTAGCAGACTTCTTTAAAGGGCTAAACCTTCTAAGGTAACAAAAGTATGAATGGAATTCATCATGAAACATTCTCACTGCTTAAACAGATGAAAGCTAAAATTATCATTTGTTGTTTCAACTACATGTGAGACAGAGTTATGCAGTTATCTAGTTGCCTTTAGTTATGGGTAAGTATAATATACCTGCTTGTAATGTGATAGCCCTGGATATTTGACTTGGGTTGCCTTTTCACATTTAAGTTATCCTAGCAACAAGAGAAAGCTCCTACGTGCTGTCTTTGTTGTGTTTTGGTTTAACTAGTAACTGCTGACCTTGTTTTCTTTACTTGCCCTCTTCAAAGTTCTACAGTTTAGCCCCATCCACTGAAAATAAAATAAAATCACAAGATAGATAAAACTTACTTCAAAAGGTAATGCTGTAAGAATCCCCAAATTAAAAACAGATGCAAATAATAAAATGTATTCATCTTCCACATTTTTATTAGTTTGTGCAACATTATATGCGAAACTTTATAATGAATACAAAATGCATGTTATGCAATGACCTGTACAGCATGGAATGTTAAAATCAGTATGTACATACCTAACATAGAGGGATATGACTGGCTCTCTTGCTGTAACCTGTAAATTATGTGTTTGAGACATAGATGCCAAGACATATGCTTTACAGGTGAATATTGACATGCATATCGAGGACACATGTTGTTGTGTCTTTTGGCTTTTCCTGGTTAGGGGTCGCCACAGTGGAACTCTGGTCTGCTAATGATCGACAGTAGATTTTTACATGCCGAGTTGCCGGCCCTGATGCACAACCTTCAACGAAGGTACGCTCATTCATGCATGCCTCCACACAGAAGATGCTCTAGCTGAGAATCAAACAGGACAACATCTTACTGTGAGGCAACAATGCTACCGCAGCACCACCAGCATATCGAGAACACAAAATAATATATATTAGAGATCCAATCATAATTCTTTGTAGTACATGGAGATTTGACTGCTTCATTGTACTACTAGTTACACACACACAAAAAAACACAATGTGTTACATTGGCTTTGAAAGTAGGTAAAGCATTGGGAGATGGTTAAATTCCTTATGTATTCCCTGTCTAAGGGAAGCAATTAATTTCAAAATAATGGCTGAAATGTTACAGACAGCAGGAAAAACAGAGGGTGCAATGAAGCTGTTTCATGTTCCACTACTGCTGTTTTCTAGCCGGTGCCATCAGCTTTTAGGGCCAGACTCAATCGTGACAGCAGGTAGGGGCTAAGCACCATAATAAGCATTGTTAAGGTCAGGTCTCACACTAGAGCAGCAGCAATCCAGGTTGTTATTTAACCAATATTGAAATGTAATCATAGCAATCCATGCACTACATATGTAGATTTATGCATTAATTGTGTCATTAGAAACATGATATAGATTATTCGTTCATAAATTATATTTGTTTGCTCACATGTCGCTTATTTATCACAAAAGTTAGCATTTTTGAGTTGTAGTAACTCCTTACCAGGGAGTAATTTTGTCAAGTAATGAGCTAGGTCAAACATTAGCTGGTTCACATATATCCTCCTGGAGGAAAACATCACTGACAAGCAGAACTTGTGTCTGCTATGAACCAGGCATCTTCAGCCACGGTCAGTAGTTCTGCTGAAAAAATGCACACATTTTCATAGACAGAATGCTAAAAGCACCATTTTGGTTATGAAATTGCTTCTCTTTGCTGCTGGACTGCTGACTGGTGTTCATACATGCCAGCACTGGGAGATGCAGTACTCCTCTAGGTTGGGGTTGTTAGCATACGGAAAATGCATCGTGTAGCATCATGTGATTTCACCTAGTCAGAAGACATAGGAAAGCTAGGAAGCAACCAGAGGAGCACTGGGAATACATTATTTTAAGGTTGTAACTGATATTTGGGTTAGCACTGGGTGTGGACTCTGTATGTCTGTGTGTGCTGCTTTGTTGAGCTGTATAAATAAAGGAAGTAATGAAAACCTAAAATGTCAAAAATTATGACATGATGAAGTATGGGTGTGGTCTGCTTTGTGATGTTGAATGAAGTAAAATACAATTTATTAATGCAAGTGCTTGGAATTATAATTCATTTCTGTGCATATGAACTTTGTTGGGAGGATCTACAATTGGTATAAAAACTATCTGAATCATCTTCATTATGAAAATGTTTGTTTTAATTTTTATTTTTCATGTAAGAGAATTGCACAACTTGAGTTCTTTCTCAGGTATGACCTAGTATCATTCAAAATGCAGTAAAACATAACAATACATAAATTAATGTAATATGTTTAAAGCTACCTGTATGCAGATGCACAGATTCAGACACTGACACAAGTACATGCGCATATGTATGTACGGGTCTATTTCTATAATTTTGAAGTTTCAAAACATCTAATTTCTTATGGTTGAGACCATTTTGAAACTTAGAAATGTAAATAAAAAAAAAAAGAAAAAATATATTTTTTTACATTTTTAAAGGGGGGGCAAACCCCCCTGCACTCCCCACATCCCCTGCTAATAAAATTTACTAACTCCAAGATCACACTACAGTGAGGAAAAATGGTAAATATACCACCCACGCTGTATGGCAATCTCCATGTAAACAGTTTGAATTTTCAAAACTTTTAGCTTCTGATCTCATCTATAAGAAATTAGAAGTTTTTAAACTCCAAAATTTAGAAGTAGATATGTATGTGCGCACACACACACACACACACACACACACACACACACACACACACATACACATATATATATATATATATATATATATATTGCATACAAGAGAACTGTATAACTAGGACTGTTGCTAAGGCATGATCTAGTAACCATGAGATTTGAATGAGTCAGAAAAGTATATAACCTAATGAGGTTAAAGCTTACAGAGGCAAGCACACACACAAACACACACACACACACACACACACACACACACACACACACACACACACACACACACGAACACATAGTGTGTGATATATATGGTTTCCATGAGACTGGTCGATCATTGCTAGTATCAGTCTAGTATCAGTCTCTTTACTGTTGTACCAGTTTGGTCAACAATGCAGATGGTCGATAGTAGAATGAAAGGATAATCCTCAGAGAAGGGACATATCCCCTTTCCCTGGGGACTGTGAATCTCAGAGTAAAATATATATATATATATATATATATATATATATATATATATATATATTTGTGTGTATGTATATAAATAAATATATATATATATATATATATATGTGTGTATATGTATATGTAGATATATATATATATATATATATATATATATATATATATATATATATATATATATATATATATATATATATATATATACAGTTCTGATTCACAAAGTGCTTTGTGCTACCTAGAAAATGAAAACGGAATATAAGCTGTGCTGTAAAAAGGCCTTGGCTGTGCAGGATACTGTGGCGAATGGACAACACAGATTCGGTTTTACTTTTACAACTGTGAGCACATACAGTGAAGATTAGTGCTGAGTCCATCCAAAATTACTGATATTTTTGTCTGAGAAGTTCAAATCTTTGGATCAGTGATTCTCCAGGTTCTTGTGAGAATGTTTTGATATTTCTGTCTGAGAGATATGGTACATTTGGCCTTCATTAGGTTATCTTTCAGACACAAGTGCTGTATTCCTTCCCAGAGTTATGATGTATATTATTGTCTCAATTTGCACTGCTCTAAATCTTATTGGCTGGGGTTCATAATAGAATATTGCAGTGTGTCATGCAAATTAGCACTAATAAGTTCAATGTGCACTGTGTGTATGTGATTCTGAAGCACAATTAGTCCTAATTGCTGAAGAGTGAAAATAGTGCAGTATACAGGGCAGGCTAATGACTGCACAGTGACATGAAAATTAAGAGTGTTGGGTTAATGATCCATCGGGTGTATGCAAATGGCAAAGCCCAAAATGTCAGACCAATTTAGAAATATATAAAATATATGCTGTGCAGAGGTGCTTACCCATTTTTTACATGAGAACCCTGCTGAACATTAGTGGAGTGATTGGGTTCAAAGGTTCATAGGTTGGCACTAGGCTGTCGGCCCTAGGGCCTATACAAGACTAGCCATAACAATTCCCTGGCTATTTCTTCCCACAATATTTACTTCCCTGGACCCCTGTCTAGCAGGGCAACTGACGTGATCCCTGGGGTGAATTTCCTATATCCCATCCAATCGTCAAGGTTCCTTTTGAAGAGGGCTAAAGAGGCACTCTGCTTGACATGTATGGGCAGTCTTTTCCAGTGTCTGGGGAGTCACTGGGTCAGGAATCTATCCTTCCAGCATGTTTTGTTCATTGTGATGACAAGGTTTAGATCCCTGGGGCATGTGGCTCTGATTGAATGGGATTTCTTTAAGTGTAGCATGTCCAACAGCTCTGGGTTTGACATGGCCTTGTATGTTAAGCAGAGATTGCCTCTGAGTAGACGAAATGTGACAGAGTATAGCTGAAGTTTTTTTAGACAGTCAGCATAGGGCATCTGCTTTAGGCCTGTGATTCTTTTAGTGAGGTATTTCTGTGGCCTTTCCAGTTATTGCAGATGTCTTGAGAGGTACATACCAAACGGGGCATTGTATTATTTAATGGGTCTAATGAGGGATGAGTACAGTGGGAAAATGACCTCCTTTTTTCTGGATGAAAAACCCTTAGCGATAAGGTATGACACATAGAAAGATTTCCTGACTGTTGTGGTGATGTGGTTATCGAAGGTGAGACCACTGTCCACCTGTGTCCCTAAGTCTCTTATCACACTTTCAGTGTTTAGTGTACTGCCACCTATGTGGTCATTCATGGGTACATGTTTTTTCCCAAAGGGGATAACTATACATTTCTTGGCATTGAGCTTGAGCCCATGGCTCTGGCACCAAGCATCTGTTTCTGTAAGGCCCTTTTGTAGAATATCCACATCATTTGAGGATTCAATAATGGCTCCCAGTTTGCAGTCATCTAAGAACTTTGTTAGCCAGAGTCCCTTATTGTTATTATTCAGAGAAGTAGATGCAGAACAAGAGCGGTCCCAGGACTGAACTCTGAGGTACTCCACTTGTCACTTGTCTGGAGCTGGATTTGGAGTCGGCTACTTTTACAGTGTGGGTTCTGTCAGTAAGACAGTTGGCAACCCATCGAGTGACGGAGGGATTAATGCCCAGCTTAGTAAGTTTATCTATGATTCCAGAGTGGGGGACAGTGTTGTAGGCCTTGGCAAGGTCCAGATAGGCTGTCTGGACCGCCTTACCCTCAAGAAGTCAGTCAGGTTCAGGAGAAAAGTTCGGCCTTTCATGAACCCAAACTGGGTGGGGTCCAGTGTTGGAAGGTTGCGAATGTCTTTGTTTATAAGTTCCATGATAATACATTCCATAGCCTTGCAGATCTGGCTTGTCAGACTGATGGGGCAGTAGTTCCCAGGATCCAAGGTGGATCCGCCCTTGTGGAGTGGGGTAACTGTAGCTGTGGGCCACTCAGTGGGCACAAAGCCTGAGGTGAGGCTATGATTAAACATGACACTTACGTGAGGTGCCAGTTAATTTTGTAGTTCATGTAGTACACAACCCAAGATGTCGTCTGGTCCCATGGATGCTGTATTTTTAGCTTTGGATAGTGCGTTTTTTACCTGTGTGGCCATTATTACCAGAATTTGGCAATCTTTCAGTATTGAGATGGGCCCTTTAGGGGGTGAGAGGGGGTGTGAAGTTGGCACTGAATCAATCTACCAGGATATTGGCAATATCTTTGAGATCAATATATTTAATGCCATTCTACTGTAGCTCAGAGCAGATCTGAACATTGCTATGTAGATTCTTGACATAGCTATAGAATGCCTTGGGGATGTCTTTGAAATCTTTGGCAATTTTATTTTTGTAACTAGCTTTGGAGGATTTTATGAGGGATATCAGCTTCTTACTGAGGCTGGTAAGGGAGTTTTTTGCATCCTGGGATTTTCCTCTTTTCTGCAACAGTTTCTTCCTTTTGTTGTAAAGTTTGTTTATGGCAGGGGACCACCAGATTGGCTTACTTTTTGGAGGAGAGCATCTTGGTTCTATTTGGGATGGCACAATTCATGCACAAGTGGATGTGCTCATACAGTGCCTTAGTGTAGGATTCAGCAGTCAAACTTTTAGTTCCCGTCTGCATGGGTGTCATGAAGTTTGTCACTTCTGACTTGAGTAGCATGAGGTTGGCTTTGGAGAAGTTTTTTTACGGAGGTTTCCTTACTGGGGAGTGGGGGAGGGATGTGGATGTCAAGGGTAATAAGCTTATGGTCAGACCTGACCAACGAGGGGGTGACCATAAGTGTGGAGCATCGATTTCCCATGTTGGTAATGACCAGGTCTAGGATATTGGAGCCCCTGGTGGGGCTATGGATTGGTTGATCTCGGGCATTGGAATTTATGAATTCCAAGAACCGTTGGGCAAAGATGTTGGTACATGAGTAGTTTTCCCAGTTAATGGCAGGGTAGTTGAAATCACCCAGTATCAGGGTGTTTGGTTGTATCTTAATATTTTCCAGTATGTTTAGAAAGGTGTAGTGCAAATCTTGGGGCATGGTGGGGGATCTGTAGCAAGCTACAGTTTGGATTGCAGTCTTACCTAACGTTAGTTGCTCCTGAAAAATTTCAGAAGCCTTTTCTTGGGCAACTAGCCTGGTGGTGTGAATATCCTTGGTGAATTTGGACACTCCTCCACCTTTAGCGCTTTGGTCCTGGTTTGGTGGCCGAAAAGTGTGGTAAGAGTTGTAGCCTGGTACGGCAGGGGTGCACTCTGGAGCCTTGAACCAGGTTTCAGTTACTGCACAGATAGCAATGTTCTCCATTTTTACAAGTGCCTCGAGAGTGTGCATTTTGAGGTGTAGACTTCTAGCATTGAGTAGCATTACCTTCAGATTTTGCATGCTTGTACCTGTTATGGTGGTGGTTTTGTCATTTGAACTTTGCCTAAAAAAAGGCACTACGGGGTGGCAGGAGCCTTAGCCAGTAACCTGAATCCCAGGGGTGACAGGTGCAGACCATGTCTGGCAAAGCACTGTGGTCTGTCAATCATGTTGTCCCAGACAGACAGATACTGGATCCCCTTTAAATGACACCAGAAGCTTTGCCAATTGCTGAAGTCAATCATTTTGTTCTTATACTGTGGTATCATTCTGGGTGAAGGCAGGATGTTACTCAGGGTAGGGTCATACCTGCCTGGGACATATGATCCGAGAGCCCTTCCATGTCTCTTTTCATGTAGTCCAGGGAGGTACGTCTCAAGTCATTCACTCCAACATGGACAATGACAGACTCATATTTATACTTGTTGTGGAGTGACTTGAGTGCATGCGTTATGTGGCAGATCTTGGCACCTGACCGGCTGCTGGCTGTAATTTTTGCCTTGTTCAGCCTGATGAGTGGGACATCAGTTTGCCTGAATATAGAGTCACCTATGACTAAAGTGTTGGGTACGTTGTCTTGCCGTAGGTGCTGTTGTTGGGTGGGGCAGTGGTGTTGTGAGCTGTGTTACACTTTGGTTGTGATTGATGTTTGTTTGCGTTTCAGCATTGGAGGTCCTAGTTGCTTGGGCAGATTACTGTTAAGGGACTCTGCATATGAGGGTTTAGTGTTGCTGTGTGAGGGTGTTAGTGGTGTGGATTTAGAAGGGCTATGTGTTGCTTGAGGTGTAGTGTGGGTGTTAACCTTATCCTCTTGACTGTCTAGCACAATCTTGGGTGGAGAGAGCTTTGCTTCCAGTTTGGCGATGTAAGTGTATCTCTCACAGGTTGTAGTGTTGGGTGGTAGGAGGAGAGGGTTGTCTGTGTACATGAGGCAATTGCTGCATTGCCCCAGTATGCCCAGATTCAACAGGTGGACAGGAGAAATCAGTGGAAGCTGACCCTTGGATATGCCTGTTTTGGTACTTTTTTTGTAAAGTACAAGAGCTGTTTTCTCTTACCTTAGCAAGGTACTTTTCAGTTATAGACTGTTTAGTGCCTATGATTAATTTCTCCTTATTAACAAGGAGAGTTGAGTGCTTGTATCAGTTTATGGCTCCTAGTGCTTTTCAGCAGGTTTTAGAGTAAGTGCTAGTCACAGGGATGCTTAAAGGTAAGATGAAAAAAAATGGTTTACCCTATACACTGCAGTATGCTCTAGAGGAATTAAATGTGAAAGTAGGTAACTTAAGTTTTACCTGTCTAAAACGTTAAGTTTTATTGGTGAGTCACTATTTTTAAAACAGAAAAATAGATTTCGTATTCTGGTACTATGGAATACAGTAGGATGGCCAATAAATGTAAATAGTTGAAGGGGAGTGATTTCACAAAATGATAATTTTGTGCTTACTCACACAAGGCAGCAAAACCAAAGAGGAAATAAGATATATGGGCTAATTAACATAACGGGCAGGCAACCAGAAAGGTAGTGGTGTTTAAGAACACAACAATAACCAGATGGGAGGGTATGGAAATAAATTTCTGCCTGACTCACAAGAGACAGAGCTGTGGTCTCTTTTCAAGTTTTAATATGCAGTTAAAAGCAGAATACAAGTAAAACTCAAGGTAAAGAAAACAAATCACAGTATTCAGAATATAAAAAAGGCAATACAGTAATACAAAATACAACAAATAAAAAACAAACTAACCTCTCCCTCACAGCAAAGTGTAGCAGAGTCTGGGTGAGCCTTTCTAGTAAAGCTCTGAAATGTTTTATTTTACCCCTTAAATAGAAGGTTTGGTTCCTAGCTCCACCCCCTCAGTTCACGCATGATTAACCTTAAGTAACCTATTCTAGCTTATGTGTGAGTACTTAATTGATCTGTTATGATGATGGGAATAGCAGCAGCTAAAGCTCAGTAACATTTTAGGGTTGCCATGAGAGCTACTGCTCACAATGTTACATGTTGCAGACATCTGTGGTAATGAAGGAGGTACAGAACACTCAGCATACCACCAGTTGTGTGACTGGCAAGTTATGGACCTTTTCTGCAATGACACCAGGACTGTATGTAACCTTGTCAAACTGTATCTCCCACAAGTGGATTTGACAGAACACATGGTATGCCCATTCCTGTAAATTCTAAGGCATGTATAGCTTTAACTATTTTAGTTAGATAGACCTTTTAGTGGCAAACTGGGTAACACATTATGGGTATCACAGGCGTCATCATCATTGTGAATCCTGAATCTGTTCCTCAATATTATGGTGCAGCATGTACAGGAGCATACATGGTTCTCCAGTACTACAGTGAGAGAACCATTACCATCTGAGAAAATGAGAACCATTACCTGAACACATATCGTCATCAAGACTGTAAAGCTTCATGCAACGGGATTTCACAGGGTCAGCTGGGTGGTAGGTGCATACACAGTCTGGATAGAAAGCTTTATGCACACAGTTTCTATTCACGTAGAAAGTGGCCACATATAATAAGCAGCTCACCCTACTATTCAGACATGACCAACGGGCAACTTCAGGTGTACTCTCCAGTCCAGCTGGTGAATCTGGGTATCCTGAGGCAATGTTACAAATGCCTCATGTACACAGACAGCCCTTTCCTCCTACCACAAAACACTAACATATGCGAGAGATGCAATTATACAGCCAAACTGGAGGCTAAGGTCTCTCCACCCAAGACTGGAACAGACAGTCATGAGGAGAAGGTTAACACTTGCACCACACCTCCAGCCTCATATAGATCTACTAAACCAGCACTGGCAAAAAATACACATAAATACATGAAATCATACTCAGAGGCTCTAAATAAAAACCTGCAAAAGCATCAGAGAGCTCCAAAGCAGACACCCACAAAACCTGCACCTCCCATCACAAACCAGACAACACAATAAAACACAACATCAATGTACCGCACAATCACAGCCCTTAAGATGAAATAACATACCTAACACACTAGTAATAGGTGACTCAATAGTCAGGCACACTGACGCCCCACTCACTGGGCTGGACAAAGAGAAGGTTACTGTTAGCTGCCTGTCAGGAGCCAGAATCTGCCACATAACACAAGCACTCAGGTCACTCCAGAACAAGTACAAATATGACTCTGTCATTGTTCATGTTGGTGTGAATGACCTGAGACATACCTCCCTGGACTACATGAAAAGAGACATGGAAGAGCTCTCTGATCATGTAGCCCCAGACGGGTATGACCCTGACCCTGAGTAGCATCCTGCCCTCACCAAGAATGAAACCTCAGTATAAAGAAAAAATGATCAATTTCAACAATTGGCTAAGCTTCTGGTGTCATTCAAAGGGGATCCAGTGTCTGTCAGCTTGGGATGACATGCTCGACAAGCTGTGTTGCTTCTCAAGAGACCACTTGCACCTTTCATCCCTTGGCTTTCGAATACTGACCAAGGTTCTTGCTGCCCCATAGTACCTTTTTTAGGCAAGGCTCAAAATTCAAACCTACCTCTGTAAACAGCACAAGTAAAAAAATGAGTGTTATGCTGCTCAATGCCAGGAGTTTAAATCTCAAAATGCGTGCACTCGAAGCACTCCTAAGTATGGAGAATGTCGACATCTGTGCAGTAATTGAAACCTGGTTCAAGGCTCCAGAGAGCACTCCAGCACTACTGGGCTACAACTCATACCACACATTTCGGCCACAGATCACAGACCGAAACACAAAAGGAGGGGGTGTATCCATATTCATCAAGGATACCCACACCTCCAGGTTAGTGGTGTAGCAAGATACCTCTGAGATCATCCATGTGCAACTAACATCGGGCAAATCTGCAATGCAAATTGTGGCCTGCTACAGATCACCCTCCATGACCCAGGACCACAACTCCGCCTTTCTGGAGACACTGAAAAACATGAAGTTACTACCAAACACCCTGATATTGTGCGATTTCAATTACCCTACCATTAACTGGGAAAACTACTTGAGTACAAACTCCCAGGCTCAGTGCTTCCTGGAATTTATCAACTCAAATGCCCTGGATCAGTTGGTAAACTCCCCTACCAGAGGCCACAACATATTGGACCTGGTCATCACCAACATGGGCAACAGGTGTTCTGTACCGGAGGTCAACCCATCACTAGTTATATCAGACCATAAACTAATCACCCTGGATGTCCACACCCCACCACCACCCCCAACCAAGGAAACAACAGTGAAAAACTTTTCTATAGCAAACTTCACATTACTTAAGGCATAGGTGGTAAGTTTTACAGCCCCCACGCTAAAGGATAACACTGCCCAAGATGCAGAATCCTTTACAATTGCACTCTATGAGCACCTACAAGGATGCATGGATCATGCCATCCCTAGCAAAACCAAGACTCACTCCCCTAAGAGAAGGAAACCAGTCTGGTGGACCCCTGCCATAAACAGGTTATACAACAAAAGGAGGAAACTAGTTCAGAAAAAAAGCAAATCCCAAGAAGGAAAGACATCCCTGATCAGTATCAGTAAGAAACTAAGGTCCCTCATAAAATCATCCAAGGCTAACTTCAAAAGAAAAATAGCCAAGGATTCGAAAGATAACCACAAAGCCTTCTTTAGCTATGTCAAGAATCTAAGTGGCAACTCGCAGATATGCTCTTTGCTAGTGCAAAATAGCACAAAATATACTGAACCTACTGATATTGCCAACATCCTGGCAGATAGATTCAGTGCAAACTTCACCTCCCTCTCACCTTCAAAAGGGCCCACAACAATACTGGGAAAGTGTAGTGTCCTGGAAATCACAGAAGCACAGGTGAAAACAGCCCTTTCAAAAGCCAAAAACACAGCATCAGTGGGGCCAGATGTTGTCCCAGACTGCGTCTTGCACTAACTACAGAACAAACTAACCCCCATCTAAACACACTGTTCAACCTCAGCCTCTCCACAGGCTACATGCCCATAGAATGGTGCATAGCAATGGTTATTCCACTTCACAAAGGAGGGGCCACAACTGATCCTGGTAACTATTGCCCCATAAGCCTGACTAGCCTGGTCTGCAAAGCTATGGAGCGCATCATCATCGAACTCATTAACAAAGACATTGGGAACCAAAAACACTTGACCCGACCCAGCTTTGTTAAGGGCAGAGCATGCCTACTAAACCTGGTTGACTTCTTCGAGACAGTCACCAAGGACATAGATGAGGGAAAGGTGATGCACACAGCCTACCTTGATCTCGCCAAGGTGTTCAACACCATTCTTCACTCGGGTATTATAGAAAAACTCACCGGCCTAAACATAAACCCCTAAGTCACAAGATGAGTTGCCAACTGGCTTACAGACAGAACTTACACGGTAAGAATTGCGGGCTCCAGGTCCAACTCTAAACCAATCACAAGTGGTGTCCCACAAGGCTTGGTTCTGGGACCCCTACTATTCGGCATATATTTCTCAGAAGTACAGGCAAAAACAGGAGGACTATGGCTAACCAAGTTCGCCGATGACTGCAAACTGGGAGCCGTAATTGACTCTCCGGCTGACACGGACATCCTTCAAAAAGACCTTACTGAGACAAACACCTCATGGCCTCAAGCTAAATGCCAAAAAATGCATAGTCATCCCGTTTGGGAAAAACAAAACACACATGAATTACCACATAGGCGGTAGCCCCCTTAATACAGAAGAGGTAATAAGAGATCTGGGGACCCAGGTAGATAGTAATCTCTCCTTTGACAATCATATTGCCAAAGTCATTAGGAAATCCTTCTATGTGGCCCATCTAATTACTAAGGGGTTCACATCTAGAAATAAAGAGGTTATAGTGCCCCTCTACTCGTCACTCATCAGACCCATCATAGAGTACAATGCCCCATTTGGGATGTACCTCACAAGACACTACCAACAGCTGGAAAGACCACAAAAGCACCTCACCAAGAGGATTACTGGCCTCAAACATATCTCCTATGCAGCCCGACTGAAAAAAACTCTGGCTGTACTCAGTGGCATATCGCTTACTTAGAGGTGATCTCTGCCTGACTTACAAATCCATGTCCAACTCAGAATTGATGGACATGCTCCACCTAAAGAAATCCAAGTCACTGCAAGCCACGTGGTCTAGTGAGCTAAACCTCACCACAACAATAAATAGAACATGCTGGAGGGATAGATTCCTGTCACAGAGACTCCCCATGCCTTGGAACAAAATTCCTAACTGCATTAGGCAGAGCCCCTCACTAACACTCTTCAAGAGAAGCCTTGATGAGTGGATGGGTAACAGAAAATACACCCCTGGGATCACTTAATTGGCTCTGCTTGACAGAGGCTCAGTTAATTAATCAATGGGGTGGCGAAAGCTGACACTCTGGCTAGGCTTATAAATGCCCTCGGGCAGATAGCCTAGTACCTAGCTATGAACCTATATGTGTGTTGTGCACAGCATTCAAAGCCAGATACATCACAGAGTAGTGACTGATGGCAGAACTTGCCAAATGTAATCATATAGTGGATCATATATTCAGCCTATTCAAGTGATGCTACTGTTTCCTAGCTACATTAAGAGAGACACTAAAATACTGTTCTAAAATTGGAAACAAATTATTTTTATGCATACAGTACTGTACAACATGACATTGCATGAGCAGCTGGAGCACAGATTAACAAATGGCAGGACCTCCTATAGCAGCTGTAGCAACACCAGTACCACATTTGAGGCAGATGCAAGCAACTCTGACAACTAGGCAGCAGCTGGTAAACAACTACTGGCTGTAACCCAGGCAATGCACAGTGAAATGATGTATGTATTGTCACATTCATGCTGTGTAAGGTAATACATAGAATGGTCACATTTTGCATCTAAAACTACCATACCTATAAAGGCTAGGGGGTGGGCAAGGCTCAGTCATCATTACTTGTAAAGTGTTTGGAATGGACACAGTGACAAGCGACTGCAAAACTGTGAGATGGGATAGGGTTGTGGGGTCTATATTATAAAGTCGAATCTTTAGTTAATCGAATACCTAAAGCTTGACACCTAAACAGCGAAAGTTGTAAACATCGAACAGCCACTTCTGCAAATTATTTTGTAGGGAAAGAATTTGCTTGTCCAGAGGGAAAAAAAATTTCAAACCCTAATCGAGTGAGGTGGGGGATTTACCCTCCCCACTCCCCCTAAATAAATATACCAACTCTGAGATCATTCTACAGTGGAGAAAAGGGCAGATTCCTGATAATGGCCAAGCAAAATCTTTCCCTATGAAAGAATTCGCAGAAGTGGCCATTCGATATTTACAGCTTTTGCTATTTAGGTATTGATCTTTAGATGTTCAATTACCTAAGGTTTTGATCACCTAATATAGACCCGGGTTGTGGCAGGCAAATATGATAACCATTTACAGGATGAGGCTATGGGGAGTCAGGGATCACATCTACTGTCTTGGGAGTTAAGCTGCCATGACATGACCATTGTCTTCATCTACTATGTTGTCCTGCAGTGTCAGGATATGGCAGGGAAGGGTAAGAACTACAGGATCATGAGCATTCACCCTAATGGGAAATACTTTGTGATGATCCTGATGAGTGAAACTGCATAAGAAATGGTTGTTGACTAGAAACAGGAGTGGCAGCCTATGCGCCCACAGGGGACAGTGAAGAGGCAAAACTATGTGACTGTCATGCAACCTGGACTGGGTTTGGCAAGCTGTGTGGCCACAGGTGAGGGTGAGGCGATATCAGCAGGTCTAACTTGGGACAGTTTGTGTCTGACCACCCAGCCTCCTGCTCCTACCACAGATATGGAATCATGACTTATACAGGTAGATCAGAGGTTTGTTGCAATGTGTCTCATGGGGATAATGATGGAGGCAACATTTGCTGCCAGTAACCTCAGCAAGGTTGGCTACTACCCATTCCTATACTCCTTGTCTTTGTGCACTTGTTTCGTATTATTTTGGATTCCATGTGGCATGTTCACCATCACCACAATGCTGTGGGGAGGAGCCAATTGTATCTACCTTCACATCCATTTGTTAATGCCAAGTTATCCTGGAGTTACAGTGGCTCCTCATTTCTCTGTCTATTCCTTGTAGTGTGTAAATGCCCCTCAAAGCCAGTATGCATTTTGCATGCTGCCTGTGCTAAGGACAGTGGTGGGGGCTATGAGGGATTCTCAGGTAGAAGCTGCCCATTATGCCCTGGTGAGCTATTTGCTTTGTTTGTTTCTCAATAGGAATTTATTTTATGTTTGATATTTGAAACCCTCTCATGTTGTAACATTTCAGATAGTGGCACTGGGTCATCAGACCATGTAATTTGCAGTTGTCATCATTTCCAGCCACAGGTGCCCTGCTGAAATTAGCCCTCTGTTGTACAGTCATACTAGAATCTTCATTAACAGAGCCTATGAAGGCAGGAAGAGGCATAATAACATTTTCTGTCCATACGCATGCATCTATAATCCTCTTGGCATGCATGGTTCTATACATAAAAATAAGGCTATAGCAAACTTTGCCATTTATACCATGTCAGGAAAGTTGCTGAAGTTGCAGACAAGAGGAGCCAGGAAAGACAGATATGCTTGTATGTCTTGGTCAATCCTTCCTTCAAAATGCAGTGAAATGTGCTATACTGTACCACAGAAGCATAGCTGGCTCAACCAGTGCCCTGTACTGGCCTCAAACATATGTCCTATGAACCAGATCCCTACCCCCCCACCTCATCAAATGAAGCAAACAAAAAAATACACTTTACTGTAATGAGCCAAGTCTAGTGTTCAGCTTATATTAAATCCACCCCCAGCTCTTCCACTGAAGACCACCAACACCAACAACAACAACAAAATACTTTACTGTAATAAGCTCATTGTTACATTGTAGTGATTAACTTTTTACAGTTAGCTCCATGGTCCCCCAACTCTTACACTGAAAAAAGAAAAACAAATAAACAAACAACAAAAAATAA
This sequence comes from Protopterus annectens, assembly GCF_019279795.1. Classification (NCBI taxonomy): domain Eukaryota; kingdom Metazoa; phylum Chordata; order Ceratodontiformes; family Protopteridae; genus Protopterus; species Protopterus annectens. Next base: position 1,661,685,812 of record NC_056739.1, read on the forward strand.
AATAACAGTTCCTTCTACTGACACCCCAGCCCCCCTCCACCCTAATCATTCAGGTCCCATGTATGTGCCCCATCCCCAACCTCCTTCCATATTTTTATTAAAAAAAGTTTTTCTTTTAAACTGCAGCAAACAGTTGCTACTGTTTGTATCCTGCCTGCACTGTGCAATAGAACTCTCAGGTTTTAGTTAAAAAAAGGGAGAGAGAGAGAGATTTTCTGTTTTCTTTTTCTTTTCACTTATAAAATGTAACAAACTTGTTACATTTAGACCACAAAGAGAGTACTACAGCATTCAGGTTTGACCATAAATGCAGTACTGTCTTTTAAAAGCCAGTCTTGTATTAAGGAGATATCAAGATTGGCTGATCAACCCCCCACCAATAATTTGCTCCTAGGGCAGTTGCCCCTCTTGCCCTGTGCTAGCTGCACAGCTGCTGTACTGTAGTAGACATTGTCAATGTGGTATGTACCCAAATGACACAAACATGGTTGGTGCAGCCCAAGTCCCGAATGTGGTGTGTACCCAACTGACACACAGATGGTTGGTGCATCCCAAATCCCATATTCAAACAACACCTGGGTATGAGGGGCTAGTGTCTCTGGCTGATGAAGGGCATCAAAGTTTTGTCAGCCTCAATGAAACACTTTAGTACATGGTAACTTATAAGATTACCAATTCACCAAGTGACATGTCTTTGGTCTGCATGATGCCTTTTCATTTGTCTGGATTATCATATCAGTAACTGTTCATTGAGCCTGTTGCAGTGACCTACTATGGATACCCACAACACTCATATCCTGCATCAGTCACTGCCAAATCAGGACATGGTACTGCTTAGCTATGGCATCTATGATCTACATCACATACCAAGTGTAGGGTGTCCTAGAGTAAGCAGAGGCATTGCTATGGTTATACAAAGGTAGTAGCTGTCCTGGCTGAAGATACCAACTGGTTGGTAATCCAGTACAAACATCTATGTGAAGGACATTTTTTGCTCCTCAATTATGAGAGTACCTTTTTTTGGGACGGGTAATTAACTTAATTTTGAGAAAGGAGCACAGATTAAAGAATGGCAGAAGGCATCAGAACAGCTAGCTGTGTCTCTGGCAGTAGCATTTCATTCTCCTCAGCTGTAAGGGATATAAACTTTTATGACTGTTTACACTCCAGGTTGTCATGCTGGAATATGTACTCATAGGTTCATAGGTTCATAGGTTGGTACTAGGCTATCAGCCCTAGGGCCTATACAAGCCTAGCCATAACAATTCCCTGGCTATTTCTTCCCACATTATTTACTTTCCAGGACCCCTGTCTAGCAGGGCGACTGACGTGATCCCTGGGGTGAATTTCCTTTCTCCCATCCAATCGTCAAGGTTCCTCTTGAAGAGGTCCAAAGAGGCACTCTGCTTGACATGTATGGGCAATCTATTCCAGAGTCTGGGGAGTCTCTGGGTCAGGAACCTATCCCTCCAACATGTTTTGTTTATTGTGATGACAAGGTTTAGATCCCTGGAGCGTGTAGCTCTGAGGGATTGGGATTTCTTTAAGTGTAGCATGTCCAACAGCTCTGGGTTTGACATGGCCTTGTATGTTAAGCAGAGATCGCCTCTGAGTAGACGATATGCGACAGAGTATAGCTGGAGTTTTTTAAGGCGGTCAGCGTAGGGCATCTGCTTTAGGCCTGTGATTCTTTTAGTGAGGTATTTCTGAGGCCTTTCCAGTTGTTGCAGATGTCTTGAGAGGTACATACCAAATGGGGCATTGTATTCTATAATGGGTCTAATGAGGGATGAGTACAGTGGGACAATGACCTCCTTTTTCTGGATGAAAAGCCCTTCGTGATGAGGTGTGCCACATAGAAGGATTTCCTGACTGTTGTGGCGATGTGGTTATCGAAGGTGAGACCACTGTCCACCTGTGTCCCTAAGTCTCTTATCACACTTTCTGTGTTTAGTGTACTGCCACCTATTTGGTAATTCATGGATACATGTTTTTTCCCAAAGGGGATAACAGTACATTTCTTGGCATTGAGCTTGAGCCCATGGCTCTGGCACCAAGCATCTGTTTCTGTAAGGCCCTTTTTTAGAGTATCCACATCATTTGGGGATTCAATAATGGCTCCCAGTTTGCAGTCATCTGCAAACTTTGTTAGCCAGAGTCTCTTAGTATTGACCTGTACTTCAGAGAAGTAGATGCCAAACAAGAGCGGCCCCAGGACTTAACACTGAGGTACTCCACTTGTCACTTGTCTGGAGCTGGATTTGGAGTCAGCTACTTTTACAGTGTGGGTTCTATCAGTAAGCCATTTAGCAACCCATTGGGTGACATAGGGATTAATGCCCAACTTAGTAAGTTTATCTATGATTCCAGAGTGGGGGATGGTGTCAAAGGCCTTGGCAAGGTCTAGATAGGCTGTGTGGACCACCTTACCCTTGTCCATGGCTCTGGAGACTGATTCAAAGAAGTCAATCAGGTTCAGGAGACAAGATCGGCCCTTCACAAACCCAAACTGGGTGGGGTCCAGTGTTTGAAGGTTGCCAATGTCTTTGTTTATAAGTTCCATGATAATACGCTCCATGACCTTGCAGATAAGGCTTGTCAGACTGATGGGACGGTAGTTTCCGGGATCCATGGTGGATCCCCCCTTGTGGATTGGGATAACTGTAGCTCTGCGCCACTCAGTGGGCACGAAACCTGAGGTGAGGCTATGATTAAACATGACACTTAGGTGAGGTGCCAGTTCATATTGTAGTTCATGTAGTACACAGCCCGGGATGTCATCTGGTCCCATGGATGCTGTATTCTTGGCTTTAGAGAGTGCGTTTTGTACCTGTGTGGCAGTTATTACTGGAATTTGGCAATCTTCCGGTATTGAGATGGGCCATTTACCTACAGGTAAAACACTATAGTCTTCTACCACCCCCCCCCCACATACACTATGCACCTACACTTAACAGCTGTTAACTGCATATATATCACAGCACCTGCTTCAATGTTTCGGACATCTACCACATAGTTTTATGGGTTTGATGATGTATTTTACCAAATATGACTCCTTCCTAAACTCTGTAAGTCCTTACTTAACTCTGTAAGGTTGCAAGACTGAAAACTATCTATTGAAATTCCTGTATTCTACAGATGTACAATATTTATCAGCGTTGTATAAAATTAGGCCATTGCTTTATATCATGATAACAAGGGCCATTTAGTATTGCAGTTTTGCAAATAATGCTACTTAATGCTGCTGTTTTTGAATCTCTGCATAACAGTCTGCATTACCCACAAAGACTGACAGTAGCCATAGACATCACTGTAATTATGAGGCTCATGAGCAAATCATGCACACATGCCCCCGAGTGTGACCACTCAAGCAGACAGACAGACACAAGTACACACATACACTCACACACACATGAACGCTCATACATATACACCCTTATGGCATGCACAATCTAGAGGATTACCATTTCACCCAGTGACATGTCTTTGGTCAATTAGATATGGGAAGAAATGGAAGCACCTGCCAAAACCCATAGAATGCACAGATGCATATGCATGAGGGAGGGTGAACCAAAAGAGAGAAAGAGAGACCCTTTCCATGAGTCATTTCAATCCAGATTTTGTTTGGAAATTATAAAGAAGATACTATAAATGGAGACTAACTATATTTGATAGCACATACAGCAACTGTTATGCACTTTATTTTGTTGGGAAGGTGTTTTAATGTCTGCAAAACTAGTCTGATATGCAGTTAAGTTGCAGAGTGCATTTCCAAGATGGAGGGAGTGCCGACAACATTGGTAGAAGGTGTTACATTAATTCAGATCACTGTGGAAGACTTAATGGCTTGTTTGCAGAATACTACCAAGGCTGTTCAAGAAGCAAGCAATGGTCAAAAAGGGCTATAAAGTCAACGGAGACTAAGCTGAAGACCTGCATGTTAACTGGAAGAAAACCACAGGATTTCAAGGAACGCAAGAAGAAGAAGAAGAAGAAGATAGAAGTGACAGGTCTGGTTAAACAAGAAAACTGTCTGGTTAATAAAGTAGTTAAGAGAGCAGTCACAGTGGCAAAGAAAAATGAATAGGAGAAACTCAATCAACTTATGGAAGGTGATTCAGCAGACAGCACAAAGATATTCTGTCAATCATGCAATAATGACAGAAAAATAATAAAGACAGATGGCATACACTGTCCATTGAGGTGCCAGCAACAATCCACTCACCACTCCAGAGGGCATCAAGGTAGACAGAATGAGTACTTTGAGAAACATCCAAATGAAGAAAACCCTTCAGAAGCTATACTGCAGCATGTATAACATAAAATAACATAGGGAAGAAAACCACCAGCCTAGAAGAAGGATTAAGTGCACTAAGAAAAATGAAGCCATGGAAAGGTCCAGGTTCAGATGACATCACAGCAAATATAATCAAGATGTTGGGTGGATTACAGGAAAGTTGGCTCTTCATGAGTTCATAGGAGATTACTAGGCTAACAGCTTAAGAGCCCTTACAAACCTAGCCAATATAACCCGACTTTACCCAACATATGGCCACTAGGGGCAAGAGAATGGCATGAGTTTGTGGAATGCCTTGAGTATCTTACAGACCGCCCCTCTCCATAAGGGTCAATAGGCACTTCCCTAGGTGTGAATTTGTGATTCCCCATCCATTGATCCAAACTGCATTTGAAGAGAGTCAGTGAAAGGATCTGCTTAACAAGAATAGGAAGCTTGTTTCAAAGAAGGGGCAATCTCTGAGACACATACCTGTCTTTCCAGCATGTTTTGTTTGAGTAGCTGACTAAGTTTAGATCCCTGAGTGTGCATAATGCAGTATGTAGGGAGAGACAGGCTATCCAAAATTGACTGAAGAGTAAGCATTCTAGTTGCTGTGTACAAGACAAAGGGTTTTTCACAGCTGCAGGTAGCACAGAGGTATCAAACTCCTGTCACACTGCCTGAAAGTACTGGAGAGGATAAATGAATGTAGAGAGTAGTTGAAAATAAGAAGAAAGATGAGCAGTTTGGATTCAGATCAAGATGCAGACTAACTGGCCTGATGCTCTCAGTAAGAAAGACAGTGGAGCATAAGAAGGTGAAGACCAGTAAAGAGTCCAACTGGGCATTCCTACACTTGCAGAATGCATATGATAAAGTCTAAAGATGGATGATTTGGGTAGTCCTTTCATGGTTAGAAATCCTGTAAATGTTGGTAGAATTAGTGAAGGCTTTTTACAGGCTATGTAGGAACAATGCTCAGATTCACAAAGAGGTTCCTAGTGGGAGTGGGTGTGCATCAGGATTCAGTTCTGAGCACTGTCCTGTTGCTGCTGGTGATAGAGTACTTCAAAAAACAGAACCAACATTAGGTTAGAGGGGTCAACTCAACAAAGTTGGCTGTATACAAATGATGCAACACTGCAAGCAGATTGTAAACAGGAGCTTCTGCAAGTGATGGGGGCTGGAATACAAAATTAGAGGCACATGGGATTAAACTGAGTATAGACAAGATGGTAGCCATTGCTACAAATGGGTGAAATAAAAATAAATGGAGAATTAAGATAAAAAAGGAAAATAGAGGCATGGATTAACAGCTTCAAGTATCCGGGAGGCATGGTTATGGAAAAGGGAAGTCGAAACAACAACGTCAAAATTAGAACTAGAGGTGGTGCAGTCAACTGACAAAATGTGTCAAGGGAAGTGTGTAAGAGAAGAATACCAAAGAAAGCTGAAAAGTAAGGTGAATAAAACACTTGTACAACCAGTGCTTCTGTATGGCACAGAAACCTTAACAGTCAAGGCAGAACAGCTGAGGAAGTGCTGGAGATGTAGTGCTTCAGACAAGTAGTCAGATGCACACCATGGGACAGAAGAAGAAATTAAGACATCAAAGCAGAAGCCAATGTAGCTTCAATTAGAGATAAGGTTAAAAAGAACAGGTTGCAGTATTTCAGTCACATGTGCAGGAAAAGAGAAGATGATATGTTAAAACAGATTTGAGAGAGACAGGAAGCAAGCAAGCAAGAAGAGAGGACATCCAGCCAACAGATAGACTGCATGACAGAAGACCATTAGTAGGCAGGCTTGACTGTGAATGACAGTAGAAGAATGTCTCTGAAGCATGAACAGTGGTGACACTTTATAGAATATCCCAACGCATGTAAAAATTTGAAAAAGTGGGCTGGTGATGATGAAAATGATCATGGTGATGCAAATAATGTTCAAGACATACAGCAAATCCATGCAAACATGAACTATGTTTGCAACATATGCAACAAACACTTACTCACCACTAGTTTGAAATGCAGGAGCAACTTGGTATTTTGGGAACCCACATCGAAAAGTTTAAAAAACTCATTTTATCATACTGATTTGTTAGAAAAAGTTCTGTGATTTAAAACATCATTCCAGATGTAATAATTTAAGCAGTTTGGGATTTCTTAGAGAGTGGAATGAGCATGCCCACTTGAATTTATTATAGAGGAATGAGGTATGCTGTCGGAAGTTTCCCAGTGCACCCATCATGGAAAAATTACAAAGAATTGTATCCAAAAACAAAATATCTATGTTTTCATGACATTTTATATGAAAATGTTTGGACTATGATGGCAGAGTAAAAATTCTAAAAATGGTAAGAAAATCTTTTCCAAACCTGAACAATGCAGGGTATCCTGTTAATATTGTGCCTCACAACAGTACATTACTTTGTTTAAAAAAGGAAAAAACTGGCATATTTTTAGATTGAGAGAAGGAACAAGGGTTAGAAGTGAAATTAAGATTTACTGCTACTATTCCATTTGATGTTCTTTTACTGATTGCAGTGATGTGGAAAGCTTTAAAAGACTGATACATTGAACAATGTTTTACTTTTGCAGAAATTGTACAAATGGAGAAGCTGTCTACTGCTGACAATGGAAAAGGTGCTAGATTACTTTATGCCTTTATAGTCTCCTGTGCTTAAAAATGGAAATGATGGGACATAAATATCAAATGAAGACCGGTGGCCAGCTAATGCTAATTATGTAGCAGCTTCATTACATGTGTTTCAGCACGATAAGGTTAAGGGTGGCTCCATATGTTCTATTATACAACATGACCAGCAAGATGGATGGATTCTGGAATTTACTATACTTCTCAGCTGAAGACATCTCTGAGATGCAATCTACCTGGTTGTCAATACAATTGCCACGTCTGGTAATCTGGATGCTTGTTGGCAAGGGAGCCCGCAGGATTTTTTCCAGGGGGGTGCAAACCAAAGCCCCGCCCATGCCACCCCACCCCCTCTGCTGCCCCGCCCACTCAGCCCCACTCCCCACCCATGCAGCCATTCCAGTCCATTACTTGGCTATTTCTCCCCATTTGTCATAGACACTGTTCAAATCTCTCAGTGTGCATACTGTTTTATGCTTTACTTCTACAATGATTACAGTTATTTGGATTTCATTTACAACTTTTATAGCACAAACACTGACAGACATTTACTAAACCTAAACAAAGCAATAGTCTTACAATGAAAACAGACTTAGCATTAAAACTTCTCTACCTTTGAAACCTGCATTCACTGAAACAACATTGAAACCCGCATTCAAAGAAAATGCATCTGGCCAGTGGCAGGGTAAGTTTACCTTAGGGCTGTTTTCAAATCATAGGCTCCTTGCACACATTTTTAGAACCATGGAAAAGTTATTTGATTCACCTTCCTGACTGTATTAATTATACTATATAATAATTGAATTATATCCCTTGTATAATACAGCACCACTTGTTAGAGCATGTTTTAAATTTATAGTTCTGAACATTTTTCCATTAAACAATGAAACAAATCATATGAACCAATAATGACAACCTGCCCAATTCAGAACATTTCAACCATAAAGGGCCACTCTACTCAAACTTCTGTCATACAATCCACCAATATCAACTGATATGCAGAATCTTTGCAGAAGTAAAAGTCATCTGAATAATTCCACATTAAAGAGATCGGAAACCAGTGAAGAGGTTGTTGCTAGAAAACAACTTTATATTTCAGTGTTTAATCTACAAATTCAATGCCTGCTGCCCTTGAAGAATAAATTGCCTACGTTATATTAAAAAAATGGTAAGCTGGTATATTGCAATAGGGAATGGGTGGCAAACTGAAAAACAAGTTCATAGTTATTAGGCATCTCATCCAAAGGAGGACATACTCAGGACTGTAGCACTCCACCTCCTTAAAATGCAAATCTACATGTTGTGGGAATAGAAAGTACAGCTGTGTACTCTTACCATAAATGTAAATGTTTGAGTGTGTTCACTGTTGCAGTCATGACTGTAGGGTTCTTCCTGCCAGCAGCAGCCCCCGATCGGCCAGAGTCCCAAAGTCTGGATAGGGAATCAGCTGAGGTCGCTTTTATCCTGACGTCAATGCGCCAGAAGGTATAAAGACCTCAGCTGATGCCATTTCCCCAGTTTTTCTTGCCCCAGATGTCAGGTGCCCAAAAGGAAAAGGCTAAAAAAGAAACCACGCCCAAAACCTCATCAGCCAAAATACCTCATAACAGATAATACTCAAAGAAAAAACAAAAGAGGGGGCAGGAGGGAGGGTAACCCAGACTGCAACAGTGAACACACTCGAACATCTACATTTATGGTAAGAGTACACAACTGTACTATGTCCTTCGTGGTTCACTGTTGCAGTCATGACTGTAGGGTTGAGTCCCAAAGCTAAGAAAGGGTGGCTGGAGGAGAAACAGAGGGAGCGGTCACAAAACCTTGCAAAATCGCAGAAACAAAACTGGCCCTGGATTTAGAATAGAGAGGGAGGTTGTAATGTTTAGAAAAAGTATGTACAGAACTCCAAGTAGCAGCCTCCAAAATATCCTTGGTAGGAACCCCACAAAGAAAAGCTGCTGAAGTAGCAGTAGCCCGGGTAGAATGAGTCCTAACATTAACAGGAACTGGATTGCCATGAGTAATAGAACTTGATGCAATGGGCAATCCACTTGGAAATAGTTTGCTTAGTGATTGCTTTCCCTTGAACAGTAGGAGCATAAGCGACAAACAATTGATCAGATTTCCGGAAAACCTTGGTCCTGTCCAGGTATAAACGAAGCTACCTGTGCACGTCTAAAGAGTGCAAAAGACTTTCTTCCTCACTTTGAGGATTAGGAAAAAAGGTAGGCAAATGAATAGACTGATTCAAGGCCACTGCCGAAACCACCTTGAGCATAAAGGTGGGATTAGTCTGTAGAGATACCCTGTCCTGATGAAAAATAAGGAAGGGTTCCACAGCCATGAGTGCTTGCAATTCCAAAATTCTTCTAGCAGAGGTAAGAGCTAAAAGAAAAGCAGTTTTCCAAGACAAAAATTTCAAATCCGTGGAAGCTGCAGGTTCAAAAGGCGACAAGGTTAATTTCTCCAAAACATAGTTAAGATCCCAAGTGGGAACAGGAGCCCTCATAGTGGGCCAAATATTCTTAGCCCCTCTAAGAAATTGTTTAAGTAATGGTTGAGAAAAAAACGGAGGCTCCGTATCATAATGTGCAGAAACAGCAGAAGCATGAAGCTTAACAGATGAAAAAGATAGGCCCGTATGTAACAACTCTGTCTGATACTGTAAAATCAGAGGAATGTTCGGAACAGCAGAATCACCACCCTGGACTTGACTCCATGAGCAAAATCTTTTCCATTTACTCGCATACGATTTTCTAGTGCTGGGCCGTCTAGCTTCAAGGATTACATCCAATACCTGTTTGGAAAGGGCAGAGGTGTTTACAGACCCTGGATCTGCCAGGCAGCTAGATTCAGAGTTTTGACATGACTGTGCAGTATCCGGTCGTCCTGTTGAGACAGTAGATGAGGGATTTGAGGCAGAATCCAGGGGGACTCCTGAACCAAGTTCATCAGAGTGGAATACCAGAATTGCCGAGGCCAACTGGGAGCCAGTAAAATCATTTGCGGTCTATCCTGTTTTATCTTCAGAAGTACCCGAGGTAGAAGAGGAAAAGGAGGAAAAGCATATACTGAGAGGTGTTTCCAAATGAATGAGAGGGCATCCACTTTCCATGCTAGTTTGTGGTAGGTCCTTGTGCAGAATGTTGGAAGATGATTCTGAGGGGATGCAAAGAGATCTATGTCCGGACATCCCCAAGCCTTTATAATCATCCTGAATATCTGAACATCCAACATCCATTCATGTGGATCTGAAATGTGCCTGCTCAATGTGTCTGCCAGAGTGTTCTTTCCCTGGCAGGAATTGCGCTTGTAAGTCGACACTGTAGGTCAGAGCAGTGTACCAGAGAGTCATGGCTAATCTGCACAGGGGGTAAGAGTGCTTGTTTATGTACCACATCACTGTAGTGTTGTCTGTCTGTATCAACAATTGTCCTGGTAGAAGAAGGTCCCTGAAGGCAATCAGGGCATTCTGTACAGCTAGCATCTCCTTCAAATTTATGTGCAGGTGTGTTTGCTCCTTTGTCCAAACACCCTGAAGACATCTCCCGTGCATGTGGGCTCCCCCAGGCATAATCTGAAGCATCTGTTGTCAGAACTTGGTTGGTCGGTGGAGGACAAAAAGGCTTCCCCTTGTTCTGTAGACAGGCTTCGGCCCACCAAAGAAACTCTTGCTGGAGACAAGGCAAAATCGTGATTACTGTTTCCAAACTGTGGTAATGCTGAGACCATACACTCTTGAGCTACCACTGCAGTTTCCTCATATGCAGCCTTGCATATAGTATTAACAGAATGCAGGAAGCCATGTAACCCAAAGCCTGCAGAATTTTTCTTGCAGTCAGCTGTTTCATTGAAGCCAGGTGTCGGAAAGAAGAAGCCAGTTGCACTTTTTTGTCCGGTGTCAAGGAAGCCATCTGGTTTGAAGTACTCAGAAGAGCACCCAGGAAAGTAATCCGCTGTGTGGGTACCAGATTTGATTTCTTTAGATTCAGTGTGAAACCGAGGTACTGAAAAAGACATTGCACAAAAGCTAGATGCCGAAGTAGTGTCTTTGTTGTCCGCCTGAATAAGACAGTCATCCAGATAAGGGTATATTTGAATCCCCTTCTGTCTGCAAAATGCCATTACTGGTGCCAGGCACTTTGTAAAGACCCTGGGTGCAGTAGATAAGCCAAAGGGCAGCACAGAGAACTGGTAATGCTTAGAGCCCGCTTTGAAACGCAGATACCTACTGCACTCTTGCCTTATAGGAATATGCAGGTAAGCTTCTTTTAAGTCCAAAGTCACCATCCAAGCATTCTTGCCCAACATAGGCAGCAGCTGCTGCAGAGTGAGCATCTTGAATTTTGGGATATCTAGGAAGGTGTTTAGTGCTGAAAGGTCCAGGATTGGCCTCCACGAATTTTCTTTCCTGGGAACCAGGAAAAGTCTGGAATAAAAACCTTGCCCTATTTCTAAATGTGGTACCAATTCTATGGCCCTCAATCCTTCCTACCAAAGGTGCTTCCAGGAGAGGAGCCCCTGGAACCAGAAAGGAAAAGTCATAAAGACTGTTTCTGGTAGGGTTGAGACTTATCTTCACCTCCCTTGGGAGAGGGGGCACTCCACTGCCTATTCCTAAAATGGGACTATGCCTGTCCCCTACCTCTGGAACACCTGAATCTGCCTCTCTGAGACCTGTCCGAGGCTGGAAAGGACCAAGGTTTAGCTGGCCAGTGTCTGCTAAATCTAGGAGGTTGCATCTGTAGAAAATCCTTAACTGTCTGCATAGATTTGGCTTTGTCCTCCATTTTCTTCAATACCTCTTCAGCTTTGGACCCAAACAGAACATCATGCTACAAAGGGGCATCCAAAAGTTTGGCTTTAACCTGATCCGGCAAGCTTTGTTCCTTTAACCAAGCATGTTTTCTAATAACAGCGCCAGTTGTTGCAGCCCTACAAGAAGCTTCCAAAGAATCAAAACCACAATGCAGGGTATGTTTACCCACTTGTTCAATAACATACAATAAATCCTGTAACTCCTGATTATCCGCACCAATAGACACAGCTGACATCTTTTGTTTAAATATAGACAAAAGGTATTGCTGATACATCAGCATATGACATTGACAGTTCAAAGCCCTAACAGACAATGTAGCAGAAGTATAAACCTTTTTACCCCATCTCTCCAAAGCCCTAGACTCTCGGTCAAAGGAAATAGGATTTTTAGCAGAGGCCGCGTTAACACCCTTAGGACCCTGAGAAATTGTTTCTGGATCAGGCGAAAGATTCTTAAAAAGAAATGTGGGAGAATCTGGAACCCTATAATACCTATCCGGTTTGGCTGGGGCAGGGGGAAAAGAATCAGGAGAGAGAGAAGCTTCCAAAAAAACATCATCAACAATGTCCAATACAGGGAGAATAGCCAGAGGCCTATGCTGTGGGAGAAGAAGAAAATCCCTAAGCCTTTTCTTGGATTCAGAGAAATCCTGCCCTTCCCAGTGAAAATGCACCCTCATATCATGTAAATTTTCACCAAAAGAATAATCCTCAGGAGGAGAGGCTGAAGGAAAGGAATCTTCAGCATCAGAATACTCATAAGGAGGAAAAGAATAATCCTGCTCAAGGGAAAAAGCAGAAGAAACAGAAATTTGGTCTGAAGAATCATAATCGTACTGTAATCTAGGCTTCTTGTCGGAGGGGGATGTGAACCCCTGATCATAGTCAAAAGATCTTCGGCCATACTAAGCATCTGCCTCTGAGGCCTAGGACCCTGATCAAAAGTTGCCTGTGCTTGCCATTTCACTTTAGCTAGAGCCTTAGACTTTGTCTTTGAATGTAAAACTGAATCCACATTTACAGGAAGCTGCAAAGGCCAGAGGACTCCATCAGAAGCCGGTACCTGCCTACCAGCTCTGGACCCAACTTAGGGAGCAGTATCCGAAGGTCCAATCCCTGGCAATTCTGAAGACCCCATCAGCTCCACACCAGAGTTGGTACAGGCAATTGGTTCAAAAGAGGCGGACGACAGGGGCTGCAAAGGCACCTCACTGAAGACTGTCAAACCAGCAACTGGCAATAACTGAGTAACATCCTTTGCTGTGGACCTTGGAGGCCTGTCTGCATCCTTGCGCCTCTTACACACCCCAGAAGCCGGAAAAGAATCTGAAGACATGTTATAATTAAACCTTTTTCCAAAATAGTAAAAGGCAAAGTTATATCTACACCTAACAGTACGCCGATTAAATCTAGCACAAAACGCATAATTAGCAAAGTCGTGGTCAGGACCCAGGCAGGGAATACAGTAAGAGTGAAAATCCCTATGAGGTATTTGCTTCCCACAAGAAATACAATTATTAACTTTTTCTGGCATCTGACTGGAGCAAGAAAAAGACCTCCCGAATATCTTTATAAAACGAAAATCCTGGGATTAAATCCAAAAACAAACAGGAACAGGCCGACCGGCATCAGTGAACTGCAAAGGGCATGGCGCGGCAAGAAAGACTGGGGAAATTACGTCAGCTGAGGTCTTTATACCTTCTGGCACATTGACGTCAGGATAAAAGTAACCTCAGCTGACTCCCGATCCAGACTTTGGGACTCTGGCCAATAGGGGGCTGCTGCTGGCAGGAAGAACCCTACAGTCATGACTGCAACAGTGAACCACGAAGGACATCCTATAGCCTTCTGCATCAAGATGCAAGTATGCTACCCGCTGTGCTGCTTTAAAAATTCTATACCACAATAGTGATAACATTTGCTAAACAAAACAGTTGCACATTTTAAGTAGGCTTTATGAGCAGCAGTAAAATTATCTTCCCTTGAAGCTCACAATTCCTTGAAAATGCACTTGAAAATAAAATCCACCTGCTAACTCTAACTAGGGCATTTCACTCTCTCTCTCACACACACCTCAACCTCTTAGTGCAAGAAAGCTGGACAAAGCCTAAAATAAATAGGAACAGATTATAAATATTGCTGTCATGAACTTAGAACACTGCTAGAATCTGCACCTGCTTCTGACAAAGTACCTTCTTGATGACACACAGGACAAATATATATTTGTGCAGTTATTCAAACCCAGATGACAGGTGCAGACCTCATCAATGACTTTTAATCAGGAGCCCACCTTTCCCTTTGTAGAAAAGAAATATTTATTTTTAGCATGTGCACAATAAAGGAATCAATGTGAAAAAAATCCACATAAAAATAGCAAGATGGAAGACAGAAATCAGTCGACATACATATGGGTGCATGGCAACAGATCAAAACATCTAAATATCTAAAAAAATATCTAATGTACGAAATACCAACAGTTAAACTAAGCACAAAACAGAGAAATGTAGGCATTTTGGCACAGTCCTATGATGAATACAGATGCATGTGCTAACTACAGTGACTGACTAGCTTCAATATACACACTCACTTACTGATCTACAGATAGAATAACAGGATTTACATTAACACTAATTTTCTGATGGATGTGAAGTCTGAAACTCAAATGTTTGTCATTTTCTGACTTTGGTCTTCAATGATTTGTCAGCAAACCACAATTTTGAGAAACAGACAAACATATGAGGGAAAAATATGGACATTCTCTGAAAATCTGGACAGGCACACACTTCCTGTAACATACATTGTGTTAGCTCCTGACTAGTAATGACATCCGGCACAGAGTGCATGGTGAACTTGGGAGTTAAGCAAGTTAAAGCAAAAGAAATCAGAAGATTACCTAGTCAAATGCCCACAGTGGGGCTTTTATGGAAATGTGAGACTTTGCACTAGATATGGGTAATTACTATACTGGACTTTACTCAAAGTTGCATCTTTTTCTTCAGAAAATGTGTATTAATTCACATTCTCTTATTTTCTCAACATTTTCAAGTTATTAGTGCTAATGGTTTAAATGTGTCAATGACTGCCCCTAATTCGTTGAGCACTACGCCATCAACAAATAATAAAATAAATAAGTAAATACCTGTAACAGAAAATACATGAATGGTCCAAGCGAAGTTTTACCTGCAATTAAAGCATTTTAAATTAGAACATATTTTGGTGAGAGCCCACGAGATGGTGGTCCATATTACACTTCAATCAAAATGTTCTATTCTGTTCCCTAAATGGTAAGTGCACCACACCTGCAGGCAGGAGGTGGGATGCTGAATGATGAAGCCAGCAATAAAACACAGTTTCTCTGCTGCCTTTCACCACCATAAATGCATGAACACCAAACAAAACACACCTGTCTACGACTACAGAATAGTGTTTTCTCCATAATGAAATAATGCCTCGTGGATTGGTCACATATGCTCAGTGACCTCCCCACCCAGCCTCTGCCTAAGTTCTCCCAAGATGACAACCACCACACTAAAATTTTAGAGGAAAAGTACCCCATCCGTAAAACATGAAGGGAATACAGTTCCAAACCTGTACTGGTTTTCCAGTAGTTGGTTAAGAAACACACAATGCCCAAAAAAAAATAACGAGTCATCACAACCTACGAGATCATCTCTATGACATTTTTAACACTATTTTACCAGTCTGTCAGCATCAGCAAGTAAAAATCCCAAGATTGCTTGGCAAAATCCCCAAATCAGTCCCCAAAATCCCAAGATCTTGGCAAAAATCCCAATGAGTGAGAGCACTGGCTACCACAACCAGGAACTGATGCGATCGTTTTTTTTTCCGCGCACTTTTGTGATTTAAATTACATAGCGTGCGGCACATTGAGTCAGGTCTTGCAAGTTGCAGCTGTAAAAGTGGGAGGGTGCTTCCCTCCTCCTCGCCCTATGGTTCCGGCACCTAAAACGGGATGCAAAGGGCATTGTTAAGCAGGAATGCCCTTTCTTTAAAAAAAAAAAAAAAAAAAACTTTTTTTTTTTTAAATTAAAATAAAATTAATTTCTCGGCCAGCCGATTCCAGGGGGGTGCAAGTGCACCCCCTTGCACCTGCCTGCGGGCGCCCTTGCTTGTTGGTAAGAATAATAATATATGGCCATTTGTTGATTAGGTAGGCCCACTAGACACAGATTAATTTTAGGTGTGACCTGAGAACAACGTCTGATTAACTCACTTGCTGAATGTCACACAGAAGAGGCAAATGAGGCCTAAAGGAATCAAATCCTATACCACAGGAACTACATGTCACAGCCTTAACTCTCTGCACCAGAGTGCATAACATTTTGCTTGGGATAAATATCATTGCCTTGGTTTATAGCTAGTGGCAAACTATTCATGAAGTAAAGGTAAGATAAGGTACTGAGATTGAACTACTTTATTGCAACAGCCCATGTGAGCTTATGGAAACTGCAACTGTACTGCTAGCAAGAATAGTCAGAATAATGACTATGAAACACTTCTTTAACTTTGGCAAGAGAGCCCATTTTATGCCAGAAAACTGAAGGACATGTTTATGTGATGTTTATATGATAACTTAAGTGCAGAGTTGTAGCTTTCTCATCTCATGCCTTGGACAGTTTCTCTGATTGATGTCCCCTTAAACCAAAGTGAGGTCCATAAAAACAAAAAAAAAAAAAATAGCTCCAACTGTAACAAATTGCTTAAGCACAAGCAGTCTGTTACTGTTGCTAGCATGCACACTAATATTCCCCTACAGTTACAGATGCCACAAATGCACTATTGGCATTCATTAAGACATGATTTCCTCCAGACATCATAATTAAATACCAATTCAACACATGTGCACCACTGGTACGTAAAGATAGCACCTCATAACTGTTTAAATCCTGCCCTTACACAGTACTGCTTAAGTGTTGTCAAGACTAAACACCTTAAATTATTCATGCCCTCAAGGCCTGAGACATCAGTCAATCAGTCTATCCATCTATCTATCTATCTATCTATCTATCTATCTATCTATCTATCTATCTATCTATCTACATACATGCAGACATACATAAAAGTTTTGTCCTCTCTGTGTAGCAAGTTAAGATCCAGAGACATGGTAAAGCAGCATCAATTACATGTAAATCACTTATGTGAACAGAACATATTCATGATGTTAATGTAGTCTTGTTTTTGTATGATTGCTGAAGTGATTTTGTTTCCATCTGAACAGAACAGCGTAAATTCTTAAGAGAAACAATTTATCATAACAATCTTGTAAGAAAACTGCTTTTGTTATATATTCAGATTCAGTGCTAAAAAACACTAAATGTGACTACTTTTCACGTAAAAATGAGGTCTGGCAGTTTTCAGTTAAGGAGGAGTTTCAACAGAAGTGAGACGGGGATGATAACAATAGTTTTACAATACCAGTTGCTGTATTTTCTCCACTTTTTGACATATGGGGAAGGACATTTCTTGGCTGGATGTGTTTGGAGAGTCTTATGAACACACTCAATGCTCAAGTAAGACTTCAATGTTTTACAGTCTCTGAATTGTAGTATGAGAGCTGCCTGACCTAGTTTCAGACTTATTTAGTTGAGAAATATAAGGTCATCATTATAACTTTAAAGGATAATGCAGAAATATGCCACTGGCCTCAAGCATGCTGTAGTAAGATGGGAACAAAGACTTATCTAATACCATTTAAGTTAGATAATAGCAACAGGTGTGGGATGTTATTTACAACATGGAATGTCAAGGGAGTTTTTCATCAATGAAACATAGGGTAGTGCTTGATACTTTCAGTAGAATTGTTAGAAAGGCTTTGTTTGTGCAAGAAACTTAGACAACATGTAAGATGGAACATAAATATCTCCCAGAATGGAAAGATTGGAATGGTTTTAGTTCTGTGTACTCCTATAAAATAGGTATAGTAATTTGCATTTGCAATTTTTTGTGTTGGTCTCCTATTTTACCTAAAACAGACTCTATAAGAAGGCGGACAACAGTGAATGTGGATAGCCAGGACTTACAGTTGATACTGTGAAACTTTTACAGGACCAGGGTTGATGGCCCCACCAAAATGACTACGTTTTTAGAAGTGATTTGACAGGATAGTAGACCTAATGATGTCCATGCTGTTGGTGGGGATTTTAGTACTGTATTAAATTCCCTGTGGGACAGGCTGCCTACAATTATGAATAGACACTTCAACATTTCTGAATAATATGAAGCAGAAATGTTGTATCTATTAAACTATTGGACAGTCTTACATACAACAGCTTGAGACAAATACCTTCATTAGCCCTACACCTCCAAGAACAGCCAGCAGACTTGATAGATGTAATTATGTCACTCAGCCTATGAGATCATTGCCTTTTTAGCCTGTATGTATCATTAGAGAAAGGGAAAATAAAGTTTAGTATGTGGAGGCTTGATCCTCTGACTCTTTAAGAGGATGGTCTGTTAACAGCAAATAAAACAGTGTTTTAGAACACCTTGGTCTGGCAAATTACCACTAAATTATTTTATTCATTTAGTATTTGTTCACTTGGTAAGTGGACTGTTCTGTTGGTCCTCTTCAGCCACAACCTGAACTCAAAGAGCAGAAAATAAATCTAGGTCTTTCTAATCAAAACTATTATACACAGGACAGAAAGACCATCCCCAGGATTCAATAAACTCCATGCAGGAATAGTGTTCTTCCTGCACGGAGTGTATGATGTCCGCTTCCGTATAGTCTTAACAGCAGTGAGCCTTATATATTCATGAAGAAGCGCTACTGATAATGACTTTGTGGACACGAACACTACTGAGTGCAGGGGGCATGTTTTAGTAGTGCTCACACATCCAACACACCCCCTGCACTCTGAAAGTGCTGTATGGCACTTTCTAACTACTGTTAGTGTCCATGGACACTGAAAGCAGATATTTAGATAGAAAACAATGGAGGGGGTGTGTGACAAGTACTGTCACACACCCACTGCATTATGAAATTGTTGTGCAGTACTGCACTTTTAGCATACGTCTGAACCTCTTAGAGGCACAAATCTGAACAAAGCCTAAAATGATGGGGGGCATACCTCTCAACCTCTCAGAGCAAAAAACTGGACAAAGCATAAAATGATGAGGGGACAAATAGGGACAGATATTAAATATTGCCCTTTCAAACTTAGAAAGCTGATAGAGGAACAGGGTCGGTATCAACATAACATGTAGGGAAGGATTAGAAGTCTGAAACTCAAATGTATGCCATTATGTAGTGACTTCAATCCTGATATTGCCCATACAGACTTAGACAGGTGATAGAATGACAGGTAGTACATTACCAAATATGAACAAAACACACACACAAAAAAAAGTGCTGAATAAACAAAAATGCAGCAGAGGATAAGGAATGTCTCTAAACCACTTAAGAACTTCACAAGTCACAAATCCAAAAAGATCCAAATTTAATGATACAAAGCACAATAGAAAGCTGGTAAGCGCTTTCATCCCATAACCACAGAACTTCATCAGACAATTAAGACAAAACACAAAAAGCTTTTAAAAATAAATTCAAAATCACATGTACCATGTTCTCAAATAACCTCACCCCCTTAAAGCTATAAAATCACTATTTACATAAATTTACCTATCATAAAAGATTAAAATAATGAATATAAATGCAAAGGAATCCACATACTACATGAACTTAAAATACAGAATCATAAAATCTATCAAAGCTATGACAAAATTATTTATGTATATATTTCATACTATCTTCTTAAAGCTTTTAATCTTAATAGGGAACTAATGGAGATGTTCTCATTCAAACCTGGCCAGTTGCTGGAATCTAATAGCAAATGCCAGTAAAGTTCCCTCCTTTCAAGTAAAATTGACCAAGCATCACCCCTTGTTTCTGTTATGATGTTATCTATTACAAAAAAAAAAAAAAAAGGAATGCCCTTCATTCTCCAAAATGTGCTTACACAATGCATTTGTCTCCTTTTTTGTTTTGATATCGTATAGGTGCTCATAAACACGTTTTTTCAACTTACTATCCCTTTTACAAATGTAGAAACAACCACACTGGTTACACAAAGCACAATATACTACTCTTTCTGAATTACAATTATATTTACATTTAATACTATACTAATATTATTAATATTGAATACACCTCCCTCTTTTATATATTTACAAAACCCACATTTTTTCATCTGCCCACATTTATTTTCATTACTTGAATGAAATTTCCTTTCAAATAAACTCTTTAAATTCCTACCTCTCCTAAATATCATGGAGGGCCTCTCTTCTATATGTAATCTAATATTTCTATCCTGTCTCAGAATAGACCAATTCTTATTCAAAATCCTCCAAACTGTCAGTTGTAAATACAGTAATAAAGGAGGTATTATGATCCCTATTCACAATCATATTGTTATTAAGGTTCCTATTAGTCATATAACCCTCCTGTGTTGGAAATTTAGATAGAAAGGGTACGTAAAACTTTCTTTCTCTTTTGTTAACTACTTCCAGAAGGACCTCAATAACCAGTTTCATTGGATAACCTCTCTTTAAAAACATGCCTTTCAGACAATCACATTCTTCCAAAAATTCGTCCGTGCTTGACACCATTCGTGCAGCATGGAAAAACTGACCTTTTACTGTTGTTTTTTTCTGTTTTGATGGTTGGGTACTCATATAATGTAGTAATGAATTGGAGTACATCTCCTTTCTGTATATTCTCGATGTAAATTTGCTGTTATTATAATCCTAACTTAGCATAATATCTAAAACTGGTATTTTATGTAGATCGAAATTATGTGTAAACCCCAAATACTGGGTAGTAGAATCAATATATGCTATGAATTCATTAATTAGTGCATAGGGTCCATCCAACAAAACAAAACTATCATCCAAAAAGTGGGTATAGTATCTTATATGGTTAAAAAGCACTGAAGAAAATAAATATTTCTTTTCCCACTGCATTACTACTATATTAGCTTATAAACCCCCACATGCTGACCTCATAGCAACCCCTTCTTGCTGTAAAAAAAGTAATTATTAAGCAAAATGAAATTATTTTTCAATATTATTTCCATAAGTTGTGTACACATTGCAACATCAAAATGTTCAACATTTTTCTCATACAGGTACTCATTAAACCACTCTAAACCTTCATTATGAGGGATGACTGAATATAAATATTTTATATCTATTGTAAGAAACATATAAGTATCCTTGGATGGAATGTCATTAATGGCCCTCAAAAAGCCCCATGAATCTTTACAAATGGTGGCCTCACTGTATACCAGATGTTTCAACTTAGAGTCCAAATATTTAGTCCGGGGTTGCGTAATGGAACCTTTTGACTCCACTATGGGGTGCATGGGGGGTTTAACAGATTTTTATGCAGTTTGGGAAGACCAGACATCACTGATACCCTTGGATGCATAACTGTGAGATAGTTCAAAACCTATATGGTTATAAAACCCTCAATAAATAAATCCTGCAGTTTATTCTTAATTTTTAAATATGCTCAGTTTAATTCACTCAAAGAGGATTTAATACAAACTCTCCCATTAAGTATAAGCAACATTTTCTTATTATAATCCTCTAATTTCATCACTATAATTCCACGTCCCTTATCAGGCTTCATAATCCTTATTTTATCCAATAATCCATTAATTTCCTTAATAATGGATCCTTCCTTAATGTCTATATCATCAACCCACTTATGTTTAGAAATTAAATTCCAAATATCAAGTTCACATATTTTTTTCAAATAATAAAATCATCGGCTGTAGTAGGGGGTCATAGGTACTAGAAATAGCCAGGAGGTTAATAAACTGATCCGTAAATGAATTCTGGAATAACACTCTAAAATTCAATTTATGTGTATATAATTTCAAATCCATTAAAGTGTTGGCTACATTACTGTGCTGGCAAGGTACAAAGGTAAAACCTTTGGCAAAATCATCACAATATTCCTTATGGAAACTCATATTTGAGAAATTATATATATTAAAGCCACCTAAACTATTTGTCATTACATTGCATGCTGGTAAAATATGATCACAATTCTCAATAAAAGGTGCAAGTACTTTAAAATCACCTATATTCTCAATAGAGTAAAAATAATCTACTTCCTGTTGTTCCACCCTCTGTTGTAAACCCCCCCCGTTGTTGTTCATTCCCCCTCTTCCCTTGTTCCACTAATTGTTCAGATATTGGTGGGTTGAATAATTCTCCATTCTCACATTGTCCAATTGTTTTTCAGACATTCTGAACGTCTCAGAGGGTGTACTTCTCCTCGTCTAAAAAAGGTGCTTCCACTTCTTCTTATACTAGATGTACATGGGAAACATTGTTAGCACTTTCTCCATAATCATCATATTTATTAAACTCATTACCCCAACATATATAATTATGTTATAGCTTTGATAGATTTTATGATTCTGTATTTTAAGTTCATGCAGTATGTGCATTCCTTTGTATTTATATTCATTATTTTAATCTTTTATGATAGGTAAATTTATGTAAATAGTGATTTTATAGTTTTAAGGGGGTGTGTTAGTTGTGAACATAGTACATATGATTTTGCATTTGTTTTTAAAAGCTTTTTGTTTTTTGTCTTAATTGTCTGATGAAGTTCTATGGTTACGGGATGAAAGCGCTTACCGGCTTTCTATTGTGCTTTGTATCAATAAATTTCGATCTTTTTGGATTTGTGGCTTATGAAGTTCTTCACTTGAAGTGGTTTAGAGACATTCCTTATCCTCTGCTGCATTTTTGTTCATTACCAAATATGACTTGCAAGGAGTATTGATACATATAATTAAAGTGATTTTATTAATTTCTTTTTTTTTTTCCATTCTAAGTTAAGTTTAAGCGTAGCTGAGCTGGTTTGCACATTATAGCCATCTGCTCAGCACTGCTTAAACATCTCATAGGAGCTAAACACAAATGTATAGCCAAAATCCTTATTAGAGAGATGATGTAGTGGTTAGAGTCCCAGCTTTGCATACAGTAGTTCATGGTTCGAATATCAAGACAGGCTCTTCATTTTTACATGGAAATGCATTGTTAAAATTATTATTTTTTTTGTTTTAAATTATGTAGTTCATAGGTTCATAGGTGTGTACTAAGCTAATGGCCCTGGAGCCTTTACAAGCCTAGCCCGTAGGATTACCATGGCATTGTGTCACCTGACCTTAGTGCACAGTGTCTCTGTCAAGGAAAGCCACTGGAGTGATCCCTGGGGTGCATTTTTAATTTCCCATCTATTCATCAAGATTTCTCTTGAAGAGGGCCAGTGAGGTACTTGACATGTATGAGAAGTCCATTCCATAGTATGGGCAGGCTCTGGGTTATGAACCTGTCCCTCCAGCATGTTCTGTTGATTGTGGTAATGAGGTTGAGGTCTCTGCAGCATCTGGTGCAGAGGGATTGGGATTTCTTCAGATGTAGAATTTCTAACAGAGCTGGGTCAGACATGGCTTTGTAAGTCAAGCAGAGATTGCCTCTAAGTAGGAGATATGAGACAGACAATAGCTGGAGTTTTTTTAGTCTATCCATATAGGACAAATGCTTAAGGCCTAGAATCCTCTTTGTGAGGTACTTTTGCAGCATCTCCATTTGTTGCAGATGCTTTGTAAGGTACATGCCAAATGGGGCTTTGTACTCAGTGATTGGACTAATGAGTGAAGAGTAGAGGGAGACAATGATTTCTTTCTTCCTAGATGCAAAACCCTTAGTAATGTGATGTGCCACATAGAAGGACTTTCTGACCACAGTGGCAATGTGGTGGTGAAAAGAGAGGTTGCTGTCAGCCTGTGTTCCCAGATCTCTTATAACGCCTTCTGTGTTCAGTGGACTACCGTCAATGTGGTAATTTATGTGAACCATGTTTTTCCCAAAGGGGATGACGACGCATTTTTTGGCATTCAGCTTAAGGCCATGGTTCTGACACCAGTTGTTCATCTCATTGAGGCCTTTCTGTAGGATGTCAACATCACCTGGGGAATTAATAATAGCTCCCAACTTGCAATTGTCTGTAAACTTTGTCGGACAGAGTCCCTTCATGTTGGCCTGGACTTCAGAGAAGTAGATACCAAACAGGAGAGGACCCAGGACTGAACCCTGAGGGACTCCACTTTTGACTAGTCAGCAGTCTGACTTGGAGACAGCTACTTTCACACTGTGGGTTCTACATGTGAGCTGGTTTGCAACCTATCTAGTGATATAGGGGTCAATGCCTAGCTTAGTGAGTTTTTCTATGATTCCTGAGTGAGGAATGGTAGCAAAGGCCTTGGCCAGATCAAGGTAGGCTGTATGAACCACCTTGCCTTTGTCCACAGCTCTGGTGACTGACTCAAAGAAGTTGACCAAGTTGAGCAGGCATTGATATTTGTTAACCAAGATAGTGTAGCTCATTCAACATGTAAGTGTGAGTGCATATAACATGTCAAATCACTCATATATACACAAGTGTCCCATACAGTATAGCTACACCCCAAGGTAATGTAATGAAAGCACATAGAGGGACGTCATGTAAAGTAAATCGTATACACTTAATAATATGTCAGTAATGATTAATTATGTCTTAATTCTGATTTTTTAAAATGAAAAGTGAGCAATGGTTAGCAGTGATTAGCACTGCTCAGCCAGTTTAAGCATTGCTTAGACATAAATACTAAGCAGCAGTCAGCTGAGTGGATTTGCGCACTGTTAAGCAGTGCTCAGCAATTACCCCTTTAAGCACTGTTTAACTCAGCTTAGCAAATTTGTAGACCACTTAGCTGAGCCTAGCATTTTCAAAATGGTCCACTGACAGCAAAAGGCAGGAATATGGCCTTTTTAAACCACACAGGTGGGAATGCAGCCATAACTTGTTGTCTGATCTCTGCAGGAACCATGTATGGTTTTGGAAAGGGAATACCTTTTTGGGTGCAGCGCTGGGACATTCAGGAGTTCAGGGTCATGGTTGAGCTCCTCATAGAAAACCATGATGACAGACTGCTGCAGGCCCAGTACCAGGGCTCTCAGTACAAAACAAAGGCCTGGGACCATCTGGCACGCAACCTCGCAAATGCCACTAGAATCACCCAAACTGGTGAGCAGGTGTGGCATCATTATGCTAAACTAAAGTGGAGGAAGGGGGATCTCTTGGCCCAGCGGATCCAAGATGCTCGGGCACGGAATGCTCCAGTAGTTTGTAAGTATCTCATCCATAGCTGTACCAAATCCTAGCCTGAGTATGTAATGGACAGGTATGTTTTCTCCCCCTGCAGCTGCAGTGGAGAGGTCTTGCAATGCTGAAGCCCATGCTGACTGACTGACAAGGTTGCATCAACAGGCTGGTGAGTACAGATCTACCTTGCAGTATATAGTGAAATAAATAAAAAGGAGTAAATTGTTTACTGCCAGCAGGTGTAGTGTGTTCTGTGTCTAATGATTAAATAAAAGTTTGCCAGACTAATATTGATCTACATGATTTGCAGTAGTAAAGCACTGTGTCATATAAGTAAAATAAAGATCTAAACAACCAACTGTTGTGTTTACTCTGATATGTTGTTGTAGAAATAAAATGTGTACAGGTTTTTCACAGCAAATATGACTTTGACAGCATGAATTAACTGAGGTTGTTTTGAGAACCAGCTATTATGCAAAACAGTAGATTGTGGAGCTGTAAAACAACATATAAATGAAATATGACATATGTTATACACTAAGATCCAAACCCTGAATAGTAATGTTCAATGTATTATAGTGTGTCCCCTGCTGCATTGTCTTGTGTTAACCTTTGCTTTCCAGATTGTATTATTTCAAAGGATTAATACACAGTACACTATCTGTCATGCAGGAATCTCAGGATTACAAGGTCAGACTGTCTAACCCACAGATTATTACAGAAAACAGTCAGACAAGACATAGCAGTTCCCCAGTAGCTCAGTGTGATGAGAAATAACCTTGTTGTTCATTTTAGCACACCCAGACACAGTTCAAATCCAGGGAGTGGTACTGACATGTGTACATATATACACTCAAGAAATCTTGAATATTTGCAGAAACAGTCAGATAGTGGTAACATATATTATCTCCACAGGTCTTACAGGTAAAGAAGTGTTTGTAGTAGCTGTATGAAGGGTATACCAATACAACATGTACAACTGTCCCACTGTCCAACCCCATGCCTGCAAATGACAGCAGTATAGGTACATATACCATGCCCTCATCCCAATACATGTCTCTCAAGTGTCATGCTGTCACAGCTAGTGATCACTGCTGCCAATCACCTTGGACACAGATAGGAATCCAAGTGAAGTATGCTGGTAGCAGAATCAGACAGCATCAATGAGAGGTACCCCTTCTTGTCAAGTATGTAAACCTGACATGTACAAGCCCCCTCCTGTAATGTAGCTATAGTTCTCCCAATTTGCCCCACGCCATTGCAGGTTGGGGTAGTGGTACATTGCTGTGATTATAGTGATCAGGGTCCTGTGTTTGAGATTTCACAGGGCTGGTTGTTTTCTTGCTGGGCAGAACAAGGTCTGATGGAGACAGAGTGGTTAAATCACTTTTAAGCAGTTGTAAGCAGGTTTGTAATGCATCTACAAACATATCATGCATTATGGTCATTTAACATTAATAAAAAAAAAGTCATCACTACCAAGTCTTAAACGCTGGACCCCATGCACAACAATAACAACAACATACTTCTACACCATCAAAGCTATGGCATCTGTAATGCTTTTACAAACATATGATGCACTACAGTCATTTAACATAAGGGAAAATACACATCCCTCACAAGCCTTAAATCCAGCACCCTGTGCATTTCAATCATAGCAGCTACCACTGCACCACATAAATTGCGAGACTTATAAATGCTTCAGTAAATATATCATGCAGGATGGTCATCCAACATTAGGTAAAAAAAACTGTGGAATTAGTACTGTTTATATATATATATATATATATATATATATATATATATATATATATATATATATATATATATATATATATACACACACACACACACACATACACTAAACCTCTTACTGCAAGACAACTGCAAAAAGCTTGACAAAGTGGGGGGATAAAGGGCAAACAATAGTGACATATTGGAATTATGACTTTTATAAGTGTAGAAGTTTGCTAGAGTATCACAGTTAATTTTAACATATATTTTTTGATAGATTTCAGGTCTGAAAAACAAATGATTGTCATCATTTAGTGATGTAAATGCTCAAATCAGCCCAGTGATTTGTCAGAAACCCAAAACTGTTAAGGGGTACAGACCAAAAATATGAGCCATGCTTCTGGACAGTGTATACAAATCTGGACAGTGGAGAGGTGTGACTGCAGTCATGTAACAGAAGGGAAAAACACTGAGAGCTCCCAAACATTTTACCCAGCACCTTCTGAACTACAGTCAGACCTACACAACACTACCCCCAAATCAGCTCTTGGGAATTACTCATGCATTTGCAAATATTTCATGCACTACAGGGATGTAACTATAGATAAAAGCAGACATCGGTGAGGAATTGTCCACCCACAACCATTTCCACCACAGTCACAGTAACATACCAGTACCCCAAATGAACTCAAGTGTATAACGACTGTTTGAACAAACATATCCTGATTGCCAGTCACACACTACACCGACATATACTGCCCCAGTTCATAGTGTACTGGGAATTCTGAGATGTTACAGAACATTTGTCAGTCTGTCCCTGCAAACATATACAGCTGATAGACCACCAGCAACTGTAGCAGCATGCTCAGTCAGATATAAAAGGATCTACGACACTTACATCTGCCACTCTCTCTACTCAGCCCAACAAACACTTACACACTACACTGCTACACAGTCTTGACAGTCTGGTAACAATGGCCAGACATACATAACTCTCAACTGTACAGATTTACACAGAATGTCCAGGGTATGGAACCATATTTATGGCCTCTGCCTCATGCCACTTCTGGGAGTCTGCTAAGTCACTGGGATGATATCAGGAGTGAAGTCACAACATGATGATATAACATACCTCTGAACCTTTTACTGCAAGACATCTGAACAAAGCCTGACATACTTGGGGGACAGGGGCTGAAAAGAGGGATATATCTCACATAATGGTGCTACAAACTGAAACAGTGGCCACTTTTACAGGGTTTGTTGTAACATAACTTCTCTGAAGGATATGAAGTCTGAAACACAAATGGATGTGAACATTTACTGATGTCACTCCTCACATTAGCCTACTGATTTCTCAAAAACAGATATTGTCTATGGAACAGACCAAACATAAGAGGAAAACCTCTGGGCATTCTGCAGAAATCTGGGCAGTTGAGAGATATGTCATAGACATATCACTTTCAGACATCAAGTTGTGCAGAAAATTCATGTCCAGACAAACCCTGTTAATCTAGCAATCTTCTATGTGTATAACAGCAATACTTACTTACAATCTATACCTAATTCTGGAACTTTGTCCCCCATTTTGTTGGGCTTTCTCCACATTTCTTGTTCTAAGAGGTATTTCCATCTACCCTCTGTGAAGCTGTAGCTCCCATACTTCCATAATGTCCTCCTCACAGGCAATGAAAAGGGGCAAGGCCACCATGAAGGACTTAATTATAGCACTGTGTTGCTATGGCATTGGCTAATGGAAAGACAACACAGCTGCTCTGGATATAATTAGCAAGCGGGAGACACCAATTGGTGCATAGACCATCACCTGCTCATGAGCAATACCTTCAAAAGGCAAGCTGCTGCCTATGGAAAACAGATCCGAACCTTTCTACACAAAAACGAACTGTGACTAGAGATACCTAAATATTTGCATTATTCTGAAAAAACTCTTCAGCACTATAACAGGTATGTCAATCAATTAAGCATGTAATGGAATGCAGAAGGGGATGCAATAATGTGAAATAGGAAGTTAAACAATAGGTCTCAACAAGACATGCTGAATTCACATGTTGCTGTCCAGCACCTACAGCCCTTATTGCTGGCCCTGTCGGCAGTGACATAGATCACAGCTCTAGACCTTGAGTCAGCCCAGCAAAGGTCAGGCCACATATGACTACTGCTGGAGTGTCTGTTATCCAGTACTGAGTGTGATACTGCTAGGCTAGCTACCTGGAATGTTGTAAATATTCATATGTCACATGTGAATGCTACTATGATACATATGCTTGTCTTACAAATGTAAGAGACTTATATAGGGTATGTGCATAGAAAAACAACTGGTGCAGAAGTGTGTTGAACTGTATGTTATATACTGAGCTCATACCTTTCAACTGTCTAGAGTGTTGCAGACTGACCACATGTTTGCTTCATATTTGTAGACAATGCCTCATGCAGTTGTGTATTGCCTGGCAAATCATTGGTAACCCAGTAAAGACTGAAGTCATAACATAATAGCATACATTTGAATGTCAGATATCATATCCTGCAAAGTATTCCTGTGAATGTGAAACCGTCTTTGCTAGCAACTAAGTGTGTTACAGCTAGATTTATAAAGTGTCACTATTTCCCGGCCTTTGCCCACCATTGATGTGTGCCTTTTTCCAGATGTCTTGCTCTAACAGAAGCTAGGAGTCTTAGCATGATTAGCTAATGTCATTGCAAGCGTGCCTTGCCCTGGAGGATGGTGACATGTGTGCAGTTACTGAAACCTGGTTTGCAGCTGTGGAGAGCACACCGTACTTTTAGACCCCACATGGAGGGCTGCAAAGCCAAAGGAGGTGGACTTTTAAACATTATTATACACATACATACCTCCAGGCTGGCCAAACAGTATGACGCACTGGAGACATCCCAAGTGCAGTTAACTGTTGACAAAACACCTATTCAAATCATAGCTAGCTGCAGACCTCCAACCATGACTCTGGACACCCACTACACCTATATGGACTTGCTTGAATTTGTCAAGATTCACTTCTCTACCCTGCTCCTGGGTGACTTTAACTACCAATCCATAGTGTACATGACCTGTTCTACCTGAACATGAATGCACAAAAATTCCTTGGCTGTGTCAATGCCAATGCATTGGATCAGCTGGTTAACACCCCTATGATACCTACCAACATGAGTAGCCACTGTAGCACTCCTACAGTGTCATCCGCCTTGGTAAGATCTGACCAAATAGCCATCACTTTTGAGGTCACCATCTCCCCTGCCCCCTGTTGTCAGGGTCAAGCAAAAACACTTTACAAAACTGAGTATAAATCTCCTCAGAGCAGGTATAAGTAGCTTTACAGCCACCATCCTGTCAGTTGGAACTAGCAGTAGTGTCTTGACCTACACCACAAGACTATGTGAGCACCTACATAGCTGTATGTCATACCAGCAATACCTGACAGGATAAAAGTATCTCCCTTAAGGTAGGGTAAACCTCTGTGGTGGACAACAGCAATACAAAAATTCCATAATAGGTGGAAATATTCCTGGACAGGGTTAAGAAGGAGTAGGTGCCAAATTGTAAGCAGTGTCACCTTTGTCTGAACAAGCAAATAAGTTTGCAAGTGAATTACCCTAAGGCATTATCAAGGACCTTATAAACAGGGACATCGGCAACCTCAAAATGCTTGAGCCCACACAGTGTAGCATTGTCAAAGGGAGAGCAGGTCTTTTAAACCTGGTCGACTTCTCTGAAGCAGTCAACAAACACACAGACGAGGGGAACACGGTGCACACTGCCTTCACCTAGCCCAGTTATTATCACATATTATTAAACCTTGTCATTGTGTCTGGTCTGTATAACAGTAAATCAGCTCTTACAGTACTTGCATATGCACTTGGTGGCAACGTATAGCTCACATCAATAGCCTTGGTCTTGGTCACACTTACCATTCTGCTAATAGGCCCATCACACAGTAGAATTTGTCTCAATTTGTTGAGGGCCTTACAGTAGCTGTTATAGAGATGGCATGTGGCAGTCAGAACTACCTTAAAGTCTGGCCTGATGGGCTCATAGGTAGCAAAGCTGTGCCAGACTTTACCATGAGTGAGTGTGTGTGTGTGTGTGTGTGTGTGTGTGTGTGTGTGTGTGTGTGTGTGCGTGTGTGTGTGCGTGTGTGTATGTGTGTGTGTGTGTGTGTGTGTGTGTGTGTGTGTGTGTGTGTGTGTGTGTGTGTGTGTGTGTGTGTGTGTGTGTGTGTGTGATGGATCTACCATGTCAAGGCCCTCTGAACCCACAACTGGCAATCCTAACATCCCCTGCAATTGTCACCTACTTGAATAGTAGTGGCGGATACTGCAACACTACATTACCTCTGTGGTATTTGTGTTATGTTTTTAGCACTATCATTTGTAAGACTGGGGAGGTAGGGGCTGTGCTTAGCCCTTCAACAGCCACCCCATGTACAGGACTGTGACTCTGTGCACTATCAGCACAAAAGGTTAGACATGCATATGAGATAGCAGACACACATGCTGGTGATTGTCACATTAGACTAACACAGGCTGACCTGTGTCAGGAATACTTACTCCAAACCTGTCATACTCAGTACCTTGCATACCCTCATCGACTGCATCAAGGCTGAGTGGATGGGACAGAAATGGCAGGGACAACAAGTGCTGATACATGAATTTGTTGCAGTTAGAGTAATAGCTAAGTTTGTGAGGGACCTAGTGCAAGTACTCAAGTAACTTCCTCTGTATGTATGAGCCTGTGGTACTACAGAACATCCAAGTGAAATGTATGAAGGCTAGCTGGCTGTGTAAGGGGTATGTATGCAAGGTCACACCGTCTGCCCCAAGTGTCCCTTATACAATGTTGCATATAAACACACCAGGTAAACATGTACATATAAGTTGCACTTTGATTATGAAATGGTCACTCTGTTTCCACTCCTACTGTCAGCAGGCCCACAGCCTGCAGATACACAGACACCTGGACCACAAACAGAATACAGTACGTGACACTACAGTCAGTCAGCAGTACTAACAGCAGTAATGCATCATGGACAAAAAGGTACATACACCTCAATGTATACCCATAACTATTGCCAGCAGTCAGCACCTTACACAACATTAAATTACTACACTGTACTATATTCACCCTGTGCATCAGACCCGTATTAATATGCCCCTGCATCGATGATATGAATAACAGGGTCTATATTATAAGATCAACATTTGAAAACATCGAACATATGGTCGACACCATATGGTCAATATCTTCAAACATCGACCTCATAAAAACACACACAAAAAAAAAAGAAAAAAGTACCCTAACAGGTTTAAGCAAAGAGGCAAGCCCCCCTGCACCCCCCACACCCACCGCTACTTAAATTTACCAACTCTGAGACTGCACTACATTTCAGTAAATGGAAATCTCCCTTTATGGAGATTTCCATTTACATGCTCGAGATTCTGAGCATTCGATATTCTCGTATCGACAATGTCAGATTCGACATTGTCAGCTTTCGAGACTATAATATAGACCTGAATAACAGGGATGTGGTCCAGGTATTATCACATGCACAGGGTGTGGTGTAGGATTGCCAGAGGCCTAGGCTGGGCTATATTGTTGACATCATGTGTGTGTGTGTGTGTGTGTGTGTGTGTGTGTGTGTGTGTGTGTGTGTGTGTGTGTGTGTGTGTGTATGTGTGTGTGTGTCTGCAGGGGTGGTGTTTCACTGGGCCATGCAGAGGAGCTGTACATGTCTGGTGGTGACTGGTCTGTGATAGAGATGTGTGAGTGTTTGTATACCATGATCAAGCCATGTGGATGCCCTACACAGGGCTATGTTGGACAGCCTTGGACTGTAGATTGCAGGATATAAAGTTCACCCTTTCCTGCCAGGGACATCAGAACTGGTTCTGCCAGGAGTCTCACTGGCACCAACAGGCCCAAGGCCTGATACAGTACTACTGCCTGATGATGATCGCCGTCTGCTGCATCTGTGTCCCTGACAGGACTGGACAGACCAAGTGCCCATAGCCTCATTTGGTTTGATGTGGACAGCACCCTCCCTTCTGTAGTGCTGGTGGTACTGCCACTACAGGAGTGTGAATGTACACGGCCACATGGACTCTAAGCTGATCTTGTTGCTGACCTACACCCTACTCCCACCACATGCTCAAGCACAGACATTGCACAGTGGAGCAGTGCATATGTCTCACCCCACCGTCTATCCACAACATTGGCAAAATGACATATGGCCTCACATGTGCTGTGGAAGTTGTCACGCATGTCAGGGAGTGCTGCATTCATGACCTTGAGCATCTGTCTGGTCTTGCGGTCAGTACATGCCTGTGCTTCCATTATGGACCGTAACATGCATCTGGTGAAACCTGCTGTGACACTTGTGACAGGGGCTTGATGTGCAGTAGTACTCCGTCGAGCACCCCTGTCATGTGCCTGTGTGTGATCCCACCTGCTATTTGGCTATGGCTAGTGTCTACACTCACACTTGCCACAGTCACCACACTAACCTGCTCCATGCCAGCACCCTCCAACTGTCTATTATCTGTGTCTGCTGGACACACACACACACACACACACACACACACACACACACACACACACACACACACACGCACACAGACTCACACACACCCACACACACTGCTGTATGGCAACATGCATTGAAACACACATGCACATAGAGTTGACACTACTCAGAGTAGATGACCTATCCATCTATTTATGTACAGTACACAGTGATATGACCATTGCATGCAACACAGTGGCTTTCTGTTAGAAACTGTGTAACTGTTCTTGTAAGGTGGATGACATCTGTATGGGCTGAAACTAGGTTGGCAATGGGGGAGTTCACAGGGTGGAAGAGGCACACAAAATGGTTTAGCCATCACATACACACAGAGGATGTGCATACAGAAACACAAACAGTTGCCAATAGACATATTAGTAACCCAACGTATCCACTTGTATGTAGTATAGTGCTATGTACACATGACATGATCCACATAGGTTATATGCTTAGGACATGACACACAACCTCTTACAACAAGTAATCTTGTGAATGCCTTCATGCATGGAGGGATAACCCACCAGAAATAGTGATTAGTCTCATCTCATCTCATCTACTGCTCCTACAAACCTGAACATGTGATAGAGTGGCAGACTTTGTATCAGCATGTTGTGTCAGTCAGGTACAATGTCTGATGCTGGCATGTGTGTCACTACAGTAACTGTGACATATTTGGCAATGATATCACAGGAATGCCCATTGTTAGGGGACACAGACCAAATATAGGTTGCAAACATATGGATATTCCATGTACATCTGTACAGATGACTGGTATGGGCTGTATAGTGTAACATGATGCAAGTGAGGTAAATGTCATTAACAGGCTCTTTAAAGTAATGCCATTGGTAGGGGGGTCAACAGGCCTTAAAATGGTATAACCTACACACACAGCAGCCCCAGGGGATATACTTCACACACACTACTATCATTGGCAGTATTGAGATTAGAACCCTTACCTATCTAATTGTTTGTACTATAATATTATGCAGTTATTGCACATGCCACAGAGCATAGAGGGCTGACAAGTGTATACAGGTACTTCTAAGGTGAATGACATTAGCAGGCCTTGTAAAATAGGGCATTGGGAAGTGTACTGGGTGGTACATGCCTCAACATGGTATAAGCCACACCTACAGTGGATATGATTTGCTCCCAAACACACACACACAAGGAAGTTATGATTCGACACAAATACACGCAGTATGACAATTGCTAGTATTGAGTTTAAAACACCTACATATCTAGTTATGTGTACTACAGTGTTACACGGTTATCACATGCACCATGGAGCGTATGTGATTTAATAGTGTCCCAAAGTACATCTAAGGTGAATTACATCAAGAGCCCTTGTAAATTACGGCAATGGGAAATGCACTGGGTGGGAAGGACATCAAAATACATTACACTACAAACACCTTTACACACTTGTATACACATACACTCACACATTTGCCAGAAATGAGAGTAGAACCCCTGTCTATCTAATTATTTGTATTATACTGTTACGTATTTATTACATGCACCACAGAACTTATAGGCTGAGGGCTGTCCAAAGATACTTCTAAGGGGAATCACATCAGCAGGACTGCTAAAGTAGAGCACTGGAAAGTGTTGTAGGTGGGAAAGTCTACAGACTACTTTATCCTACAAACATACACACTTACAAACACTTTTACACACACATACACATTTGCCGGAACTGAAAATAAAATCCTTGCATATCTAGTTATTTATACTATACAGTTATGCAGTTATTAAACATGCCATAGAGCTTATAAGAGTGAGAGCTGTACAAAGGTGCTTCTAAGGGGAATGACATCAGTAAGACTGCTAAAGTAAGGCACTGGGTGGTGTGTGTGAGAAAGTTCTCAAAATACTTTATCCTACAAGCATACACACAAACACCTTTACACATACTTGTCGGAACTGAGAATAGAACCCCTGCCTATCTAGTTATTTGTACTATACTGTTAAGTAGTTATTGCACATGCCACAGGGCTTATAGGGGTGATGGTTATCCAAAGGCACTTCTAAGGGGATTGACATCAGCAGGACTGCTAAAGTAGGGCACTTGAAAGTGTTCTGGGTGGGAATGGCCTAAAACTGCTTCACCTACAAACAAACATACCGGATGGGAATAGCCTAAAACTGTTTCACCTGCAAACAAACATACACTTACATTTGCCAAGACTGAGATTAGAACCCCTACCTATCTAGTTATTTGCACTACAGTGTTACACAGTTGTTGCACACGCTACAGAGCTTATAGGGCTGATAAATGTCCTAAGGTACCTCTAAGGTGAATGACATCAGCAGGACTGCTAAAGTAGGGCACTGGGAAGTGTACTGGGTGGGAATGGCCTAAAACTGTTACACACACACACACACACACACACACACACACACACACACAAAGGCAGGTGATGTGATATTACAACCCTCACCTCTGTAGTATTACTCAATGGAGCTTGCCTTCATGTTGGCACGTGCAACTGGTTATGACTGGTATTCCACTGTCCACAGCAGGACATCACTCTATGCCATTCTGGGTATCTATGGGTATGACTCACGCTGTGTGTGTGTCTCCCTGTGTCTCTCTCTCTCTCTCTCTATCATTGTCTGTCTCTCTTTTCCCCACATCAATGTGTGTGTATGCTTGACATATTATCTGTTGCCCATATATATGTCTGTGTATCACATGCAACAGATGCAGATATAGCACATATGGGCCATCTGCAGATAGCTGAGGGTAATCCTGTCTGATGGGTGTGTGTAAAGACAGTTAAGGTGTACATAGCTGTCTGTATGCAAAGACATATATGCACAATGCAGTTATATAGTCCAATGTGAGTTCTGACATGGGCTATAATTCTCTAAGTGTAAGAGCATGCCCAGTATGACATTCTAGAATTAGAGTGGGACTCCATTCCAGAGAGAGTTGTACTCCGGTCCGGAGTTTTTTCTGCTACAGCCATACCCCTAAAAAGTAAACAGGAAGTTGCTAGAGTCACAGGGTTTGTTTTAGCAAACATTTTCTGACATATCTGATGTCTGACATTGAAATGTATTGTGTCATTACCTAGTGACAGACATCCTCAGATCATCACAGTACCTTACCACAGACATACAAGATGTGTGGTACACAGACCAATATTATAAGCCAACCTATTCTTGCCCAATCTGGCCAGTTGAGAGGTGTGGCTACAGCTGATTGACTGATGAAGCTGTGTAAACAGTCCAGCAACTTGGTGATGCACTGTCTGGGGATCTCCTGCTTGTGTGGTATTCTTCTTACTTGAAAAGTCATATCCTGGTCTTCCATACCTCTCAACTGTACAGTTTCTTTGTGGATTGTCTAGATGTTTGTTTAGAAGTTTGTCCAGCCTACATAAACTTGTGTTTTTATGGCAAGTTAGTTACAAATAATTACAGACTGAAGTTACAAAATAATGACAGACTTTAGTGTTTCTGACTTCATAACCTTCAGGCAATTCCTGCTAATGTAAAACCCATTTTTCTACCAACTTTCTCAGTTTGTAAGAGCAATATTTACAACATGTGCCTATCATTGGGCCTTTGTCCCACTTTTATTTATGACCTTGTCTAGATGTCTTGCTGTCAGAGGTTGAGAAGTATGGGTTGTGATTACAGTGTGCATTCTACTGAGCAGAAATGTCCATTATATGTGTAGTATACTCCATATAACACTGTGACTTTCAGGTATATCAGTAGCAGAGCAGTACAGGGTAATGTGGTGGACCACTGACAGACAATTGTGTATAGGTTGATAGGTTGATATGACATT
Organism: Protopterus annectens; assembly: GCF_019279795.1. Lineage (NCBI taxonomy): Eukaryota > Metazoa > Chordata > Ceratodontiformes > Protopteridae > Protopterus > Protopterus annectens. Next base: position 1,661,722,876 of record NC_056739.1, read on the forward strand.
AGTAGGCTATTCCACAGTTGAGAGTGTAGCCCATGTTAAGACATGTCAGCACTCAAAGCCCCTGTCCAGCAGGGACAAATGTGGAATCACAGGACTGTATTTTCTGTTTCCCATGCACTTATACAGGGAGCACATCACTAGGGCTATTGCGGCACTTGGCTTGATGTGGACAGGTAGTGTATTCCAGAGGTGGGGAGTGTGTGGGACATGTATCTGTCATGCCAACAAGCCATACTGATATCAAAGACCAGGTTGATGCTGCGCCTACAGGTTGATCGACAGGGCCTTGACTTCCAGATGTGCAGCAGTCCCATCAAGGCCAGGGTCTGAATTGCTTTGTATACCAGACAGGGGTCACCTCTGCAGAGTCTGTATGGAACTGAGTAGAGGGACAGGGGTCTACTTTATGCAAAAGCTTAAAACAGCGAATGCATATGCATTGAACCATATGCATCAAACCAAGAAACCATCGAAACACAATAAAAATGAAACTACACAACAAACATGACATATAACAGCTGTAGGCAGGGGGGCAAGCACCGCTTGCACCCCCCATATGGGGGTTGCTCCCCCCACACCCCCCCCGCTACTTAAATATACCAACTCACTACATTGAAGTAAATGGAAATCTCTACTTACGGAGATTTCTGTTTACAGTTTTCGATGATTCGCATTTTCGATGCATATGGTTTGATGCATATGCATTACCTGTGTGTTAAGTAGACCTGAGGGACAGGGCTTTTAGCCTATCTGTGTAGGGTAGGTGTATGTAGTCCTGCATTCTCAAGGTGGGGAACCTCTGTGGTCTCTCCAGCTGCTGCATGTGCTGTGTGAGGTACATGATGAAGGGGGCATTGAGGAAAATAATTGGCCTCATAATGTTAGCATACATGGCTCTTATGACCTCTTTGTCCATGGATGGGATACCCTTACATCTGAGTTGTCCCATCTATGAAGCTTTTGGTACAACAGGAGCAACATTGGTGCTCAGACATCAGGTTGCTATTAGCCTGGGTGGCCAACTGCCTCACTACTGATTGTGTATGTAGGACATTGTTGTTCCTGTGATACTATGTGGGGATGTCAGTCTGCCTAATGTGGATGATGATGTATTGGCAGGCATTCAGCTTGAAGCCATGTTTCTGGCATCAGGCATTTGTTTTGTTGAGAACTTCTTGTAAGACATCCACATCACTTTGGATATTGATGACTGTTCTCAACTTTCAGTTATCTGCCATCTTGGTCAGCCAAGGTCCAGTGGTTTTGGCCTGTACCTCAGGGAAGTACATACCATATACCAGAGGCCTCCAGATGGTCCCTGGGGTATGCCACTCATTACGGTTTTACTGTTTGAGCTGTCTACCCCTATTATGATTATGTTGTTTCTATCAGTGAACCAGTTTGATATCCATCTGGTAACATATGGATAGCTGTCTAGTTGACAGAGTTCATGAACTACTGGCAAGTGGAGAATGGTGTGTAAGGCTTCTGCCAGGTCACTGTGTCCAGAGTACACCATCTTTCCCTCATCCATGTCTTTGTTGGCTACCTCAGGGAAGTCACTCAGAGTTCACTGACATACCTCCCCTGAAGATGGCAGACTGTGTAGGGTAATGTATTTGTATTTTGCCAATGTCCCTGTTAATGTGATCCATGATATTCCATTCCATGGCCTTGTGGATAAGGCTAGTTAGACTGCTGGGTCTTTCATTTACTGGATAGGTGAACACTCCAACTTGATGTAAAGGGATGGCCGTGGCTGTCCGCCACTCGGCTGTGACATAGACAGTACTCAGGCTTTGGGTGTGTAGGGTGCATAATGATGCTGCCAGTTCATGCCTGGATTTATGTAGTTTGCAGCCTGGGATGTATTCAGGTCCCATGGAGGCTGTTCTCTTGACTATGAGAGGGCAGTGATGCCCTGCTCCCTAGTGATAAGGGTTGGGTTTTCAGGTGCTGGGGATGTCCTGCTTTCCTGACGGGGGGCAGAGGGAAGACATTTCCACTGAATCTGTCAGCCAGTGGTGTGGCTATATGTACAGCATTTGTGTATATGGTGTCCTTGACCACCTATTCTGCACAGATCTGGGAGCTTCCTTTAGGAATGCTGACATGTGCGAGGAAGGCCCTATGATTGTCTGTCTTGGATGTGAGCAATTTGGACTCAGAATTACCTTTAGTGGATTTCACTGGTGCTCTTATTTATTTGCTCAGGCTAAGGGGTGATTACTTCCAATTGTGCACCTGCTCCTTCTCGGTCCTGGACAGCAATATTATCCTTTTGGTATATAGTTAGTTTATTGCAGATGTTTGCAGACAGGATTACTCTCCTTTGCAGACAGCGATGTTGTCCTGTCAGGTATTCCTGATTCAATGCATCTCTATCTATATGCTGGTATGCTAGTTTTGTGTACATTTGGAAGTTGTTGCATGTTCCTCTACTGAGGTAGGTGGCTGTTCAGTTGTTTATACCATCCCTCTGGTGGTTGTTATCAGCTTGTGGGACATTTTCCTTTTACCAAGGCTAGAGGTGGTTCAGGAGAGACGGTGATATGACATGTGACCACTTTTCTGTCAAATCTTGTCAGGGAGGATGATACTGTATGGGGCGATGCAGTGGTAGACCATGTTGGTTACTGCCACGTCTGACATAGGTATCACATCTTGTGGGGGTATCAAGTGGCTGTCCTAAGGAAGTAGCATTGATAAGATGGGGGCATCTCTGTGCTTTTTTGTTCTGGCATGGTTGGATTCCCAATAAATGTTTGGGTAATATACGTCAGCCAGGATCAGGGTGATGGGTGGAATCTTGATAGATTTGTAGAGTGCAAGATATGTGGGGTGGGTATCCTGAATCAGATATGTTGGCCTGTAGCTACATATAATTTGCATAGGGGTCTTGTCGACAGTTGACTGCACTTGGAGTGTCTCATGTGTGTTAGACTGTTTGACCAGCCTGGAGGTGTGTCTGTCTAATATATATATATTTATACTCCACCTCCTTTGGCTTTGCTGCCCACATTTTTGGGTCTGGCTGTGGGATAGAATGAGTGATCAGGTAGGAATGGGTTTCTCTCTGAAGCTGTGGACAATGTTTCTGTGAGTGCACAAATGTCACCATCTTCCAGGGTTAGGACTGCTTGCAGTGCATTTTCCTGTGTAGACTCCTAGCATTTAGGGCATGGCCTTTAATTTGCATTTTGTTGACTGTTTTATATTGGTAGTATGGACCCCATGACTTTCCCTGCAGAGGCACTATGGAGGAGGCAAGGCCCTTTGCCAGAGGCCTAAAGGTCAAGTGAGACAGATGCAGGCCATCACTAGCAAGGGAGTGTGGTCTGTCGATCATATGTTCCCAGGCAGCTAGGCAGTAGATTCCCCTGGGATGACACCAGTAAGGGAGTCAAGTGTTACTGACAATCATTTTCTGTTTATATTGAGCCCTTATTCTGGGTGACAGCAGACTGCTGCTTAATGCTAGGAACATACCTGCATGGGTCACATATTCAGCAAGCTAAATTATGTCTATCTTCCTATAGTCCAGGGAGATACATCTGACCGTTCACACCACCATGGATCAGGCTAGAGTGATACCTATACTCGTTGTGGGGTGACTTGAGTGCATGTGTGATACGGCAGATTATGGCACCTGACAAAGAAGTGACTGTGACTTTCTCCTTATCCTGCCTATTGAGAGGCACATCTGTGCGTCTACTAGTGGAGACTTCTACGAGTAATATGTTTGGTGTATGGTAAGGCCTTAGTGTTTGCAAGACCCTGGTGTGTGGACTCTGCATGATCTGTGGTGTGTAGGTTTGTGGAGTTCTCATGTGTTTTTGCCTCTGAGATGTCCTTTGTTTGGGTTTTTGTTTTGTTGCAAACCTACACTTACATGGGTGTGTGTTGTGTGTTTGCAGGTAATGTTTACTGACTCCATATATTGCATGGCATAAATGTTACTGCACAGTTTGTTCTGGTGTGCACATTCCCTATTTGTCTGGCCAGTGGTTCTCCTTCTCCTCATGTGTGTGTCTCTGTCCATCTGTATTCCAGTCACAGGCTTTGCCCACAGTGGCTGCTGTTATGTTTTCATACTTATGGTGTGAGCAGGGTAAATGCTGTAACATCACACAAAAGGTTATGGACTTCACACCTCTGAGTGTACCTATATAGCAAGTGTCCATCATTGCACCACTACATTTGCGGTGGTCTTCAGATGGTTTGTATTACTATATGTTATTATGAGGCTACATGTTGGCTTAGGTGTCAAATCATTACAGACTGACATCTGGACAGGCCCATATATGACAGTCAGACAAATTCCCACACATGGAGACAGGGTGTTAATACTGTTCTGCCAAATATAGACAGTTGGGAGACCAGTTTGGCATTTGCTTGCTTTCCCTTATGGGTATGACATCTGCTTCTCCACTGTCTGCCACTGATGTTTTGACATGACCCTTTCTTGTTTTACAAATAGTTGGCAGGCAAATGCAATGTTAGGACAATCAGAACAGATATACAAGGCATACTTGTGCTCCTTCTCTGACAACCTGTCATTCTAGGGGTATGGATGTTGTCCAGTGACATGTTGTCAGTGCTGACACAGTAAGGTGGCAGCCTTTTATAACCTGTCAGTAGATGGACCTTCAGGTACCTGCTGTCCTACTAGGCACCATAGCTCCTGACTTTTTAGAGCCAGACATCAGAACAAAACCATAAATAATTTGGATACAAAGGCCTACATATAGGGTCCATTGTAAGCTATTGGCCTTACAAACCTATAATGGTGATACAATAACAGGTTTTGCATTAGCATGCATTTTTCTAAAGGGTATGGTGTCTGACACTACAAACTGTCATTATTTTCTGACTTTATTCTTTCACGATTTCCCAATGATTTGCCAATAAACCACAATTTCATGGTAAACAGACCATAAATATGATGCAAACCTCTTAACATTCTGAAAAAAAGTCTGTACAGTTGAGCGGTAAGCTAGGCACTCTGTAGGTTACTCCGAGCTGTGTAGTGTCCATATGTGTTGCCCTCTGCTCCTGATCTGTCCAGCTTTCCTGCACTAATAGATATTGACATTTGGATAGTGTGTACAACTCCTACCATAGCTGTATTTGACATGCAAAATAGTTGGCACTGCAGGTCTTGGAACATGGACCCTGTCAACCACAGTACTGTACCTTGGCCACTAAGACATGACAGTCAGGAGTAAGTGCAGGCCACATACTGACAGTGTTAAGCTCACATATACATAGCTCATTGACCCCTGCATATTGAGGACATGCAACAAGTTATCAAGTTTATTGGGACAGCCCTGGGAATGTGTGCTCTGCTGCTAACACCTACAAACTTTGATGTTACTGCATTTCTAAGGGAACATGGGTGTGTGGAAGGGGGGAACACCTGTCAACTGTCCACATTTGCACAGACTGTGCTGATGTTCCCTTTACAATTTGGTTCCATTTAGCATAGAATTTTGTGTGGCTTGGATAACACAGGCATATCACTAAAGGCCACAGGTTAGATTGTAAAGGCAGACATTTGGGTTTCAGAGTTCTTACCCTTCAGATCCTTACTGCAACTGCAAGACCTGCTGTGATACCACTGTTTAAGTCTGTATGGGAATATTTCATCACTGTCCCATTTGTGGGCCTTTGCCAGACATTTCTTTATGGATTTCTATGGCTGACTTGCTGGGTGAGGCTGAGGGGTGAGTATGGGACATCTATGCATGTGACCTATAATCCCCCAGTTAGTTAGCCCCCCTCATAAACTGCAGTGAGATTTGTCACCTAGGGGACTACTATATACTCTGGAGAAGCCAGTACTGGGTGGACATTTCCTGTTGTCCCACATAGGTGTCAGTTGTCTGCTGCTATCCCAGTAGGTCACCCCATTGCTTTGCATGCATGCAGCAATACCATAGCTATGCTACCACAACATATTACTCCATTCATTTATTGTTAAAAAACTGACTTACCTTGTCCTGCACCAGTTGTTGGGATGGTGCTTCTGGGTTGGCTCTGTCAGATGCACACTGTACACAGCCAATACATGGTAACGTACAGGTAGTGTGATGTGTGTGGCATCCATTTTACTGTATGTGCAAGTCAAAGAGATGTGTCATTCCCTGGGTCCTTACAATGTCAGTGTGTGTGCTATGCATTGTTTCTTTGCCAAGGCCTGGGCCATACAGTGCACACCTCCATCTGCCTACAGGAGCAGGTTCACGAGGTTCCTCCTCCAAGTTCCCCTGTGCCTGTGGGGGCCTTGGCAATGGTGGGGGGCTGTGTGGCCCTTCCCTGTGATGTTCCTGCCTCTGCTGTTTTCACAGGATCATATTGTGTAGCATGGCACATACTATGAACATGTGTGCACATGTGGCTGGAGAGTCCTGCAGGGCACCACCAGATATATCAAGACAGCAGAACTGTGACTTGAGCATCCCAAACACACACTCTGCAATGCTCATGGTTTGTGCATGTGCCTCATTATGGCATTCTTCAGTGTGTGTGTGTGCGTGTGTGTGTGTGTGTGTGTGTGTGTGTGTGTGTGTGTGTGTGTGTGTGTGTGTGTGTGTGTGTGTGTGTGTGTGTGTGTGTGTGTGTGTGTGTGTGTGTGTGCATTTCTGATGGTTGTCATCATCCATGGCTCCAGTGCATAGTCAATTGGCCAGCAAATGTGAATCAGAGCACTGTTAAAAAAAGAATCAAAAAGAAGAATGAATGAAATACATAGTTTTTATTTCCAAACCGGTTTCGGCTAAACAGCCTTCTTCAGTGAAAAAGTCTATGTTACATAGTTGAAATCTAATGAATATTTATATGAAACCCCAAGCAATGGGATACATGGTATGTTCCCAGTCCTGATATCATAGACAATGAAATAATATATCGAAATAAAAATGGAAAAGCAGAGAGACAATTCCGAATTAAATAATATCATGTCCTTATAATCTTATATAATAAGTCCAAAATATATTAATATAAACAAACATATCTCGTTGGTAAATAAACATAATACAAGATGAAAGTCCTCCATAATAACTGGATTCAACAGAATAGGTCCAAATGATACTGCAAAATGTTATGGTAGAAACAAAGCATAATATGATCAATATAGTTGTAGCAATTAGTTATAAAGTCTCAAATATATAAAGTTAATGTTGTATACATAAGTATGATCAAAAGTAAACTCATTACACAAGTTTAAAAGAAACCAAAGCAATCCAACCATAATATGCTAATGGAAAACAACAATAAAGACTAGAATATGAATGAACATCATGTACATGATTAACATTTTAAAAACAGTATATATATATATATATATATATATATATATATATATATATATATATATATACATATATGCACTAAAATATGTCAAAAAGCTATATCTTCTAATATAAGTACTACAAAATAAATAATAGAGTTGCAAAAATCTAATAGATAATAGTAAAGAAAAAGCTTCACTATACATAATATTGTTGAAGCTAAAAATCCAAATGCATAGATATAAGACAAGAATTAGACATAATAATATAAGTTAGGCTATCCACAGCATCCCAAAAATTACTACACAATAATGAGAATAGTTCACAAATGGTCATTCAAACCTGGAGGAAATAATGCCCCTAGGTTAATGATCCAATATTTCTTTTTGTGGTTGAGAATGGTGTGTCATCCTTGTAAGTTACTTCTGTCTCCAATGATTTTATCTATAATCATAAATCTAAACTGAGCATTATGATGCTTGAGAGTGTGTCTGTAGAGAGCATTAGTTTCTTTTTTGTTCTTGATATCACTCTTGTGTTCATTCATGCGAGTTCTCAAAGAACGAGAAGTTTGTCCAACGTAAAAGGCTGAACATTGGCAAGTGGCCAAATATACCACCCAGCTACTGCTGCAGTTCCCAAAAACTTTGTAATCATACACTCTACTGGTATTAGCACTGGTGAATTGTTTGAGTTTGCTGACCTGTTTGCAAGATCCACAATGTCCACATGGGAAAGTACCCAACAGTTCATCTCCAGACATCGTAATTTGTTTGTATATAGCTCCCCCACTTTCCTTATTCTTATAATGAGAGAACAAAGAACCCAATGTTTTACCACGTCTGTATGTAAAGTGACATTGTGGACCCAAAAGTTGTCTAAGTTGATCATTAGCCAAAAGTATATTCCAATGTATGTTAATTATGCTCCTAATTGCATTGTGATTTCTACCATAAGTGGTAACAAATCTAAGTGTTGGTTCCAATTGGTTGGTATCTCGTGCTTTGTATTGTAGTGTTTCTGTCTGCCGTGGTGGACCATTCACATGTCCTAACAATGTCCTGCTGTTTGTAACCCCTGTCAATTCCCAACTGTGTGCACCAATGGAGCAGGGTTTATGGGAAAAAACAGACTGAAAGGTGTTTGCATGCTTTACACTGTTGTGCTGCAAATGCTGCCTGTGTGATTGGCTGACTATGATACATTCCACATGACAGCTATATTAATTTTACTTAAGTGCCTTTATTCTGCTATTTCATGTTTTCTTTTTTTTCTTTCCCATTTCTGTCCTTTCTATGCCCCGCATCATGCTGCGCAAACCTGCTGCTCAAATGTAAACACTTCTGCTATTTGCTTTTGTTTTTTTGTTTTTTTTTCACTTTGTTTAAGCCCCACGGTGCGCCACACAAACTGTTTTAACAAGTGCAAACATTGCTGAATAGAAAAGGACATCCCATGGACAAGAACATGCTCCTCATTTCTTGAAATAGTTAGACACAGCTAAACAGACTCAGACACACTCCTTGCTTAGCTGTGCATAACTGAGCACAAATAGGAGCTGCAGAGCTCCAATGTGCTTACACCAAGCATGACACACCCCCTTTTCATGTCAGCTGCTTTTCTTGCTTACACCACCACATTATAGCTCCTACACGGTTAGGTGCATGCAGACATGGTCTCCCATTTTGCTATTCAATAAATTTAGCTCATTTGCATTCCCCACTGCCTTAGACCCTAGTTACCCCACTACTCCAGAGCCTAGGTCCTTAACTACTACTGTTAACTGCTATTGTTTTGGTTCTGCATGCTACCCACTATAATGGCAAAAATAAGTCAGCTTTCACATTAAATTCTCTTTTTACATTTTATTTTTCTGAATGATCTCGTTTGCACACTGCTGCACTCTGCTTAAACTGCTGAAATTGACCAAAAAAAATGAACTTTGATTTTTATTATTTGAAAACAGTTTTACATGCCAATGGCCGTATTTTTGGCCTCTGGCATGCCTAATACTCATAATACATGCTTTACTTTGAGCTTTCATCTCCTTGTTTTGATTTTTGCAGAAATGTACTCAGAAACCGAATACATTTCCGCAGTAGACATGGCTCTGACATGGATGCCTGTATGCTTACTGAATTACTAATTCACCTCATTTGCATTGTTTTCACCTGCAAATGAGGTGATTAGCATTATTCCATGGCGTCCTTGTTGGAATAGTGCTGGGAGGCTCATGCATGCCACTAGCCTTGTTTACTGAATTCCATTACAGCGATATTCCATGCTACAGCTGCTACACTATTTTGACAAAGAGAATCCCACTGTGTAAGTTTTATTGAATACGAGCCCATGATGTTTTTTCAGCTCCTTGAGCTCGGATCATAGCTGAAAAGGATTAATAGACCAGTCCACTTATGATGATGATTTGTTTAAAATATGGGAGTATTTTAATCTGAAAACTTAATGATATGCAATTAAGATTGGAAAAAAACCTGAATGGATTAAATGTAAAATAATTGCATGACTGGAAGAGCACAGAATAACTGGAAGATGAGTACAAACAGGGAGAATGTATAAATATAGTCTTATTGGGTATTATCAAACAGCTCAAATTGAGACATGTCTGTGTCTTTCAGGGTATTTGTGATACATAAGAAAGATTTAAATACTTTTTTCTGGGCAAAATTGACACCTCAAAAACTGATTTTGGGAAGATGTACAGAAAAGGCTAGAGGGTAAGTTATTACAACTGTGAAGGACTCATTGGACAATATGATGTCTGACACTGAACACATAAATGCATTTCTGACTGAAGACTGTCAGGATACTTTTTTGTTTCATCTGAAGTTAAGAAAGAATTTGTAAGCTGGCTAAGATTGTCACTAATCACCTCAACATAAAATATCTGGTTAATGTCTTCAGTTTCTCTTAAGAAAATCCGTATGGATATTAAAATTCCCACAACAAATAAACCCTCAGAGATGAACAGACTCACAACTAACTTTTATAAGGTATTCAAAAGATGGATGTTACCCATTTTGTGTAGGTGTTCCAGCAAGTGAAAATTTAGTGACAATTTAAAGCTAGCGTAATAAGACCAAAGTACTGGCTTTTCAAAAAAAATGGTAAACAAAGGACCATTTTATGTGTGTGTATATATATATATATATATATATATATATATATATATATATATATATATATATATATATGTATGTATATATATATATATATATATATATATATATATATATATATATAAGTATATATATATATATATATATATGTGTGTGTGTGTGTGTGTGTGTGTGTGTGTGTGTGTGTTATTCAGTGTAGCATTGCCCATTTACTGTCATGACCTGGGTGAATGAACATTCATAACTGAAAAAGAAAAAAAGCACAATAAATCCAGAAAATGTAAGTGAGGAATGTATAACATATAGACAACATTTATTTACAGTCTACGTAGACATACAGCAAGATTAAATGAAAAGAAAATGTGTAAATAGAGTAAAAATAAATTGGTATAAGCAGAAGAAAATAGGAAGTTCTATATCTTTGCTTCAGGTGGACATAAACACCTATGTAAAAATTTTAGCTAGTCAGTTTGATAGGATTTTGAACTGTTTGTTGACAATTATTAGAAGTTTATAAGCAGCTAAAAAGGAGATTCTGAGCTACTATGGGATATGCACAATTGGTCAAAATTAACAGTTTAGAAGAAGCAGCCATTTTAATTAACTTTTAAATAGCGTTTGATAAGATAGAGTCTGAATTTCTATTTGCTCTCCCTGTACTGTCAAGCGTGCCTTATGGCAGTGAAATTAAATGTGAAAATGTGTTGTTCCTTTTATTTTTTATTTTTTTTTATTTTCTTTGTTCTTTTTTATTTTTGTGTGTGTTTGCACGGCATAGCACTTAGCAATAAACATGTGCCAGACGTCTAAAAATAGAAACCAGATGCTTTAATTTTAATAGAAAAGGTCAAGTTTAACCATAGCTGAGTGGGTTTGCATGGAGTGGCCCATTGCTCAGCAGTGCTTAAATGTTACTAAGAGCTCTATAGAACAGTATAGCTGTGATCACCATATTTTCAGTAGCGGAATGGTTATTGCAACAGGTTTGTGTGTAGTAGGTGTGTGGTTCAAATTCTGGCCATTCTGCTTTTATGTGTGAAAGAGAAATGTTGTAAATGTTTTTTTTTTTTTATGTATACATTGAAATTTGTTAACCAAGTTAGTCCAACTTGACTAGAAGCCCATATTCAGTGGAGACCCAATTATAAAAGCCCCATTTACACACAAGTGTCCAATACATTAAAGTTAGACTACCAGATAACATAGGGCAATGCATATGTTTACTTGATATAAAGTAAAATAGATACATATAATAAATTATCATTCATGAACAAATACTTTCAATAATTGTTTTTTTTTTTATTTTTTAAAAACTGTGGTTTGCCCTTAGCTAAGTACTGCTAAGTGAAGCTAAGCAATGCTTAAACAGGACCTGTTTTAGCAGTACTTAGCAATGAGCAGTTCTGCTTAGCTGGTTTAGGTACTGCTAAGCAATCCCAGTTTAAGCAGCCCTTAGCTCAGTGTAGCAGGTTTGTGCATTGCTAAGCATTGCTAAGCATTGCCAGTTTAAACACTGCTCAACTAAGGTTTGCAGGTTTGTGGGGTGCTAAGCTTTGCTTAGCATTTTTAAATATGGTCCAATGGCAACAGTGAGTGGAAGAATAGCCTTATTTAAGCTGAACAGGTGGGAATACAACCAGAACCTGTTGGAGTTTAATCACTGCAGTAGCTATGGCTGAAGTCGGAGAGGGAGCGTGCATCCAAGCACAGCACTGGGGCATGTTGGAGTCCAGGATCATGGTTGGGCTCCTCATCAAATAACATGGCAACAGACTGCTGCAGGGCCAGTACCAGGGCTCTGAATACAAGTCTGAGGCCTGGATCCATCTGGCAGGTGACTTCACCAGTGCTAATGGAATCCCCCACACTGGTGAGCAGGTGTGTCATCATTATGATGACCTGAACCAAAGGAAGGGGTGGCTTTTGCCCCAATGGATCTAAGATGCTTGGGACTGGAATGCCCCAGAAGTGTGTAAGTATAGGAACCACTGATTTAAGAAATTGTAGTATGAATATCTGATAGACAGGTATGTATAATTGTGTGTTTTCCCCCACAGCTGCAGAGTAGAGGGATCTCAACCTGGAGCCCATGCAGAGCATCTGGCCATGATGCACTGAGAGTGTTGTGAGTACAGATATATCTTGCAATACATAGCAATCTAAATAAGAAAGAGTACAGTAGTAACTTCCAGTAGGTATAGTCTGTTGTGAGTGTACTGCAATGAATGTGTACATAGACCTGGACTGATATAAATCAGTATTGCCAGGTACAGTTCAATATAGATGAAAGCAGGAAACAAGCTACTGTTATGTAAAGAATGTTAATACAGCATTAATAATGTTTGGGAATAACATCTATATACTGTATTAACAATACATGTTCTGGTGATAAAGTACATGTGAAGGGAATAAATTAACTGTATTTCTAATCTACAGCAAATACAGTAAAACTGCAGTCAGAATTGTGAAGAAATAAAGGTAGCACTGCTTAGATTGTGTGATAACAGATGTGTTCCAATGCCTACATTATTTAAAGTGTAGAACAATAAAGCTTGTCACCTGTATACCAATCACTGTGTCATGTCACCCTCAATAAAACTGTCTTCTGTTAATTGTTGTGTGCATTCTGGGCTGTTCAAGAAATCAAATATTACATGTCCTGTGAAGTAAGCATGGGTATAACACCATGAAGTGAATGAAGGCTGACCAATAAATAACCATCAAGCTAAAGACTAAATGTGGAGCTGTACTTCAAGATATAATGCAATGTGATATTTGTTCTGCACTGAGATCTGAACCTAGAGTAGTATTGTCGAAGGTATTATAGTGTGTTTCTCCTAGGGTTGTCTTGTGTTAACCTTTGCATTTCAGCTATATGCATCCCTGAATGTAGGTACACTGATGCAGGCAAGTATAAAAGTGTAATAGCTGTATACTGCAAATATACCATCTGCAAATGTATATCGGTCAGGTAGGCAACCCAGCACCCTGATATGGCCTGTGCACATCACATGTATTCCCATCCATGAGGGGTTAATTGTGTACACCTGCATTCCAAGTATTAATGCAGAGTTCACCTACTGTCTCAGTCATGCATGAATCACATGCATGTTCAACTGTCACTGCAGTCTTGTGTGATGCTCGACCTATATTACCAGGACACAGGTTGTCACCAGGTAACCTTTATAACATATCACTCAACCAGCAAACAGCAGTGGCCTAGTAGCACTGTGTAATATGCAATATATATGCTGTTCATTTTGCCACACACAGACCAGGGTTTGAATCCAGGGTCAGGTACTAAAATATACTTATAGTAATAGAGAAATAGTAGTGACTACTTATAGAAGCAGTCATGTGTTGTTAATAGATTCCCTCCTCACAGAACTTACAGGTAAATAGATATCTGTAGTAGCTGTATGAAGGGTATACTAATGTCTGTGTCCAGGTGTAGTTGTGTATAAACAACAATCTTCAGCAAGGTGCTAACACTCCGTTAAATAAAATGACATGAAGTACAGTAGTATTCCAAATTAATAAGACAAATTAAATGGTCTATTGTTTATACGACTGTATAGCTGTTGCTTCTGTGAATGTCTGATGATAGTCTAACCCCATGCCTGCCAACGATGGCAGGATAAGTGTAAAATCTCTGTACTATGCATGATAAATGTCTCTCAAGTGTCACACTGCCATGGACAATGATTACTGCTGCCAAAAACCTTGCATACAAATATAAAACCAGTTGAAGTATGCCAGTATTACACTCACACAATATCAGTGCAGATTACACTTTGGTAGTCAAATATGTTCCCAGGACATGTAATAGCCCCATGTAGTTATGTACCTGTAGGTATTTTGGCTTGGCCAATACCATCCCATCTGGATAGCTTGAGAGCTATGTACATGCTACAGAAGCTATAGGGAACTTTTAAACATAAAGCAAGGGCAGACCTGTAGAGTATTGAGCAGCACTGTTGTGAAAAATATAGCCTATACAGTTGATAATGGAATGTGTTTTTCTCACCCCACCCCTTATCTGCATCACAAATTATTATTCATATGCTATGGGTATGGTTCCATTTTCAAACATTTTGTTCTCAAAACCTAATCCTGGTTCTTGTGTTGTATTATTGGTTATATATTATAATGGTTGCATACTAACATACATTGTTAACATACCAATGTTGGCCTTTTGCCATAACTGTTACTGGCATGCAGTTACAATAATCACTGTTATTCCCTTTATGCCTGTGCTCTGTATGCAATGCAAGTCTATTGTTCTAGGTTAATTGGAACACCCATGCATGCTGTTATAACTAACATTGAAATGTTTTGTTTGTGACTAACCAATATACTTTGACAAACCTCAACACCATAGCATGCTTGGGTTGGCCAGTCCTAGCAGATCTGCCAATCCCACCTCATCTGGCCATGGCACCGTGTCCCGCACATATGGGACCCAACCTGGAGTTGCCTCCTCTGCTGATCTGCACCACCTTTGGGTGGAACTGCCTCAAGGGACAGCCCCCTCCCCCCCGGGGACAGGTGCAGAGAGGATCTTGTCACCCAAAACCAGTTTCCAGGGTTGGTGCACAGGGTTATCCACCTCAATTTGGATGACTGACTGTGCCAGATCGTGGGTAGACTGGTGCACCTGGAGTGGCAGGCTAGACCCTGTGCCCAGCTCCCAGCACAGCCAGCTTCTTTGAATGTGAAGGGCAGTGGTGACTGCCCATTGATGGAGAGATCAGTCCCACTGCTTCCATCTGGGGTCACTTGGTCCTCTGATTCCCAGACACCCTCCCCATCCAAGGTGTTTACCCCCCTCATGTATGCTACATCACCCATGACCTCTGTCTTGTCTGTCTTGTCTTTTTGCAAATGCAGCCTCTCCTACCCAACTTACCTCCCCAAACGTACCTACAACCCTACCCCAACATTTAACTCTCTCCTTAAAAAAAAATAAAAACAGGGTGTCTGTCCCATAAAAACATGTTGCCCCATACACAGCTTATAATTTCACCCCCACATACACTGTCATCAGTCAGTCATCCCAGCAATTAATCAATAAAGTTATGTCGCCCACACTCCTTCCACTAGCTGTTGCTGTAGAAGAAATGGAGAGCTATGGTCACTCCAAGGCAAGTACAAATATGACTCAGTCATTGTCCATGCTGGTGTGAATGACCTGAGATGTACCTTCCTGGACTGCATGAAAACAGACATAGAGGAGCTCTCTGAGCATGTAGCCTAGGCTGGTATGACCCTGACCTTGAGTAACATCTCACCCTCACCAAGAATGATGCCACAATATGAAGACAAGATGATCAATTTCAACAATTGGCTTAAGTATTGGTGTCATTCAAAGGGGATCCAATGCCTGTCTGCCTGGGATGACATGCTCGACAAGCCACGATGCTTCGCTAGGGACAGCTTGCACCTGTCACCCCTGGGCTTTCGGATCTTGGCAAAGACTCTTGCCACCCCCATAGTGCCTTTTTTAGGCAAGGCTCAAAAGACAAACCCACCTCCACAAGTATCACAAGGGATAAGAAACTAAGAGTAATGCTACTCAACGCCAGAAGTCTAAACCTCAAGATGCATGCACTCGAAACTCTCCTTAGCATGGAGAACATCGATATCTGTGCAGTAACAGAAACCTGGTTCAAGGCTCCCAAGAGCACCCCAGCACTACCAGGTTATACCTCATACCGTGTTTTTCAGCCCCAAAACTTGGACTAAACCACAAAAGGAGGGGGAGTATCAATATTCGTCAAAGATACCCACACCTCGAGGTTGGTGACACAGCACGAAGCATCAGAGACTATCCATGTGCAACTAACAGTGGGTAAAACTGCCTTCCAGTTTATAGCCTGCTACAGACCATCCTCCCAAACCCAGGAACCCCACTCGGCCTTCCTGAGAACACTGGAAAATATGAAGGTCTCTCCAAACACCATTATATTGGGCAACTTCAACTACCCTAACATAGACTGGGAACATTACTCTAGCTCCAACACGCTAGCCTGAAGGTTCCTAGAATTTATAAACTCAAATGCTATGGAACCACTTGTTGCCACTCCCACAAGAGGGGAAAACATACAGGACCTGATCATCACCAACATGGGGACTCTATGCACCAGACCAGAAGTGTATCCCTCACTGGTAAGATCAGACCATAAACTAATCTCACTAGATATTAACATCCCAACCACAGCCCCTGCCCAGAAAACCACAGTGAAAAACTTCTCTAAAGCAAATTTCACACTCCTCAAAACCGAGGTGGAATCCTTCAAAGCCCCCGGGTCTGTGGAAAATACGGCCCAGACTACAGAATCCTTTATAAACGCATTCTATGAACACCTTCAGGAATGCATGGATCATGCAATCCCAAATAAAACCAAGACCCAATCCTCCAAAGTTAGGCATCCTGTCTGGTGGACCCCAGCCATAAACAAACTATACAATAGAAGGAGGAAGCTACTACATGATAGAGCAAAATCCCAAAAAGGGAAGGCATCTCTGATCAGTATTAGCAAAAAACTACGGGCACTCATAAAATCGTCTAAGGCCAGCATCGAGAGAAAAATTGCACAGGACACTAAGGATAATAACAAGGCTTTCTTTAGTTATGTTAGGAACCTGGGTGGGAATTCCCAGATATGTTCAGAATTAGTCCAAAATGACAAAAAATACACCAAACCCACAGACATTGCCAACATCCTAGCTGTCCGGTTCAGCACAAACTTCTCCCCCCTTCCCCACCAAAAGGGCAAATATCTATCCCAGCAGAGTGCTGCCCACCTGACATCTCAGATGCTCAGGTAAGAGCCGCCCTCTCCAAAGCAAAAAACACAGCATCAATGGGACCAGACGGTGTCCCGGGCTGCATCCTACATGAACTCCAAGAAGAACTAAACCCAAACATAAAACTACTGTTTAATCTCAGCCTTACTACAGAATATGTACCAAAAGAGTGGTGTACAGCAACAGTGGTCCCTCTCCACAAAGGTGGTGCCTCAACAGATCCTGGAAACTATCGCCCCATAAGCCTGACTAGCTTGGTCTGCAAAGCTATGGAAAGGATCATCATGGACCTCATAAATAAAGATATTGGGGACCTACAGACACTGGATCCTACCCAGTTCAGCTTTGTTAAGGGCAGATCCTGCCTCTTAAACCTGGTTGATTTTTTTGAAACAGTCACCAAGGCCATTGACGAGGGGAAGGTGGTCCACACTGCCTACCTGTACCTTGCAAAAGCCTTCGATACAATACCCCATTTGGGCATTATAGATAAGCTCGCCAGCTTAAATATAAACCCCTATGTCACTAGATGGGTTGCAAACTGGCTCAAGGACAGAACCCACATGGTTAGAATTGCTGGAGCCATGTCAGACTCCAAACCAGTTATAAGTGGCGTTCCACAAGGCTCAGTCCTGGGACCTCTCTTGTTCGGTATATATTTCTCAGAGGTACAGGCTAACATGGAAGGAATGTGGCTGACCAAGTTCGCAGATGACTGCAAACTGGGCACCATAATCGACTCTCCAGCCAACACAAGCATCCTACAAAAGGGCCTCATAGAAACAGACAATTGGTGCCAGAGCCATGGCCTCAAGCTAAACGCCAAAAAGTGTATAGTTATCCCCTTTGGCAAAAACAAAGTGCCCACAAATTACCACATAGGTGGTAATCCATTAATTACGGAAGAAGTAATTAGGGACCTGGGGACCCAAGTTGATAGCAATCTCTCATTTGACAACTACGTGGCCAAAGTGGTTAGAAAAACATTTTATATAGCCCACCTAATCATGAAGGGATTCACATCTAGATCAGGGGAGGTCATCATGCCTCTTTACTCATCCCTCATCAGGCCCATAATTGAGTACAATGCCCCTTTTGGGATGTACCTTACCAGACACCTGCAGCAACTGGAAAGACCCCAAAAGTACCTCACCAAGAGGATCAAAGGGCTCAAACAGATGCCATATGCTGCCCGGTTAAAGAAACTCCAGCTCTACTCAGTGGCACACCACCTGCTCAGAGGCGATCTGTGCCTGATGTATAAAGCTATGTCCAACCGGAAATTAATGGACATGCTGCACCTCAGAAAATCCAAATCCCATCGAGCTACGCGCTTGAGAGACTTGAATCTCAGCACTGAAATAAATAGGACATGCTGGAGGGACAGAATCATAACCCAGAGGCTCCCTTCACTCTGGAATAAAATCCCAGTCCAGGTTAGGCAGAGTCCCTCATTGACTCTCTTCAAGAGGAATCTTGATGAGTGGATGGGAGATAGTAGGTTTACCCCGGGTATCACTTCTGTGTCACTGTTAGACAGAGGCACAGTATACTAACCTCGAAAATGGGCATAGCAAAATTCATTTAAAATGGGTGGTGAGAGCCAAACACACTCTGGCTATGCTTATAAATGCCCTAGGGCAGATAGCCTAGTATGAACCTATGAACCTATGGTCCTTTCCTACACTCATCCTGCACATCCCTACCTGCCTTTCATATTGTTTTTTCTCCCTGCATGCCCTTATTTTACTAATTTCAAAAAACAAGTAATCTCTGTGGTATCCCCGAAGTCTCAAAACAACCCACTAAAGTGTAGTGGGTCTAAAAACAAAACAGTGTAAGAAACTTCTCTGTGTGGAAGATTTTCAGTCCATATATTTCTAGTTAATCACTGTATATTAATCAGATCAGACAATAGTAGTAGAAGTAGCGAACGTAAACTCGTCAAGTCAAAAAGTAATGATAGAAAATATATAATTCTACAGCATTACTAAGTATTCAAAAGTAATCCAAGCAAGGCAGGCAGTCTGTTTCCAGTCGAAAGTCCTTTATTAAGTACAAAGACAAGCGATCCAAGTAAAACAAAAATAGAGTAATAATTTCCTCACAAGCTTTCAGACTTCATACCTTCTGAAAATTCATGCTAATGAACAACCTGTTATGCTATCAACATTCTATGTTTGTAAGAGCAATATTTAAAAATTGCCCCTGTTATTTGGCCTTTGTCCCACTTTTTGGTATGGCTTTATCTAGATTTTTTGTTCTAAAGGGTTGAGAGGTATGATGGTTAGCCTAGGACAGCCACACTGCTGTAAGGGAATATGCATTCACACATGCATAAACTCATAAAGTTCCTTGTTTTGGGGAATAGAATCCCTACATATCTAGGTATATATACTATAGCACTATATACATATTGCATGCACCATGAAGCGTTTATTCTTAGAGAGCGTCTAGCAGTGCATCTAAGGTGAATGACAGCAGCAGGTCCTGTAAAGTGATCCAATGGGGATGGTTAACATGCCTTCAAAATGGTATAACCATCACACACATGAGGCAATCAGACTGCTACAGGAGATATGCCTCACTCACACACACAGAGTTGCCAGTTGTGAGATTAGAACCATACCTATCTAGTTATATGTACTATAGTACTCCATACTTATCGCATGCATCACAAAGCTTATGTGCCTAGAGAGTGTCTAGAGTGTTGAATGACAGCAGCAGGCCCTGTGGGGGGGGGTAACAGGGTGGAGCAGGCCCTCAAAATGGTATAACCATCACATGCACAAGGCAGCCACACTTCTACAGGTGATGTGCTTTACTCACATACATACACACACACACACACACACACACACACACACACACACACACACACACACACACACACACACGCACACACACACTCACAGAGTTGCCAGTTGTGAAAATAGAACCCTTCCCTATCTAGTTTTATCTACCATAGTGTTACATACTTATCGCATGCACAATATAACTTATGTTTCTGGAGAGTGTCTAACAGTTCATCTAAGGTGAATAACAGCAGCAGGCCATGTAAAGTGATCTAATGGGGGATTAACAGGGTGGAGCAGTTCCTCAAATTGGTATAAGCATTGCACATACAAGGCAGCCACACTGCTAGAGGGAATATGCCTCACTCACACACACACATGCACACATACTCTCACAAAGTTGCCAGTTGTGATATTAGAACCCCTACCTATCTAGTTGTATACACTATAGTACTACATACTGATTGCATGCACCACAGAGTTTATGTGCCTGGAGAGTGTTCAATGGTGCATCTAAGGTGAATGACAGCAGCAGGCACTGTAAAGTTATCCAGTGGGTGGGTTAACAGGCCCTCAAAATGGTATAACCATCACAGACAAGGCAGCCACACTCCTATAGGGGATATGCTTTACTCACGCTTACACAGTTGCCATTTGTGAGTTTAGAACCCCTACCTATCTAGTTGTACCTACTATAGTGCTACATACTTAGCATATGTTCCATAGAGCTTTTTTGTCTGGAGAGTGTCTAACGGTGCATCTAAGGTGAATGACAGCAGCAGTCCCTGTAAAGTAATCCAGTGGGGGGGGGGTTGGGTCTTTATTAGAACATCGATTTTTTAAACATCGAATGTTCTAATATCGACCCCTATTCAGCGAACCCTGAGAATATCAAACATGCAGAACAGCAAACTTTTTCCCAGGGAAAAAAATTGCTGTTCTGACACACATACACACAGCACAAACAAACCAAACAAACAACAATCCACACACGTACACCTAAAATCCTATATCTAACCCTACATTAAACTGTACACACATCCCTAGCTATCCACTTACCTTAACCCAAACCCTAACCCTAAGGTCCGTCACTATCGCATACTCACCTCACCCGCACCCTAACCCTAACTCACCTACCCTGCTCTAACCCTCACATCCACACAATCACACACGTACCTGACCCATGCCCTAACCCTAACTCACCTACCCATGCCCTAACCCTCAAGTCCACACAATCGCACACTTACCTGAACCCGAACCCGTAACTTTCCACCACAGTGCTAAACATAGCAAAGCCACAGGAACGGCCAACCAAATTCCTTCCCTAGGAAGAAAGTCAGTGTTCCGCAGCTTTGCTATTTTCAGCGTTCACTGATAGAGGTCGATATTAGAACATTTGAAGTTGTGAAACTTCGATGTTCTAATATACACCCGGGTGGGTTAACAGGGAGGAATATGCCATAAAATGCATTACCATTGCACAAACATAGTCAAGACATACACACCGCTGCAGGGGGATATAGTTGCACACATGCACTGAGTTGCTATTGTTGGGATTAGAACCCCTATCTATTGAGCTGTATACACTCCAGTGCTATGTACATATCACATGCACCACAGACCTTATGTGTTTGGAGAGTATCTAAAGGTGCATCTAAGTTTGATGACATTAGCAGGCCCTGTAAAGTACACCAATGAGGGGGTTCACAGGTAGGCATAGGTTTTAAGATGTATTAGCATTGCAAATACATAGGTGGGAACTACACACAGCTGCAAGGGGATATATTGACACACACACTCTGAGTTGCCATTGTTGGGATTAGAACCACTACCAATCTAGCTGTTTACACTATAATGTTACACAGATATCGCATGCACCACAGAGCTTTACACATTTGTATAGTGTCTGCCACTGCTTTTGGGGTGGATGACATTATTAGCTGCTGACAGGGAGGCAACTGTTGTGGAGAACAGCAGTTACAGGGCCATAACATGAAAGACCATTGCACAGACATCGGTCTGTTGGGTGTGTGCATTCTGCTGTATGTGGAATATATACACAGATACACACAAACACACAAGCCGGCCATTGTGAGACTAGAACCTCCTACCTACCTACTATTACATACTAGTGCTCACCATACTATTTGCATGTGGTACTGGTTGCAAGTCATGGTCAAGTGGCTGCAACACTACATCACACTATGCCTTACTGGGTCTCTCTGTCTCTCTCTCTCCCCCTCTGTCTGCCCCTCTATATATGATCTCTCTCTCTCTCTCTCTCTCTATATATATATATATATATATATATATATATATATATATATCACTTATTTATGTGTGTCTATATTAAACCAAACAGATCCAGATATATCTTATATATGCACCACATATAGCTAGATAAGGGTAATCTTGCCTGATGGGATAGGGAGAGACAGTTGAGGTATACATAGCTGTCTGTTTGCACAGAGATATATGGATATCACAGTTCTTTAATTAGATGTGGGTTAAGACATGGGCTGAAATGGGCTGAAATTAGCTTAGTGTAGGAGCATGCCTAGTATGACCATCATTAATTACAATGGTACTCCAGGTCAGAACTACCTGTACTCCAGTCCAGGATATTTTGGGCTACAGCAATTGTCTGCTGGACCTGGTGGAACAGTCCAGCACCTCCCTGATATACTGCCTGAGGTATTTTGTGGCTTTGTGTTGTCTGCAATATCTGACCAAAATATAGGGTGTGTACAACATGTATTGGACAGAACAGAGTTTTGCATAATATGTCTGGTATATTTTATATAGCACTGTGACTTCTTGGTACATGAGTGGCAGATCATTTTAGATTGATGTGAGGAAATGCTGACAGACATTTGGGTTATCAACTCCATACACTGCAGGGAACCTATGCTACTACCAAACTGTTGTATTCTGCACTTTCTACATTAGTCTGGCTAGTAGTTCATCATTCCCCTTATATGTGGACCTTTGTTATGCTCTGCTCCAGTTCCTGGCTTTGTCCACAGTTGCTGCTCTATGTAGTTGTAGGTATGCTGTGATTGGTGTAAGAGATGTAACACCACACATAGGGTTATGCACTTCACACTTTTGACTGTACCTGTTTTGCAGGTTGTCCAGCATAGTGTCTCATACATCTGCTCTGCTCCTCAGACATTTTGCCTTGTTCTGTTATTATAAGGCTACATGTTACCTAAACTTCTTATAGTCTTGCATCCAGTAATGTGGACAGGGCCATATATAACAGTGGGACATAGGCTCAAACATGGGGACAAGATTTTAATATTGCTCTTACACACCTAAACAGCTGGTGCAATGGTTTTGTATTACCATGCATTTTCCAGTGGGTATGAAGTCTGCATCTTACCTGTCTGTTATTAGTTGCTCATAGCAACCTTTAGTTATTTGCCAATAGTTTGTCAGAAAACTGCAAATTTTATGACAAACAGAACATATATGAGCCATAAATGTGGACATTCTGTTAAACTCTGACATTTGTGGAGTATGGATGACACCCACTGATTTGTACTGACACAGTTACATGACAGCCTTTATATCCTGCTGCTACACTGACTTTTTACAACCTGTTGTTCTACTAGCCACCATCTAGGTTACTGTCCATATCCATGGCCCCCTATCCCTCCATTGTGTCTGTCTTTGTCCAGCTTTCTTGCAGCAAGAAATGCTGACATATGGACAGTCTGTAGAACCCCTACCATAGCTGTTGTTCACATGCAAAATAGTCGTGCAGCCAGTCTCGAACCATGTACCCTATCAACCATGGTAATGCCCTTACCCACTAAGCCACAACAGCCACCAGACAGTGCAGTTTACTTTCTGACACTTTCAACCACAGACAAACATAGCACTTTGACCCTTGCATATTGGGGAACTGTACTTGTCACCAGGTAAATTGGGACAGCCCAGGGATTGTGTGGTGTGCTGCTATTACCGTGCAAACATACTGTGACTGCAGTTTTATGGGGGCATGAGTGTGTTGGGGGTAGAGGACTCTAGCATTGACAGTTAGGCATCTGCCCTATGACCCCGCTGTATGTCATTCCTTCACATAGTGCAATGTGTTTTGCTAGCTTGGGGCCTACTGCATATTAAGGGTCGGGCAACATTGTATGGAGAGTTCCTTTTGTCCCACACAGCTGTCAGTTGTCTGCAGCTGTACTCGTAGCCCACTCTATTCCCTTGCATACATGCCCATTCATTTCTTGTAAAGAAGAGTGACTTACCTTGTGCCATCTGTGGTTGAAATAACAGTGCTTAAGGGCTGTCTCTGTCTGATGCATGCTGTACACAGTCAGTACATGGTAAGGTGCAGGTTGTGTGGTGTGGCTGGCATCCTTTTTACTATGTATGTGAGTCGGAGTGAGGTGTCAGTCCCTAGGTCCCTAGGTTTTCAGTGCATGTGCTATGCATTGCCTCTATGCCAAGGCCAGGGCATACTGGGCATGCCTATGTCTGCCTACAGGTATAGGCTCAGGGTGTTCCTCCTTCAAGTCCCCCTGTGGCTGTGAGGACCTCGGCACTGGTGGGTGGCTGTGTGTCCCTTCCCTGAGATGTTCCTGCTGCAGCTGTTTCCGCAGGATCATATTGTGTAGCATGGCATATACTGTGAGCATGTGTGCACATGTGGCTGGAGAGTACTGCAGATATATCAAGGCAGTGGAACCATGACTTGAGCAGCCCAAACACACACTCTATGATATTCCTAGTTTGTGCATGTGCCTCATTATGGCATTCTTCAGCAGGTGTGTGTGCAATTCTGATGGATGTCATCATCCACAGTTCTAGTGCATAACCAGCATCTCCCCACTAGATGTCCATATGGGATGTTCCCCCTGACTAGCATCTGGTACAGCTGTGAGGCATGCCAGATGCAGGAGTCATAGTAGTAACCAAAAAGAACGAACAGTTGAAAAATAGAAAACAGGCAACCTTGTATCCGGAAAGCGGACTTGTAAACAATAACAAGCCAAAAAAACAAATCTTCTCCTTAACGCATAAATTTATTATCACAAAGAAACAAGCGTTTTCGCCGTGACTCCTGTCACAGCTTCATCAGAGATAACAATTAGGACAGCTAAAAAACGCCCATTTAAATAGTAAGAACAGGAAGTGAACAAATAAATACATTTCCTGCAAGAGTTTTTGAGCAGGTTTAGTATACAAACCAACAATTCATAACATTGCACAGTTAACACATTAGTAACGGAATATATCAAAAGTTCTTATTAAAAAATATTCTAAATCTTTTTTTTAAAAATATGTTTAACTAAAATATATATAACTACATGTGTTTAACTAAAATGTTTAACTGGTACTTGTAGAAAATACAGAATTATTTTAAAAATCCTCTGTATTAAGAAATTTTAAATGCAGAAAAGAACTTTAATAAACAATTTAAATTCATTAACTACACAAAATAAAATTTAAAAAGTCACCTAAAGTAACTCTTTAACTTTAATACAGTTGATATATTACAGTTTTCATTCAGACCCGGAGGTCTGAATGCATCCAGTTTTAACTGCCATGTCAATTCTAAATTTTCAAGAATCAAAGGGAAAGGACCACCTCTAATTGTTGGAACCACTTGATCAATGCCCATAAAGCTAAAATTGTGACCTGGATTGGTATTAACATGTTTAGCCAAGGCGTTTTCCATCAAGGATTTTTTAATTGCATATGAGTGTTGGTATATCCTCTCTTTGAGTTTACGATCAGTCTTCCCTATGTAAAATGATGGACAACAATTACATAGGGCGATGTAAATAACTGATTTTGATTCACAAGTGATCTTATGATGGATTAAGAACTTTTTCTTCCTCACTGTAAATGAGCTTCCTGTTCTGATAAGTTTACACCAGTTACAGAAACCACATTTAAAAGATCCCTTTAATCTATTGAAACCACAAGAGCTTACTGAATGTTGTAAGAATTCTTTTAAATTACTACCTCTTCTATAAATGACATAGGGGCGAACCCCTAACTTGTCAATTAAAGGTGGGGAATTGATTACTAAGGGCCAATTTTTTAAAATAATGGCCCAAATGCTCGGTGAGTTCAAATTGTATTGAGTAATAAAACTCAAAGAAAAATTCCTTCCCTGTTGTGTACTAGTGACAGAAAACTCAGGACTAACAGTTACATTGTCAGAAGCTAGAGGAACAGAGTTAAGTTGATACAGCAAAGGTTTATAAATGCCTTCAACCCATTTAGAATCTACTTCGTAGATAAGCCCATCAACAAGTGACGAGGGATATCCACGGTTGAGAAATAAATCTTTCAGAAACTGACATTCATGTCTAAAGTCTTCAAGTGTACTGCACATCCTTCCTGCTCGAACTAGTTGTCCCTTAACAATGGACTTCTTCTGCTTAGGTGGATGGGAACTAGAATAGTGCAGGAAGGAGTTGCAGTAAGTCGGCTTTCTAAAGATCGTAGAATAGTAAACACTTCTACTGAAGTCCTTAGCAAGTCTCACATCTAGATAATCTATTTCCAATGTTGAAAATTTATGTGTGAATTTTAGACATTCTGTAGTAGCATTTAGTAAGTCTACAAATGTTTTTGCTTCATCTTCACTGCCCCTAAAGAGAATAAATATGTCATCCAAAAATCTTGTGTAGTACATGACATACCTCATAAAATTCTCATTGGCCATTAAAAAATGCTTTTCCCAAAAGGCTACAAATAAATTAGCCACACTCGCCCAACAGGGCGAGCCCATGGCTATTCTGCACTTTGTAAATAAAACTGCTGGTCAAATAAGAAAAAATTAGATGATAGCACTATGTCTAGAAGTTCAGTGACTGTATCTATCTCAGACTGAGGTGCATTTAAATCATTAAGCAGTAATTGAATCCATTCAACTGCCTCAGTGTGTGGAATAGATGTAAATAAATTGACAACATCTATTGTCAAAAAATTAGAAACATGGTCAAATGATATATTATTAATATCAGATAAAAAAGACCATGAGTCTTTACAGATTGTTGGAATTTGCCTCACATATTTGGACAAGATGTTGTCGATTAACTTTGAACAGGGGTAGGTCATAGACGACCTACCATCAATCAATGCTCTCATAGGGGGATTAGTTTTATCCTTGTGTATCTTCGGTATTCCGAACATCACAGGTGTCTTAGGTGGTATAATATCAATGTAACTATATGTATCCAAGTCTATTTTACCGGAAAGAAAAAGGTCGCGAAAATAACCTCTAATGCGACCATGTGTAACATGAATCTCATTAAGAGAAGATGTTTGATAAGCCGGTGAATCCAGCACTTGAATCATTTTCTCTTTATATTGATAATCATCGAAAATCACAAGCCCACCCCCTTTGTCTGGTTTTAAAAATCTGACAGAAAGAGAGCTCAAGTTGTTAAGCCATTGACGTTGCTCTGCAGATATATTTATGCCCCCAGAATTTGTATTTTTCTTAAGGCCAGTGAAAAGGTGTCTAATGTCTACCTCACACATTTGTTCAAAAAGTAACAAATTTGACTGAATTGGTGGGTTGAAGACACTAGATAACTTAAGTTTATTTTCATCGCACAATGCTTCATCATTAAAAATCATTTTTAAGTTTAATTTTCGAATGAAGCATTTTAAGTCAATAAGGACCCTTGCTATATTACCATAGGTACTAGGAACAAATGTTTAACCAAGAGCCAGAAGTTCCACTAAATCAGAGTCTAGTTCCAAAGAAGAAAAATTATAAATCATAAAATCCTTCTTATGGTTCATATAAATAATGGGGAGAAGTGGTTGATTACCTACTGAAGAACCATCTAAAATTGTTGTTATTTCTTCCGATTCATGTTCACCACTCTCCGATTCTGTTGACCTAAAAACCTTTTTCATTAGTGACATTACCTGTGCCTTGATTAATCTGTCCTGTTTTGTTAGTAAATTTTTTATTTTTACTAGTAGTATAACTCTTAATTCTGTTGCTCCGTCTCACTCCCTGACTTGAAGGGGTCTCCTGTTGTTCCACATCCCCTTCTTCATCGGGTACATAATCATCCTCTATAATAGTAAAGGGCTCATTAGATGCATTAATATTTGAGGCTGAAAGACGCAACTGCAAATTTGGGTATGCCTTATCAGCCTGATAGGCTGCCCTGTCCCTAACTAACTTCTTGTTCTTATTAATTTTTAGTTTAGTCAACAAAGCGTCAATACTAGAGAATATACGATCATAGTCGTATTTGAATTGCAAAAAAGCCAAATCAGTTTTAATCTCAGCATCTAAAGTATTAACATCAGAAATAAGTGAAAGTATGTTGGCATCATAATATTTTACAATTGTGTTCAAAAGTTGAAGTCCCTGTTCTTGAAATAAACATTTTAGCTCTGAAAAATATGCCTGATCAACCAAAAGGCCGGAAGGTGTAAAATTATTCCGTAAGCCCTTTGGTATTAATTTTTCTTGCAGGCATTGTCTAAAATATGCAGCTTCCAGCTGCAATTTTTTAAGTCTAAGAAGTTTAGAATCAAGTACCTTAAGGCTTTCATTAATTCTGCTAGTACCAGTCAAAGAACGAAAGTCATTGCTGCCATTAATCTGGTCCGCCCCAGAAGAAAGAAAAGTGAAAGGATTGTCTTTATTTATCCAAATGGACAGGGACGAACCTCCCTCATCCAAAACCATATTTGACCCTCCTGGCAAGTTATTAGTAGCTGGTGGTTGCGCGTTAGCATTGGTCACCATAGCGTAACTCAAACTCACTCCGTTGTGAGTGTGTAAAGGTGGAGACACCTCAGCAACCCCCCTCATCGTTGCCGGAAAGTTATTAGATGAAAGCGGAACACCACCAGTTTGTGTTTGACCTCGGGGAGGCAAACTATGAGGCGGTTGAGCCGCCAGAATAGAGAAACAACTCCCTTCAGTACTGGATACAACATGTCGTATTGGTAAAGCACCCAAAGTAGCGCTAGATACATTTGAAGAGCGTTGTTCCATAGAATCCATACGAGCATGTAAAGCTTCTATCTTCTGGGTTAACAAAGCAAATAAAGCTGAAATATCCACAGTATTGGAACTTTTTTGTTGTTGTATAGCTGTCCCAAAAAGGTTAGGGCTTACCGGACTAACAGGTGTGCCTGTATCCATGAAAACTGACAAACTAGTAACCAAAAAGAACGAACAGTTGAAAAATAGAAAACAGGCAACCTTGTATCCGGAAAGTGGATAAATAAAGACAATCCTTTCACTTTTCTTTCTTCTGGGGCGGACCAGATTAATGGCAGCAATGACTTTCGTTCTTTGACTGGTACTAGCAGAATTAGTGAAAGCCTTAAGGTACTTGATTCTAAACTTCTTAGACTTAAAAAATTGCAGCTGGAAGCTGCATATTTTAGACAATGCCTGCAAGAAAAATTAATACCAAAGGGCTTACGGAATAATTTTACACCTTCCGGCCTTTTGGTTGATCAGGCATATTTTTCAGAGCTAAAATGTTTATTTCAAGAACAGGGACTTCAACTTTTGAACACAATTGTAAAATATTATGATGCCAACATACTTTCACTTATTTCTGATGTTAATACTTTAGATGCTGAGATTAAAACTGATTTGGCTTTTTTGCAATTCAAATACGACTATGATCGTATATTCTCTAGTATTGACGCTTTGTTGACTAAACTAAAAATTAATAAGAACAAGAAGTTAGTTAGGGACAGGGCAGCCTATCAGGCTGATAAGGCATACCCAAATTTGCAGTTGCGTCTTTCAGCCTCAAATATTAATGCATCTAATGAGCCCTTTACTATTATAGAGGATGATTATGTACCCGATGAAGAAGGGGATGTGGAACAACAGGAGACCCCTTCAAGTCAGGGAGTGAGACGGAGCAACAGAATTAAGAGTTATACTACTAGTAAAAATAAAAAATTTACTAACAAAACAGGACAGATTAATCAAGGCACAGGTAATGTCACTAATGAAAAAGGTTTTTTAGGTCAACAGAATCGGAGGAGAGTGGTGAACACGAATCAGAAGAAATAACAACAATTTTAGATGGTTCTTCCGAAGTAGGTAATCAACCACTTCTCCCCGTTATTTATATGAACCATAAGAAGGATTTTATGATTTATAATTTTTCTTCTTTGGAACTATACTCTGATTTAGTGGAACTTCTGGCTCTTGGTTAAACATTTGTTCCTAGTACCTATGGTAATATAGCAAGGGTCCTTATTGACTTAAAATGCTTCATTCGAAAATTAAACTTAAAAATGATTTTTAATGATGAAGCATTGTGCGATGAAAATAAACTTAAGTTATCTAGTGTCTTCAACCCACCAATTCAGTCAAATTTGTTACTTTTTGAACAAATGTGTGAGGTAGACATTAGACACCTTTTCACTGGCCTTAAGAAAAATACAAATTCTGAGGGCATAAATATATCTGCAGAGCAACGTCAATGGCTTAACAACTTGAGCTCTCTTTCTGTCAGATTTTTAAAACCAGATAAAGGGGGTGTGCTTGTGATTTTCGATGATTATCAATATAAAGAGAAAATGATTCAAGTGCTGGATTCACCGGCTTATCAAACATCTTCTCTTAATGAGATTCATGTTACACATGGTCGCATTAGAGGTTATTTTCGCGACCTTTTTCTTTCCGGTAAAATAGACTTGGATACATATAGTTACATTGATATTATACCACCTAAGACACCTGTGATGTTCGGAATACCGAAGATACACAAGGATAAAACTAATCCCCCTATGAGAGCATTGATTGATGGTAGGTCGTCTATGACCTACCCCTGTTCAAAGTTAATCGACAACATCTTGTCCAAATATGTGGGCAAATTCCAACAATCTGTAAAGACTCATGGTCTTTTTTATCTGATATTAATAATATATCATTTGACCATGTTTCTAATTTTTTGACAATAGATGTTGTCGATTTATATACATCTATTCCACACACTGAGGCAGTTGAATGGATTCAATTACTGCTTAATGATTTAAATGCACCTCAGTCTGAGATAGATACAGTCACTGAACTTCTAGACATAGTGCTATCATCTAATTTTTTCTTATTTGACCAGCAGTTTTATTTACAAAAGTGCGGAATAGCCATGGGCTCGCCCTGCGGGGCGAGTGTGGCTAATTTATTTGTAGCCTTTTGGGAAAAGCACTTTTTAATGGCCAATGAGAATTTTATGAGGTATGTCATGTACTACACAAGATTTTTGGATGACATATTTATTCTCTTTAGGGGCAGTGAAGATGAAGCAAAAACATTTGTAGACTTACTAAATGCTACTACAGAATGTCTAAAATTCACACATAAATTTTCAACATTGGAAATAGATTATCTAGATGTGAGACTTGCTAAGGACTTCAGTAGAAGTGTTTACTATTCTACGATCTTTAGAAAGCCGACTTACTGCAACTCCTTCCTGCACTATCCTAGTTCCCATCCACCTAAGCAGAAGAAGTCCATTGTTAAGGGACAACTAGTTCGAGCAGGAAGGATGTGCAGTACACTTGAAGACTTTAGACATGAATGTCAGTTTCTGAAAGATTTATTTCTCAACCGTGGATATCCCTCGTCACTTGTTGATGGGCTTATCTATGAAGTAGATTCTAAACGGGTTGAAGGCATTTATAAACCTTTGCTATATCAACTTAACTCTGTTCCTCTAGCTTCTGACAATGTAACTGTTAGTCCTGAGTTTTCTGTCACTAGTACACAACAGGGAAGGAATTTTTCTTTGAGTTTTATTACTCAATACAATTTGAACTCACCGAGCATTTGGGCCATTATTTTAAAAAATTGGCCCTTAGTAATCAATTCCCCACCTTTAATTGACAAGTTAGGGGTTCGCCCCTATGTCATTTATAGAAGAGGTAGTAATTTAAAAGAATTGTTACAACATTCAGTAAGCTCTTGTGGTTTCAATAGATTAAAGGGATCTTTTAAATGTGGTTTCTGTAACTGGTGTAAACTTATCAGAACAGGAAGCTCATTTACAGTGAGGAAGAAAAAGTTCTTAATCCATCATAAGATCACTTGTGAATCAAAATCAGTTATTTACATCGCCCTATGTAATTGTTTTTACATAGGGAAGACTGATCGTAAACTCAAAGAGAGGATATACCAACACTCATATGCAATTAAAAAATCCTTGATGGAAAACGCCTTGGCTAAACATGTTAATACCAATCCAGGTCATAATTTTAGCTTTATGGGCATTGATTAAGTGGTTCCAACAATTAGAGGTGGTCCTTTCCCTTTGATTCTTGAAAATTTAGAATTGACATGGCCGTTAAAACTGGATGCATTCAGACCTCCGGGTCTGAATGAAAACTGTAATATATCAACTGTATTAAAGTTAAAGAGTTACTTTAGGTGACTTTTTTAATTTTATTTTGTGTAGTTAATGAATTTAAATTGTTTATTAAAGTTCTTTTCTGCATTTAAAATTTCTTAATACAGAGGATTTTTAAAATAATTCTGTATTTTCTACAAGTACCAGTTAAACATTTTAGTTAAACACATGTAGTTATATATATTTTAGTTAAACATATTTTTAAAAAAGATTTAGAATATTTTTTAATAAGAACTTTTGATATATTCCGTTACTAATGTGTTAACTGTGCAATGTTATGAATTGTTGGTTTGTATACTACACCTGCTCAAAAACTCTTGCAGGAAATGTATTTATTTGTTCACTTCCTGTTCTTACTATTTAAATGGGCGTTTTTTAGCTGTCCTAATTGTTATCTCTGATGAAGCTGTGACAGGAGTCATGGCGAAAACGCTTGTTTCTTTGTGATAATAAATTTATGCGTTAAGGAGAAGATTTGTTTTTTTGGCTTGTTATTGTTTACAAGTCCGCTTTCCGGATACAAGGTTGCCTGTTTTCTATTTTTCAGATGCAGGAGTCATGATAGCTGCCAGTACTGCCAGAACACACATTCATGATAATGCCCTGGGCATTGTACATGACCTGGCAGTTAAATGGAGTGATACCCCTTGCCGTTGATGTAGACCCTACCCTCTTCACCAGGCAGATGCTTTGATGTGCACATCATCTCAGGGTAGTGTGCTACATGGTGGAAGAGATGCATATTGCTGACCCTCTCCTCAGGGGTGTGGGATAAATGAATGTGCTCACTGGCATGTGCTTGCATGGCATCCAGGAACTGGTGGAGTACCCTGGATGCAGATGCCTGTGAGATTCCCATTATATCCCCAGTAGTCTTTAAAAAGTACCTGCAGCTAATATGCTAAGGGCTACACATACCTTTGTTTCCAATGGGATGCATTTCCCTCTGTTGGCTCTGGGTCTGAGGTGAGGGCGGCAGAGCTTGGTGACTTCTTGTAGTGTGTCCCTGTCCACCCTGTAGCGCTCTACATTCTCCAGCTCATATAGTCCTTGGAAGGTCACCCTGGGCCTGAACACTCTTTTCCTTCTCAGTCTGAGCCTATTGTCAGCATCATCAATTCACTGACCTCAACCTTAAGCATATACAGATGTAGCAGAGCAGCAGCAGCCTCTAGCATTTTGTCAGTTAAAATTCCCAAGTGTGCACTCCAATGGTGCAAACTATGTGGGAAAATCAGATTTCAGAGTGCATGTCTTTTTTATAGTGATGTGCTTCAGTTGCAGCCTGTGTGATTGGCTCATTATGTTGCATTCCAGTTGATAGGTAGTGCACTGGGGTTTTGAATGGGACAGTGTCTGTTGAACAGGACTTATCAGTCATTTCAACCTGATTGGCTTTCCCAGACAAATTTTTTTTTACTTTTTTTTTCCTATTTCTTTCACTGCTAAGCAGTGCGGCATGCCACGCAAATCTGTGGTGCTAGTGTAAACAATGATCAGCAGTTTTGACCCTCCCACAAACACGACCACAATTAGCTTTTCTTAAACTAGATAAAACATGCTCAGCAGCATCAAACACCCCCAGCTGTGCTTAGCTGAGCGCAAACAGGTGCTGGTAAGCTCCAATCCACTTTAACATAGAGTGACACACCCCCTTGTGATATCAGCTACCTGTTCTGTCTACACCAACACTGTTCTAGTCCTACCAAGGTTTGTACCAACAGACACATTGACCCTTTTTGCTATTCAATAACCCTGACTCATTTACATATACCTAATTGAGTACACACTGGATACTGCACTACACCAGGGCCTGCCTCCTTAGCAACCACTGTAACCTGCTATTATATGAGTTTGCTGCTGGGCACTATAATGCAATACTTTTGCAAGTGTCTAATTTTTATTTTATATATTTTTTAAATTATTTGCATAACTGCATGTTTGCGAGTCACTTAAACATGCTCTCTCTCTATCTGTGTGTGTATATCTTCTTCTTCTTCTTCTTCTTTCGGCGATCACCTTGTCCGCATTGAATGGCAGTGGAGTTTTACAGTGTCGAGTTGCCAGCCCAACCTTCCACAGAAGGCACCACACCTAGGGCCAATTTAGAGTGTCCAATCCACCTGCAGCATGTCTTTGGGATGTGGGAGGAAACCAGAGCACCGGAGGAAACCCACGACCACAGGGAGGACATGCAGACTCCGCACAGAAGGCACCCCAGCCGAGGATCGAACCGGAGAACCTCTTGCTGTGAGGCGGCAATGCTAACCACTGCACCACCGTGGCCACCCCTGTGTGTGTATATATATATATATATATATATATATATATATATATATATATATATATATATTAACAAATATATAATTTTATTACATTGTATTGCTTTTTGGAATTACCGGCCATAGTTGTGGCCATTTGCATGCCTACTGTGCACTGTCCACCCTTTTTGGGAGGGCTTTTTCAGCCCCTGTTAAACTTTTGCAGTCCAGTATATGGTTTCTAACAGAGTATATTTCCTACACTGACACAGCACCTACACGGGTGCCTTTCTGCTTGATAAATTGTAAATCAATCTCATTTGCATGATTTTTACCAGCTTATGAGGTGACTTGCATTCCACAGACATCTCCATGTCCGCACACTCATGCATGCCCCTCAGCCCTGTTTCCTGGATCACTCGGTGGCCTTGTTCTCTGTTCAGACTGCAACGCTATTCTACATGGAGGATCACTCCATGAAGGGTTTATTGAATTCCACCCAGTGTCACAAGTGAGTCTAAGAAGTGCTGGCTGGATTTGAACAAACTATATAAGATCACAAGGAACAGAACACTGCTTGAATTGCATGCACCACATGAGATGTTCTTTTACAATTGTGATAGTGCACATTTGACTGGATGAATCACCATTCTTTCATAAGTTGAGATTCTTCTGAAAATATATGAAGGTGGTTGAAGTGCAAAATAACACTAAACAACTGCATGCATTACAAACCCATGTCAGACAAACACCCAAGGACATTAGTCAATCATTGCTCTATTCAAACCTCCTCCCTCTGTACTTATGCAGTCTAAAGAGCACAGTAGCAACTGCCAGTGCCACAGGGTAACTCATTTGAGCACTTTGATGGGTTCAATTTTGATAGCATGATGTAAGCATTTTGTTTCCAAAGTTGTTTATAGGCTGGGGTAATACAAATCTATAGGGTAATGCTCTGCCAGGGAAATATGTCTCCTAAGTGGAAGTTTATATAAGGGGTGTTGTCATGGATACAATTGTACAAGATAGTACACACACTCACATCAGTTAAGCAATGATGGATTTGCAAACCCTCCCCATCTATTTACACAATCTATACAACAGAGTTATCCACAAGCACCACAGAAGAAGTCTGAGTTGTAAGAGCACAGTGTGCAATTTTCACATTCTGACCTCTTCAATGAGATGGATAGAAGATGCTTGTGGTAAAAGTAGAATAAGGGGATGATGGCATTCTCTCTCATGTTAAGATCTTTTGCTCACTGGAGGTAGATGCAGCATGTCCTTTCAGAAAGCTATACATAACTGCCATTAAAGTGCCCACTATGAAATTTGAACCTCCTACTTCTCTTGTTATGCAGTCTAGAAAATACAGTATTAGCTGCAAGTACCACAGAACAAGGTTTACTCCTAAGCGGACAGAGTGCACTTTTCACAGATGAGCTCATCGGTATATTGCAAAGAGGATGATTATGTTAAAAGTGGGATAAAGTACAGAGAGAGCAGTGTCCAAAGTTAAATGTATTATTCATTCTTGATCTGTATGGCACAGCTGTGTTATGAAACACATAAGGGACCAATCATGTAACTGCTGGTGGAAACATGTTTTATGGAAACAGTTTTTGAATCAGGGAGGTTTATTGGATGACACAGAAGGGGTGAGAAGAGGTGGGCAGTTGGTGACAGGAGTACACATACATAAATACTAAGAGATTAGTTCATGTTTCATTTCTGCACATATTTGTATTGTGTTGCTGTATGATTTTTCATCATAATTGTTCATGCAGTATCTGTACAAGATAGGCTTCACAACAGTGATCAAGAACACTAATGTAGAAGCAGGATTATGATGTGTTAAGACATGGTGTAGCCAACATTTGCACTCACAGGAGTCATACAAAACATTGAAAAACACTTTGCTATACATCTGTTTTCGAACCTTGAGAGTATTCCAAGAAACATCTACAGACTAAAGTAGTATTTAAACACATCACACAGGAATGCCTAACTCCATAACTTCCTATATGAAAACAGTTTGCAGAAAAGGAAAATGCATGCGTGATGATAGGTATTACCAACTATGCCAAGTGAAGTAAGATGGTGGATGTGTAACATATGCCAGCATAGCTAGCTGAGGTTTTGTAAAGAATTATATGTCATTTTTATATCAAACTGATCTGTACAGGTGTCTGTGTTGAATGTATTTGTAAAGCTGTTTGTGTTAAAAATGTACCAACAGTGGGTCCTGCTGGACAGAAAATAAATACATCTGTATATCAGACTGTGTTGTAACTGTTCAAATGAATATATCGTAACAGAGGATACTGGAAGAGAAAAGGTTAATCTCAGTCTAACTAACTTTGAAAAATAATCTGAAATTAAATTACCTGGCTTAGGCCATAAAAATTGCATCTTACAATTCTGATTGCAGCCAGAGATAAAATGTCTGTGAAAACCAGGACTAGGAATCTCACCTTATTGGCCTTGGAGGTGAACTAATTGCTACCCTGGAAGAATGGAAGTTTTTGAAATGGTATCAAAGCTTCCAGATGCTATAACACATCTAGTAACACACAGGTGCAAGATTCTGGCTCACCCTTTAGTAAACGGGGTGGTGTGGGAACCAGAAATCAAGTGACCCAATGTATTTGATGTAATTTTTTAATCCAGCACTGAAATGATGTTTTAATACTAGATGAGACAGACGTTTCAGGGCAGTCTGTTTTTGAAACCTGACAAAGAAGGCTCACTAACCCACTTCATCTTGTCTTGCTTTAGTAAGTAACCAGTGAATAATAATTCTTTAGATCAGTCAAGAAATTATAGTGAAGTTAGTTAAGTACTGTTTTTCTGTATCAGTGTGAAGATATCCATCTGTGTTATTTTTAATATTTCCTGTGATTGAAACTCTGGTATGTATTATAAATAGATATTTCATATCTTCATGTTCTTTTATTATTTATTCTTATATTTAAACTTCACTGCAGGTGGTCTTTTAGAGAATAGTTTAACTTTTGAGAGTACGTATATTTATTTGGTGACACTATGGCCACTTCTGAAAGCCATGCTGCATTGGCCAAACACTACCATTTGTATTAGTATTAATTTTACTCAGTATCATTGGATACCCTTGTAAGACCCTTGGAGTGTTCTGGTGCCAGTATCTACCTTATAGTCTGGGCAGAGGGGGCATAGCTGGTAAATCTGTGCCAGCCTTTCCCAGGGGTGTGTGTATATGTGTGTGTGTGAAAATCAAATCTCTAAGAGTGTGTGTGTCAGAAACCTGGAGTAGGGACAAATATCACTGGTTTCACAGAGAGGGTGGTGGAGGACTTGGATTAGAACACTCAGCTGAGGACTCAGCTCTACAGCTGTGTTCAGTGTGGAGACTTATTTGGAGCCTGGAGAGAGAGAGAGGGAAACCTAGCACCAGGACAGGAGTGTGTTCCTGTGTGATCTTAAGGGAAACTGTGCTTTGTGCAGAGAGCTGCATCTGGAAATACTGTGTGTATCTATTTTTATTCCAAGAGAACATCCCTCACTGGTGTCAGTGGCGAAGATTGAGGTTCCTTGATTATTGGCCCAAAGAAGGGGTGTCACAGCATGAATTACTCTTCATTACCCTCATGATAACCATATGCTGTATATTCAACTCTTTGACTTGTTCAAAAGTACATTAACCTGCCAATACATGGCTAAGCACAGTAGCAAGAAGGGCACCAGAATAATGCGGCCAAAAGCAAAAACTAACAAGATTTTGCCATGCGTTGTGAAGTTCAATTTAACTTCAGTTGCATTTCGTGCTCGTCACCAGACATTGTGCAAAAGCAGAGGAGAAAGGTTAATTACACAGAAGGGGGAAGATATATAGGCAGGTGGAGAGGGAGGAAGGGACCACGTAGCTTATGACAGAAGGAGGATAATGTTGCCTCATAATAACATGTAGGTGACAGCTACACATAGAACAGTGTACTAAAACAGCCAGTAGTACTTAACGTGTGTCTGGATTTGAACCCTCAAAACATGCAAAAATCTGTCTACAAATCTGAACATTATCTCAGCATTCTACAAAGGAAATCCTGCTTACCACAATTTAAATCACACAATTGAAGGACAGTGACAACATAATGAAACAGAATGGGTGAACTGAGAGAGACTGATGGAGAGAGGAAAAGCAACAGTATTTTTGGGACATGTAGGACCATCTGTACTGCATGTTACTCTTACTTATTTCTTTATTATTAAGCAGCCTTGTTCTATTCAATAAAATGCTTGCTAGAGGAAAAAAGTATAACAAACATTAAGACATAAACATGATAAGGGTGGCTTACTAAGTTTTCCTCCTGGAGCTGGAGTGTCTTTGCTAATACTGTCTCACTGTACTATTTAAATAGTGTGTGTAATGAAATGTTGTAAATGTAGAAAGA
This sequence comes from Protopterus annectens, assembly GCF_019279795.1. Taxonomy (NCBI): domain Eukaryota; kingdom Metazoa; phylum Chordata; order Ceratodontiformes; family Protopteridae; genus Protopterus; species Protopterus annectens. Next base: position 1,661,761,981 of record NC_056739.1, read on the forward strand.
AATATAGACATTTGCAATTAACCATTTGATAGGAACATATGTCACAAAATAAGATTTTGATCTACAGCTGTAGTTGAATCAATGACACTATGCAAAAACATAAGTCTGCATACATGGGAATTATCTCAACATGCCACATAGGAACTTCAAGTTCATGGCATCCAGCAGTCTAAGAACTATTATTTCACAGTGCTGCATTTAATCTGCCTTTACTCTCTATTCCCATAGCACAGTGGATTTTAACATATTTGTGTGGAAGTAAATGGACTACTGTGGACGTAATTAAAGTCTTTAGCTTTTGCCATAGGAATGGCATTCACAACCACTCAGCATTGACTGGTGATGCCAGCGTTTGTGCAAATGCCGAGGACAAAAAGTGAAGACTTTCTCAAGGGCCATTTCTGGCTATGTGCACTATGTGCAATTCTGTTCTTGACCAGATTAAATATGTGAAAAAAGAGTTGATAGGACAGTGGTGAAAATGGGGATGGCAAGCAGAGGATGAGACACGGGAACAAATATAGGAATTTGCAGTAGGGTGGTGGGAGATCACCATAGCTATCTACTTCTTCACAACAGAAATGTAGAAAAGTACATAAAATTTCATGACTTTTGAGTGTCACCACTCCAGGAATGGGTGACAACAACAGAATAATGAATAGCCAAACTGGACCAAATCAAGTGTGTTAAGATGACACACAGGCAAAGTGGAGAGATATGTATGCAAAATAATTTATTTTCTGGGACAGGTGCCCATTATGTTTTTTTATTGGAGAGAGAGGAATGTTGGGGAAGGTGCTTAGGAATGAGGAGGTCAGGTAGGTAGGGCAGGGTAGTATAGGTAGCAGTCACAGACAGACAGGACATAAAAGACAGGTAGGGATGATGATAGAGACAAAAGGTTGAGATACATCATCACTGGAGATAGGTAGGGAACCTCAGAGCACATCCACTTCCCACTTGAGAACTGTGAGGATCTAGTCCTCACCCTCAGAACTGTCATTACTGTCTCCTATGTCAGCTGCTGGGGTCAGTACTGAATGTACATCATTTTTGCAAGTCAAAGCAGGACCCCTTCAATCCTGCCAATTCAGACACTGAGGTCGCTCTCCATAATGCCCTACACCAGCCCTGTCAGTTCCTGTTATGTAACAAAATGACCACATCCACTTCTATTGCTCTCAAAGGGTGCCACTGCACCAACAGCCAGGGCATCACTACTTGACACAGGTGGAGCAGGTAGGGCAGGAGTTGTGCAAGCAATGCTGACAGTTTTTAACCTAAATTTGCTGGGTATTTGTGTTGACTGTGGTGATGCAACCTCAGCCACCTATGGAAGTATGGTACCCCAAAACCCACTGATCAGTCTACCTCCTTGTGCTGATAGTCATTTTGCTTTCAGAAGTAATATATTATAAAAAAATAAAAAATAAATAAAAGTGGAGATAAAGTGTAGGATGAAACAAAAAAATTGAGAATTAGATTAATTTCAATTCTTTCAATATATAAACCAGTATGAGAAATATATAAGTATACCTTAGCCACATTCAGATATGATGGGAAGACATGAGTGTTTCATAAAATCAATCAATCAATCAGAGTCAAATTATATGACTAATAAAATCATGCAGTTCACTATGCTTTCTAAACTAAATACTGCATTTGCAAATAATGAATTGCTGATTCAATGCAGTATTGAAATTAAACTATCTTATAAATAGTAGACTGCAAAAAAAAAGGCAAATATATATTTCTGGGTACTGAACCCACACAGAGTTAATCTGATGTACTCATTGGCTAACGCAATAACCAAGAATTATTGGAGCAGACAAGTAAGCTTGCTACTAAAGTTAAGGAATGCTTGCTGAAGATGATATGCAGTGATGGACTGAGAATACTTCTTTGCCTTGCAATCAGAACAGATGCATGCATGGTTACTCTTACATCTCTAAGTTGAGTTACTCTCTCCTGATGTGCCTCATGGTTTTCTGCAATCTCTGCTGCAGCTGTACAGTAGAAAAAGAAAAAAAACATACATATGAAAGCATAATGAATAACTGTGCTGGCTGGATAATTAACGCAAATTGCATTTGCTCAATTGGAAGCACAGCAATGTCTTACCAGACACATTGGCAATGAGTACATCAAAAAACAGAGAAGGTGTTAAAAATGGCAGTGATATTTGGCCTTGTGTGATTCTCAAACTATTGAGATGTGTTCCACTGTGAAAGCATGATATGTTTTATGTTGGTATAATCAGGTTTGCTTGGAGGAAAAATGGTATGGCTTCTGATGTATTGGCATGGTGAAAGTTAAAAACTGGTAAGACTGAATAGTACCACCTGGGAATTGAACCCAACAGAAAAAAAGGATAACATGTTACTGAGGCTAACTAACAGGCACTGCCGTTGGAGGACTTATTTTTTGAGATGACATTTCAAAGTATACTTATTTTTATGTAAAAGACAGTGTTTGTGTTTGGAAATACATCTCAGATGCATGCAGTTGTTTGCCTAGAATAAGGCATGCTGGTCTAGGTTACATACATACTTCATAACACATACTGTCATAAACACCAAGGGCCAAATTCATTTACAGTTGCACAAAGTGTAGCTATCATGTTGGCCCTCATCATCAACACACAAGTGCATTATTTGGCATTCATTAAACACCTCTACATGATGTGTAGAGCTGCCAACCAAAGGAAGACAGCAGAATATGCTAATGACAATATAAAGAGCCAAAGTACATACTAATTAACCAATCCTATATGGCGGACCTATTCAAAAAGCTATAAAGCCTGTACACCTTGCATAGGCTTTTGCACTGAATACAGCACAACTTAGGAAAAAAAGCATGTTGGGGTTGCTGCTGCTGTTATTATTGTACTGCATGTGCAAAGGCTTTAAATCAGAGTGCTGCTGCAGAACTTAGGGTAAGAAGAAGAAGGATGTTTAGACTCAGTTTGACTTATCATGGACTGCATGACAGAGACATTGCTAAAAGATACAGTGTGGACAGAAAAACACTGGAGGAAATATGCCACCTCTGCCTCCCCCACATCAGTCCTTAGGGAAATCCTGGAGAATTCATCCCAGTGGAAACAAACATTTATTTAGCAATATGTATACTACCTACTGGTACTTTCCATAGACCCACAAGGGATACATCAGGGGTGTCACAGGTATCCACCTTAGGAATATTACATCAGATCTTGAATCCAGTGCTACTGCTTGTAAGTGATTACATCTCTTTCACATGTACCCCACAAGAGACAGAAAAAACCATGCAGGGGCAATCTGTTGCACGTGTACAGAAATAAAAGTCCCACTCAGTGAATAGGGAAGAAAGTACATCAGCAGAAAAGCTTCCAATCAATAAACTGTTATGTTGTCTAATGCCCAAGGGTAATCTACAATGCTTGTGCAAATAACCCAGGCAGTTTCCACAACTCACACATGTGGCACATCTGTGAGCTGTATAAAAGGTTTTCCGGGGTGATATTCCTCAAGGGCATCTAGTAAGAGATACAGGTTATGGCCCATGACACCCATGAAAAACCCACACATCCCCAATGAGCAAGGATACAATAAGAACCACACTCAAACTAGAAATACCACAGAATGTATGTTTGAATTGCTGAAATCTAGGTCCAGTGTCTAGCACATCAGGAGATGCACTGTAGTACAACCCAGACACCTCTGAAAAAATACTTACAGTCTGTGCTATGCTACATAATATAATACTCAGGAAACAACGTCAACAAGGACAACAAGGGGTAGGATCACAATTTAAAGGACCACAGGCAGGCTCAGCAGCAGCAGCAGATACAGATGAGGAGTCTGAGGGAGAACCACCAGCTGCAGATGATGCTGGCAGATGGAGGCATACACAGTATGACCCATCTCTATCGAAAAGACAAAGGACTGCACACACAAACACTACATAGATCAAAGCATAAGGTCCCATGCACATACAAATAGGAAAATCGATGCCTGTCAAACTCTGCAGTCTTTACTTAACCATATAATGCCTATCTTCTTTTGGCATCAGACAGAGACACCCTCCAAGGACACAATTTGCACCTGCAATAATGACAAAGTAATTGTAAAACTTGTAAAGAAAAAAAATAGTTATATAACTGATTAGACTAGTACAGAAATATGTATATGCCCATAAGCAGATCATTTGTCTGAGCTGGACAGTTATGTCAATATTATCTCCTATGTCAGGTTTTTGCAATATATGTTTATGTATTAGAACCAATACTGTGCATCAAGCATTTCAACTGACCACCATCCATAAAACATGGAACAGGTAAATTATACCTTCATTTCTACAACTATACCAAGAAACAAGACCAAATTACCTAATGCTTCTATTGCTATTATGACAATACTAACTAAAATACAATGAGGCTCAGCAATTATAGAATAATTCATTCACAAAAGAGTATGAAAAATAAATCAAAAACTTTTCTTCTGCAATGCATATTGAGAAATGCAACTTTTGAATAAGTAAGAATTAGCTACCCACTGTGTGCATCACACATATATGCAACCTTAAGTCACAAAGACGTGTAAAGTCATCATAATTTGCACAGAGCATAGGGGGAAGGGGGTGGTAGGAGGGCAAGGCCAACACCAAAGGAGTGAGTGTGTGCAAGTAAGAAGCACGAGTATCTATCATCCAAAGTGTACAGTGTTCAGGGACAGTAAAGACAGATATGAAGGCACTCAATGGTACTATTTAGAAAGCTTGCATATGTGTGAAGTGGTACGGGCAAGCATATTTTGTTTTCTATGCATGTATTTGCATGAAAACTATCAAGCATTGTTCTTGCACTACATTCTGGCCTCTCAGACACTTGTGAGCCTAGCATGATAAAGTAGCCAGTTCAGCATCTTTTCCCCCAATCATGCATCGCCAGACTGTGCCTCTTCATCACCACCCTCCCCATGCCAGGAGATGCACTGCTACTTCCATGGCCCTGGCTAGAAGTTTGGTTGCTATCTAAATGTGAGCAATGTCTTCTAGATGAGCTAGCCTTATAACTACATCTAGGACCATGAACCCATGGCCTAGCACCATACCCCTCAACTGTACAGATTTCTGCAGAATGTCCAGATTTTTGCTCATGTTTTTGATCTGTTCCTCATAAATTTTTTTTTTTTTTGGGGGGGCAAATCACTGGAATGAATTGAGGATTAAATTCTCTAAATAATGACACATTTCAGTTTCAGACTTTATATCCTTCAGGAAATACGTTCTAACACAAATCCTCTTATCTAGAAACTTTCTAAGTTTATAAGAACAATATTTAAAATGTGTCCCTATTTTTGGGCCTTTGTCCCCCATTATGTCAGGCTTTGTCCAGATTTTTGTGCTAAGAGGTTGAGAAGTATGCCTACCATGTCTAGGTGTGTACACCACAATCACTGACAGAGCATTGGGTGTAGTGTCACTATGGTAGCAGGATCTTGCACAGCCACATCTGTTAACACCAAAAAAAAAGTAGCTGCTCTCTGGCCATGTGGATGACACTTCCCCAACAGATGTTCAATCCCAGACACTGCCAGATTAGGTGTGTCTTTCACATGGTTTAGGGAGACACGTGCTTCAGAATGCATGATATTTAGTAGTCACACTATCTCTTCCTGGGGGAATGTGCCTGTGTCTCCATTACAGCCCTAAACATATGTCTGGTGGCACCTAATGACACACCAGCATCAGGAGAAGAGTGGAAATCAGGCCCCCTCTGAGCACCCCTACCAATCCTCCCATGTGGCACCACTCTGGCATGATGGCTACTAGAAAAAGCAACCAACTCTGCAACTAGAGAAACCACACTATCCTGATCAACTATGTCACTCTTAACCTGTCCTATATCAGAGGTGTCCATGTAATGGGTATGCCTAAGCATATTGACTGTGCCCAAAATATGGGTAGGAGATGTGGGAGCTACAACTTCAGTGTCAGACTGACCATTTGCACCGCCAGACTGTGCATCTTCATCACCACCCTCATCATCAGAGGCTACCAACACTTTGACATCAGATGGTAGGAGTTCCATAGTGCCACTCTCAGGATCACCAGTGATAAGTAAGAAACACAACAGACAGAAAATGAGAGAATAACAATGCTGACATATTTTCCTTACAAGAAAGGTATGTTAAACTCTAACAGACACTAAAGCAACACAAACGTTCCCCTCATATATACCTGAATCTATCTTATATACAGTAATAACAATAACCAAATGTGTGCTTGCTATGTGCATGTGAGATTGTTAGATAACAGTCTGCAGTCTAGAAGTGCCTATAGGTTAGGAATGGAAAGGAAAGAATTCTAAGTATCACAATGTAGATGAAATGAGAAAAAAAAACAATCCCCTTTACAAGTGCAGATTAAAAATGTTCTCATACAAGAATGTAGTGAACAATTGGATTCATCATCCCAAACACCCAACACTATTTCTCTTTGACTGTAGTCTGACCCACAGTTATCACTGGCTATCTGGACAGTAGTCTCTCCTTTGATAATCACATTGCCACAGTGATCAGGAAATCCTTCTACGTGGCACACCTCATCACAAAATGTTTCTCATCCAGAAAAAAAGAGGTCATTGTTACCCTCTACTCATCACTCATTAGACCCATTATAGAGTACAATGCCCCTTTTGGTACGTACCTCACAAGACATCTACAACAACTGGAAAAGCCACAGAAATACCTCAAAAAGAGGATTACTGGCCTCAAACAGATGCCTACTCAGGCCGTCTCAAAAAAACCCAGCTTTACTCTGTCGCATATCACCTACTCAGAGGTGATCTCTGCCTAACATACAAAGCTATGTCAAACCCAGAGCTGTTGGACATGCTCCACTTAAAGAAATCCCAATCCCTGTGAGCTACATGCTCTAGGGTCCTAAACCTTGTCAGCACAATAAAGAGAACATGCTGGAGGGATAGATTCCTGTCCCAGAGAGTTCCCTTACTCTGGATCAGACTACTTATCCATGTCAAACAGAGCTCCTCATTAGCACTCTTCAAGAAAAGTCTTGATGATTGGATGGGAAATAGGAAATTCACCCTGGGGATCACTTCTGTGGCTGTGCTTGACAGGGATACAGAAAAATAATTTTCTTGAGTGGCGAAAGCCAGCGTACCTTTTTGGCTAGGCTTATATAGGCCCTAGGGCCAATAGCCTAGTACCTACCCATGAACCTATGAATCTATATATATATATATATATATATATATATATATATATATATATATATATATATATATATATATATATATATATATATATATATATATATATCAGACATCTAAGATATATCCGTATAAAGATATAAAAATGACACTTGCATTTTGCATACCTGGAAGGTGTGCTTGTGACACTCTGAGCCTGTCATCCACATCTGCACTAATGTCAAGGATTCTCTGGGAACCCTCTGCTGAGCTATCTGGGTCTCTTACAATGATCAGAAATTCCTCTGTTTCAGTTAGTGGTGGTTTGGTAGCATGACCAGCCCTTGTAGATACCTGATCCTGGGCAATTGCAGCCACCCTACAGTGGACAGAGATTATTATATCATTTGTCCAGTGTCATATCTGGAGGTAGGTTCTTCCATGCATTCTGATAGCATTAATGCCATTGACCACTTGCTGCCAAATCCTGTCTTAAGCCGATTGGTTACCTATACCTCTCCCTAACAAAAAAGCTCCATGGTGATTTTAGGCCTGGATAATGACATCCTTTTCTGCATCAGTGTATGGTGGCTCATGGGGTAGAGATTTCTTCTTTTGTCCAATATCCCTGTATGAGATGAAAAAAAAAAGCAGACACACGTAATGACACATTCAATACACAGAAAGGATGGCTGTTAACTCAATGATGTGACTAAATGCACATAACATACACACCATTTAAAAGTTAATGCACCCTATGACTACATAAAAGTTAGGACAGCCCCCCATTTTTCCAAATCAAATATCAACAATACTGTATAAGAGTTTTGTAATGCAGATAACACATTTTAACTATATAATACATTGCATCATTGACAATCACAATTAAAAGTGTAGCATTAGAAAATATGCAAGACAAAACTATTATAAATGCCATCTTCCACTGCTATGGAGGGCATTCAGGTAGAAATCTGCAAACAGAACACATGTTTCTTTCTCTGCTAACATCAGTATAAATGACAGGCCTTCATACAAAATTATAATACACTCATATGCAATAACTAAGCAAGCATCAAATTAAATACAAACTGAAAAATATGTCATGTAGCATTCAGTCACATACTTTTTGCAATGCAGACATGGCTATATCAAAAGAAAGGGATAAAGAAGAAATAGTTAAGGTAAAAATTGCTTTTCAGTGTTGAGTGCAAATCACCTTTTAATGTTAAACGAAAAGTGTTATGTACAAAATAACAACATACTTTGACAATACAGCACTGTAGAAAACAGATAATTATGCAAACACTGTGTTTTTTGGTAGTACTGCAGTCTCTGGATTCAAACAGTGTCCCTAGAATGATACAAGGATTGTTAGCTACATGATTACCTTTATATAGTGTGGAGTCAGCCCTGTAAGCAGTGTGAGTATGCTACTGAGGAGTTAAATCATTAGAATTTCTGAATACCACAATCTGAATTAAGTATAAGGAATGTAAACATGCTGTAAGGACCTACACCATTACATGCACATGCTCTAGAAATCCAAAGACAAGCATTGAGAAGTGTTCTTTGCTAATGGCTTACAGATGTATGTGATTACTCTGAATGCAGGAACAATCAGCTTTCACAGTCTCTCATCTTTGATGTATGCTTACTAAGGGTGTGTCAAGGATAAGAGACTTATCAAAAAGTCGGAAAGTACATTTACTGATTTAGGAGAGTGACATTCCTAACATTCAGATGCTGGCTTTAATGATCACAGTCACTGCCTCTTAGTCACAAATGTTGTTCATATTCAAAGGAATATATTAAGCATTGATAAAGATAACATGCAATAAAACAGATAGAAATGCATTTAAGAAAACAGAGATAAGAGAAAGAGGCACTGCAAAGAAAGAAATGAATACGTCTGCAGTGTTTGCAGTCTTTGTTTAATATTGTGTGAATAAATTGCTATCTTAATTGTTTGCAATATTAAAATCATCCAGACATTTACCGTCAACTGAGAAAGGACAACTTTCATAACTTGTTTCTGTTGTACTTTCAATATGACTTGATACAATGTCACATTATAATTACATCTAAACACTTTTTCTTTTCCTTGCTAATATATGTGTTTGCCTGTGGCAACTAAAGGAAATACTCTTAAATGATTGTTCTCACTACTCTTGCTTGAGTGTTCAGCTTCGTACAGGCTCCTGCAGCAGGATAACAAAGTCACTTAATCATGTGGAATGCACATTTAAAGTATTTAATCGTTTTTCTTTGTTTTATTGTTTGTGTGCCATTTGCAATTGCAGTCTGTTGAATAACAGTAGATGATAGTAGTGAACAGCATTTCACTGCCCAAGGTAACAGGTGAATTTTTTTTTATTTGCAGGCCAGCAGGGGTAATATGTATCGCCATATGTATGACCTATGATACTTTTTATGTTGGCAAGACTGAAAGTCAATTAAGGACTAGAATTTGAGTATAACTATGCTATAAAAATTAAAGATGTTAGTAATGTACTATTTAAACATTCTATGCTTTGTAAAGATTTTAAAATATATATTTTATGCATTGGAGGGAATTTCTAAACCTCTGAAGGGTGTGTATTGCAGAACAATGATTGAAGCTAAGGATTTTTTTGGCAAACTGAATTAAATGCAACATCTCTAGGCTCAATGACAAGACATCACTGACTGGTGTCTTACAACTGAGGTATATGGATATTTGATGTGGTTAATTAAGTTTTATATATATATATATATATATATATATATATATATATATATATATATATATTTATATATTTATATATTTATATATATATATATGGTCTACTTGATATGGCTGAAATTTCAAAAAGTCGACTTTCATATGACTGGGACCATATGATCGACATTTGAAATCTCAACCATACAAGTAAAACACAAAACACAAACCCAAACTTACCTTAATGCTGCTAGCAGGGGGGCTTCACCCCCTGCACCCTCATGGGGGGATTCACCCCCCCACATCACACCCTAACTTAAATATACTAACTCCGAGATCGCACTACAGTGCAGAAGTGGAAATCTTTCCATTCTGCACTGTAGTGTGATGCCGGTTCCCCATGGTCGACATTTCAAATGTCGATCCTATGGTCTCGGCCATATGAATGTCAACATTTTGAAATGTCGACCATTAGAAGGGGACCCATATAGATATAGATTAAATATAGATATAGATATGTGTAATATATATTAGTTTACTATTTATTCATTTACATGTGTATCTAGTAATGTGTTGATTATGAATATTCCTTGATTATAGTGAATTAAATTTCAATATGTAATTAGCTTTATTAGAATATTACTTTGATTGGACATGTCTTAATATGTGACTAATTAATCTTGTTTTTTAAGGCTGCACTTTTTTAGTGTTAGTATCTGATGAAGTCCTTCCTGGTTGGATAAAAATGCTTTGTGGTACATTAAACTCATCTGTGTGTGATATCACTTTTTGGTATTTTTTCTTCTGTTTTGAATTAGCTGGTTGCTGTTTTGGTTTTTACATATTTTTATTTGGAGTGCCTTCAATAGCACAATGAAGACTGATATTGCTGTGTTTTCCTCATCAGGCTTGAAAGTAATTAGTGAAGAAATCAAAGTTGTCACAATCTCCTCTCTGTGCCATAAAGTGTAAACATGTTTAGCTTAGAGAAACAGTGCAGATGGTACAGGTTTCAAACCTGGTCACCAATCATTTTACTGAGGGAGGTCATATTAGATATTGACATTCATTTTGCAGTATGAATGTGTTGATGTAGGAGGCTCAAGTAAGATCAGTATTGATTAAAAGTGGCAGACAGATAAGTCCTTTAAAACCTGTCAATACTAAACTTTTGTGTGTGTGTGTGTGTGTGTGTGTGTGTGTGTGTGTGTGTGTGTGTGTGTGTGTGTGTGTATGTGTGTGTATGTTGTGGGAACAATTAAATTGTTTTTGCTGCTCCCTGTGTCCTTCTCCATTCCCATTAGCTAAAGTCCTGATATTGTGAGACATACATGATAGTACTGATGTGGTAATTATATGTGAGAAGGCCGAATTTATCTATATAATGCAGTAGTAGCTCTGCTCATTGTTCAATAAACACTGTGAGTCTTTTCATGTGTCTTCAAGTTGTTATTCACAAAACAGGTGTTTAAATGGTTCTGATAAATATTGTCTTCTGCATTTGTATGTCAGTTGGCAGCATGAAATTAACTTTCACTGCTTCAAGAAAAGGAAACATTTAGTATAAGGTATCTGATGTAGCAACCTCCAAACACTGGACCCTACCCAGTTCAGCTTTGTTAAGGGCAGATCATGCCTCCTAAACCTGGTGGACTTCTTTGAAACAGTTACCAAGGCTATAGATGAGGGAAAGGTGGTCCACACAGCCTACCTAGACCTTGCAAAGGCTGTCAACACCATTCCCCACTCAGGTATTATAGACAAGCTCACCAGCCTGAACATAAACCCCTATATCACGAGATGGGTTGCCAACTGACTCACGGACAGAACGCACATGGAAAGAGTTGTGGGAGCTAGGTCTGACTCTAAACCAGTTACAAATGGCGTTCCCCAGGGCTCAGTCCTAGGACCCTTCCTGTTCGGCATATACTTCTCAGAGTTACAGGCAAACACAGGAGGACTATGGTTGACCAAGTTTGCAGACAACTGCAAACTAGGGGCTATAATTCACTCTCTGGCTGACACAGACATCCTCCAAAAGGATCTCACTGAGACAGATACCTGGTGTCAAAACCATGGCCTCAAGCTAAATGCCAAAAAGTACATAGTCATCCACTTTGGAAAAAACAAAGTACCCACAAACTACCAAATAGGTGGTAGCCCCCTAAATACAGAAGGGACTATGACCTCCCTTGATCTAGAAGAAGACGTAATAAGGGATCTGGGGACCCAAGTAGATAGTAACCTTTCCTTTGATAATCACATTGCCAAAGTGGTTAGAAAATCCTTCTATGTGGTCCACCTAATCACAAAAGGGTTTGCATCCATTGGGCCCCTCTATGCATCACTCATCAGACCCATCATAGAGTACAATGTCCCATTTGGGATGTACCTTACAAGATGCCTGCAACAACTGGAAAAACCACAGAAGTACCTCACCAAGAGGATTACTGGCCTCAAGCAGATGCCCTATGCAGCTCGACTGAAGAAACTCCAGCTGTACTCGGTTGCATACCATCTACTCAGAGGTGATCTCTGCCTGACATACAAGGCCATGTCCAACCCAGAATTGATGGACATGCTCCACCTAAAGAAAACCATATCCCCTCAAGCCGAATGCTCAAGGGATCTAAACCTCACCACGACAATAAACAGGACGTGCTGGAGAGATAGATTCCTGTACCAGAGATTTCCCATGCTCTGGAACAAGATTCCAATCTACATTAGGCAGAGCTCCTCGCTAACCCTCTTCAAGAGAAACCTTGACGAGTGGATGGGAAACAAAAAGTTTACCCCAGGGATCACTTCAATGGCTCTGCTGGACAGAGGCACAGGGAACTAATATAAGGGGGCAGCGAAAGCCAATACATTCTGGCTAGGCTTATAAATGCCTTCAGGCAGATAGCCTAGTACCTACCTATGAACCTATGAACCTATGAACAAACAAGCCTGGCATCATTATGGACCTGTCAGCACTGTGAATAGTATGCAGTAAAGAAAATAGATCTGTCAGATAACTTTCTCTGTGGCATAAGGTGTAAGTGCAGTCAATTAGAGAAAAAGGACAGCTAATGCATGGCCTGAATCCATTTAACTGATAATTTTACAGAGGATGGACTGAATACATATTTATTTACATTTTATGATTCCATTGTGTTGTTGTTTAAAAAGCATCTCTTGTCACTATTGCTAACAAAATCTGAGCTTTTGTCTTTCCACTTTCACATCATTTGTCATTAACAACAAGGCTGATAATGGGTACATTTCTGATGTTGCAATGACAAGTGAGAAGAATGAATGTCTCACTTGAATGCACTTCTTGCTGTGGTTATTGCTGCATATACCCACTGACTGCATTTAATTTACTGTCAGCTGTTTTCTCTGTCATATATTGTTTTCTAATGCATTTTCCATTTGATCTCTCCTCAGCAGTGTGCAGACACAGTCTCCTATGCAAGGCAAAAGTGAGAAATTTAGTTTAGGCTGGCTTATGTAGAGCTAATATGCCTGACATTGTTGTGCAGCCCTCCATGCCATGGATAGTACTTACTGCAGAGAATGCACCTAATAGATGTCCAGTCCTGTGGCACAAGGTGTAATTGAAGAGAATTGAGAGAAAGATGACACATGAAGCATTGTTTGAATTCTGTTTAGAGGTCATATTGCAATTATTTACAATATGTGATATTTTTTCTATTTTTAGTCAATAATTTGCATTTACACTTTGTTTGGCAGCACAACAATGAGGTTCACTGCCTAAGGAAAAAGTGAAAAATTTGGTTTAGGCTGCCTTATGTAGTGCAATCATTCTTGGTAATGTTGTGCTTTTCTAAGCATTCTGGACAGTAGTGAGTAAAGAAATTCCACCTCTCACATACCTATCTCTGTGGCACAAAGTGTAAGTGAGTTTAGATAAACACAGCTGATTAAGAGTTCAATACCAGCTACTTTTACAATGGGTGTAGTAATACCATCTGTCATAAAATTTTGATTAGAGCTGTAGCATAAAGGGAAAAAAAGATACTATTAAGCATGTTTTTGCAAACCATGTATCAGTAATGCTTGCACATGTAAACTCTTCTATTTATCATATATCATTAATGTTTCACAGATAACCTCAAGCTAATGTGTGACCAAATTCTTAAACCTGACAATGATGACATTTAATAGAAAATTTGTTTGCATATGTGTAATGGGCACATTCATTTTTGTTATACTAAGGACAATGAGGTACTACCTCCAGGGTATCATATACTCAGATTAGACTGGTCCACAAGAAGGGGTGGTGGGTAGCTGTACTCTACAAATCTGCCCTAACTGTTACCTCAGACACCCTACAACCTCCCCAGCTTAATAATGCAGACATTCTTACTACCAAACTACAAATCAACAAAAACAAATACAGATACATGGTCTGTGTGTAGATTCCCCCAGGTAAGAACATTAGCATCCTAGAAGACATCGTACAATGGTTATCTAGTAACTACCCCCAAGAAACCATTATCCTCAGAGACTTCAATATTGATTGGCACACCTGTTCCTCAGAATCACCTACTGCACATATAAACCTATATGGGTTTACACAGACCATATCCTCCTCCACCAGGATTACTAAACCCAGTAGTAAAGAGAGTACCCTAGATTGGATACTTATCAATAGCCATCCCCAGATGTAAGTCAGGGACTCTGCCTGATGACATAAGTGACCACTGTCTTACATACATAATTAAGCTCAAGGCAGATAACTCCCACCAGTCCACTTATAAAGCAATAAGAAACAATAGGAAATTTAACCTCATCAACTTCCAAAATGAACTCAAGGCTTGCAATTGTTCAGCTCTAAAACAACTTCCACTGAATGAAGTGGTAGATCATTTCAATACTAAATTCCTTAGCATCCTTGATTCTCATACCCCTGTTAGAACCAAAACAAAAACTGTGCCATGGCTTTTAAAAGAAACCAAATCTAAAATCACACTCAGAAACAAAGCATGGGCCACTTGACCCTCAACATAATCAACTTAAATATCAGCAGCTAGGAATGACACTAAAAAAATCTATCATTCTAGGCAAAAAAAACTTCTACTGCCATTTGCAACAAAAACATCACAACAAACCTCAAATGTTCTGGGCTGGATTAAACAAACTCCTGCACCCAGGCCAAACCTCCACTCCGACCCCATCTACGTCTAATCATAAATCTCTGATGGACATCGCAAATACCTTCAATAGCTTCTTCATAGAGACCATCCAGTCTCTAGCTAGCCGACTCACTCCTACCACCCCTATTTCGGAGACTAACATACCCAATACTCTACTCTCCTTTAGTATTCAACCTGTTCCCACTCCACTAATCAAAGCCCTAATCAAGAAACATAAGCCTACCACCCTAGTGGCTGACCTCCTCCACGCAGAGTATTTGCAAAAAGTCGCAGACGTCATAGCATACCCTATCTCTATCTTGATCAACAGAACTATGTCTGAAGCTACCATCCCCTCAGTCTGGAAAATATCCCATGCTATTCCCCTCAATAAAGGAAGTAGCTCCACTGAACTGTCAAACTTCAGACCTATAGCTGTTTTGTCACCACTAGCTAAAATTATGGAAAAATGTGTCCAAAAACAACTTATGCACTATCTTATTCAGAGCAAGCTTCTAGCTGACTTTCAGCACCACTTTAGGCCATTCCATAGTACCACCTCAGCTCTTCCCTCTTTCTCTAATGTCATTAACCACAACTGCAACAACAACATATTATCCTCAGCACTCTTTCTTGACATTTCCAATGCTTTCAATATGGTTAACCACCAATTACTCATTCAGGCTCTGAATGCCTTCTCCTTAGACCACCTTTCTCTCCAATGATTTAATTCTTAACTATCTGCAAGACAACAAGCATTCCTTTGACAAGACAAGCTATCTACCCATCTGCCGATCCCCCTATGAGTCCTCAAGGGCTCTATTCTAGGACCCCTACTTTTCTCTATCTTTATTAATGATCTCCACTCAATCATCCCTAATGCTGCCTGCATTCAATACGCAGATGAATCCACCTTCCCAACAGCACTTCTGACATTAACCTAGAAAACTTTTAATACTGTTGAAAATTGGCTCACCAATTGCTGTTTGATCTTAAACCCCAACAAAACTAAGATGTTTCTTTTCTCCCCCACACAAAGGTCCTCCCCTCCATACTTTACCAAAAAATCTAATAATGGCACCATGATCTCCTCAGATATCCAAACCAAACTCATGGGAGTTATAATAGACAATAACCTCAAATTTGATTTACATGTCAATCAAACTATCAAAACCATTAATAAAAAACTTTGTTCCCTTTACAAGATCAAACCTTTCTTTACTCCTCATGCCAAAACTGCAATTGCCCATTCTCACCTACGTTCTTCTCTTCTCTATGTCTCCCCTCTTCTCACCAACTTGAACAAAATCAGTCTTAACAAACTATCCTGCTATTATAACCACATTGCTAGATTTGCTACAGGTTCAGCATATAGGACACACCATTGTCAAATACTAAATCTCCTAGGATGGCTTCAACTACCCACCCTAGTGCAGTTCAACCAGCTTATAGTAGAACATAAATTCCTTAATCACCCTGAAAATGCACCTGCACTTAAAAACATCATTAGCCTTTATAGTAACCTCAGGCCACTTCACTCATCTAACAGACTTCTGGTTCTAACATTTAAATCCAATAACTGAGCTGTGGATGCTCAGTTTGCCAACTCTGTTGGCAAAATCTCAAATGTACTTCCTGCAGACCTTACTCTAGAATCCTCACTTTCTCTATTCAAAAACATCTCAAAAGTATTTTAAATCACATTGGCTATGTCCCTGCTCTAAGCCAGACTTACACCATCTCCACTGTTTAAGTGCTATACCTCTATTGTACTATTCAATCTGCTTATATTAAGTTACAAAAGAATTTATGGATAATTGCTTGCTTGACCAATGTATTAAACTTGTCTGTGTTATGTATTCTGTGTATTATGGTTATGTGTTGTACATATAATTTCTATGGGTCTATATTAAAAACCCGAAAGCACTAAACATCGAGTGTATGTACATCGACTCATAAAGGTCGAAGTACATACACAGTGAAACACTAAAACAGCAAAATCTGAAATGTGAAATGAATTCCATCATTAGAATGCACCACACAGGTAAGTAAAAAATAATAATAATTAATTTAACACACTTTTGCAGGAGGGCAAGCCCCCCTGCACCCCCCACACCCCCCTACCTAAATATACCAACTCTGAGACCACACTTCAGTGGGGAAAAGGATATATTTCCTTATCTCCACCATCGCACTGCTGAGCAGGAAACATGTTCGTCGTTTCTGATTTTGCTGTTTTAGTGTTTCGCTATGTATGTACTTCGACCTTTATGTGTCGCTGTACATACACTCGATGTTTAGTGCTTTCAGGCTTTTAATATAGACCCAATTATGCATTGTGTTTTGGAGCTTTTCTCCCCAGGCCTCCGCTGAAAATGGACACATATCCAGTTGGACTATCCCGGTCAACAAAAGTAAAATAAAATAAATAAAAAAATATAATCATCATGACTCATCACATATCCAAATTATTCAAACTAAGTTTTTAGGACAGTTTGTCTTGTTCATAGGTTCATAGGCTCATACTAGGCTATCTGCCCTAGGTCATTTATAAGCCTAGCCAGAGTGTGTGTGGCTTTCACCACCCCTTAGGATGAGAATACTATACCCATTAGTTTGCTGTGCATCTGTCCAGCAGTGATACAGAGATGATTCCCGGGGTAAACCTACGATCTCCCATCCACTCGTCAAGATTTCTCATGAACAGAGTCAGTGAGGGGCTCTGCCTCACATGGACTGGGATTCTGTTCCATAGTGTAGGGAGTCTCTGGGTGATGAATCTGTCCCTCCAGCACATCCTATTTATATCCGTGTTGAGGTTTAAGTCTCTTGCTCTCGTGGCTCTGGTGGATTTGGATTTTTTGAGGTGGAGCATGTCCATTAATTCCGGGTTGGACATGGCCTTGTATGTCAGGCACAGATCACCTCTGAGCAGACGAAATATTTATGTAACATACCCCGACCTGTATTACTCAGCTCATTCAAGTGCATCCATCTGAAATATACTTACAAACAGAAATAATTAATTTCATATCGCATTCCCACGATTAATCAAACTCACACACATACAGGCCTCTCTGAAATGTAGCTCCATTAATTCCCAAATTAGTAGTATTGTAATAGTGCTGCTTTAATTATATTTCCCCTGTGGCCAAGTCAATTTATAAACTGTCAGTTTTTGCATGCTTAATCCCATGGGTTTGATTCCGAGCTGGTACAACAATATTTTAACATTAAGCCCCAACATCACAATATGTCACAATTAATATCTTTCTCCTTAAAAAATTGCAATGAGTAAAAGCCATGTCATTAAGCATTCCATTTCTGAACTGGCATAAGGTATGTTGGATAGGTAGAGCATTACACATGGCAAAGCTCAATGCTTTGTTACACACCTTTATGTGATGTGATGCAAGTAGTGCCAATGTGTGTGCCAAGGAGTACATATGCTTTCAATTGTACAAATGCTTCTTTATACACAATCATTTACCCACAAAATCTGAATTGAGTGCCACTTATTTGCAGACATGGTTGGCGAGGGCAAGAATGGTGCTAAAGAGTACAAAGTGGAGTGTTGAGGGGTACATGCTATTTGTGGCACTCCTTGTGAAGCACTACGGATGTAGTCTGCTGCAGGAAGATTATACTGGGTTTCAATATAAGGCTGAGGCTAGGAATACTAAGGTTGTCTCCAGTGCAACAGGTATTCCACACATTGGGGAACAATGTCATCAGTGCTATAGTACCCTTACGAAGCACAAGCAGGACATCCTAAGCCAGTGGGATTCTGAATTTAGGGATGTGAACACCCCCCATTTCCATAAGTATACTGACCTATAATCTGTCTATAATGAGACATTAATTATCTAGCCAGCCAAAGCAGGTAGTCATTATGCTTTCATATATATTTCTTTTCTTTTTGTACTGTACAGCTGCAGGGGACATAGCTGCCAACCATAAGGCACAACAGGAGACTCTAATTTGCTCCAGAGAGGCATGGGGTAATTATTACTTAGGTCCAAATTCAAGTCAGAAATTTATTTTCATTCCCTCATGCACTAGCATCTTGAGCAGGCATACGTCAGCCTTCATCTCAAGCATGCCTGCCTTCCTCAATTACTCTTGCTGTTTGCATGAGGGAATGAGAACTGCAGGTTAACTGTGTGCATGGGGGAAGTTCAGCACCCAGGAGAAGTAATTATGTTTTATTTCTGGATAATTATTTATAAAATATTAACAACAATATGTCAGTAAGAATCAAATTATGGCAATTGCAATTATTGCATTTGAATACATATTTCCTCTCCATCATAGGAAATAATGTTTGTTCTTTGTTATATCATAGCAGTGTGATTTGTTTATTTTATGACACGTAAATACCTTTCTATCATATATGGATGTGGCAAAGTTACGCAATAGTAAAATATTGTAATTATTAATGTATTGCCAAAAAATGTTTATTGATAAAATACAGTTCTGCTACATGCCATGTATCTAATTAACTATTTTTTCTCCCCATCCATTCCCTCTTTTTCTTGGAAGGGTGGAGGGTTATACCTATAATTTCTACTGAAAAAGAAATGATCAACAGCAGAGAGTGGTAGACCGAAAACTATAGCTCAACCAGCCATACCTCCTCAGATGGTAACACAAAGCGTTTTGGTTTCACATCTGTCAGAGTTACATCCACAACTGCTGCCCTACCTACTCCACGTGTGTTAGGTAGCCATGCCCAGTCTGCTGGTGCAGTGATACCCTGCAGGAACGGTATTGTTGGAGGTGTTGATTTTATCACCTGGCAGGAGCTGACAAGGCTGGTGGAGGATAAAATGAAGAGAGGCCTCAATGGACATATCAGTAGCATTGAAAACGTCCTTTGTCACATTGCAAAGACAGTGCCATGTCTGGTACTGAATCAAAGGGCTGCAGGATACAGTGATGACAGTTCTGAGGGTGAATACTGCATTTTTACTGTTCTTAGGCTGGAAGTGGGTATGCCTACATCGTTTCCTGCCTATTCTCAACTATGGTGTCCCCCAACTTTTTGTCTACATCACCATACCTGTCTGGCTTGTATATCCTGTATGTCTGCCCATGCTTCCTAATATACCCTACCTACCTGACATTATTATTCCTAAGCATCTTCCACAACATTTCTCTTTCTCCAAAAAAAGTCCACTTATCCCACACAATTATGCCCCATACATAGCTCTCTCCTTCGTATATGTGACATATAGACACTTGACTTAGTACAATTGCCATACAACATTATTCTGTTGTTGTCACCCATCACTGGTGTAGTGACACTCAAAGCCATGATATTGTGTGCACAATTGTACATTTATGTTAAGAAGAATGGATTGCTATGCTGCACTCCCATAACCTTCCTGCAAATTCCTGTATTATTTCCCTTATGTCCTACACTCTGCTTGCCAAATCCATTTTCAATACTATCCTATCCACCCCTTTTTCACATGCTTAATCTGGTCAAAAAATAGTTTCACACATAGCACACATTGCAAAAATGGCACATTTAAAAGCCTTCAATTTATGTCATTGGCATATGCATTGATAACGACATAGTGTAGCAATGCTGAGTGACAGTGAGCACTGTTTAACGTCTTATAGCAGAAGCTGATGATTTCAATTAAATCTGCAGTGCTCTGGTTACATTAACACAGATGTGTTAAAATCTACTGCACTATGGTAATACAAAGTAAAGGCAGACTAAAGGCAGTACTGTGATACAGTTAATGGAACACTTCATACTCTGCTGGATGTAATAAAGTAGGAGTTCCTTTGCTGAGTGTTGCGATAATTACCCTGGTTGTAGCCTGGTATTTTTGCATAGTGTCATGGGGTTGATTACAGCTGTAGGTCAAGTTATTAATTCATGATATTTCATATTCCTATCATATATTTAACTGCAAAAGTCTGTATTTTTCTCCATCTAAAAACTTTTCTTATTGTAACATTTGAATAGTGCAGCAAGACATAATTTGCAAAAACACTGCAGCCCCAACAAAGAGATTTAGTAAGCTAACTTTATCCTGCTTATGTATTTCATGTTTTTTACATTTTCCTGTCCATTATTTATACCTATAACAATCACTTTATTGTACAGAACATGACAAATCAATGATGATTCATTAAGTAAGAGTAACACGCATGTGAAGATAGGTAAAGGCTGCCAGCCTAGCCCAATAGAATTTTGAATATAATTCTGTCATTTGTAAATATTAATGCAAGCCACAGGCTTGTTTTCTTAAATGTGAAAAGACTGCAATGGATATTGAACTGCAAAAATGTAACAACAGTGCACTCTGCTGATAAGTCATTTCTTTGATGTCAAAATTCGGAGCTGATATGTCTAGAGGGAGGCATCCTGCCTATTAAGACCAGAGTTAATGGCTAGAATTTGCATGCATAAATGCCCTTTATTTCTCTGGTTTCTGACCAGGTGTAAAGAATGTAAACATAGTTTCTGTCAGCCTGGGAACACCAGAACAGTGTGAAGAATGATGTCATGTGAAGCAGCTCTGTGTTACGAATTTAAAGAGAGAGAATCAGAGAGCTCTGAGCATTTTGTCTTGACAACATCCAACATCACCAGCACTGCTTTGCTCTATATGTAAGTTATTTAGAACTGTGCTTTCTCTTAGAAATAGCTAGGAATTAGGAAGATTAGACTAAGTGATTTTTCTGTGCTGTCAGAACTTTTCTACGGTATTATTTTAAGTATTTCTCTGTGATCTCTAAACTCTTGACTAGCAGTTTGTAGTAAGAAATAATGTCTTGCATTTTTGTTATTTATTATTACATATGTTTTAACCTTTCAACTGTGGCTGTTTTGTATAGAGATAATTTAAGCTCTAAGAGTACATTGCATGTATATAGTGAAGCTATACCAAGTCACTCCAAATAAGTCTTGACTGTTAGGTTGCACTTGCCATTTGGATAATAATATTGCACAGTAATAATTGGACACACTTTTAAGGGCCTTTGAGTAGCTGATAAATATTAGCTGGCTGGTGGCAGTGATTTTTACTGTATAGTCTGGGTAAAAGGGGCACAGCTGGAGTACCTGTGCCAGCCTTCCCCAGAAGAGTCTGTGTGGCTGTATAAACTCGTATCCCAAAGTGGGTGTGTGTCAGCTACTCGAGCAGGGACACAAAGCACTGATTGGATAGAGAGGGTGCTGGACATTTTAGCTTGCCCACTAGGCTGAGTTCTGGACCCTATATCTGTGCAAGTGGGGCATCTTTTTGAGGACCTGGAGAGAAAGGGAGCAACCAACCCCAGACTGACTGTAATCTCTGTGTGCTTTTAAGAGAAATTATACTTTACTGTGTGTGTATTTATTATCCTTTCCCTATATAGATGCCCCTCACTGGTGTTAGTGGTGAGGTTTGGGGCTCCTTGATTGCTGAGCCAGTGCACGGGTGTCACAAGACCAAGCAGATGTTCCTACATGTTCCATAAAACATATTTTTGCTATTCCTATCTGAATCTGTCTCTATCTCTTTCTCTTCATTAAGCTCTCACTATACTTCAACAGTGCTGCTTTAATGTTTTGAAGTAGTAATTCCTTTGTGGTATGATGAACTAATGCTCACGTATGTAGAAAGATTTTTGACTAATTTCAGGGGCTCTAATCCAGCCATTAGCTACTTTTTGGTACACTATTCTATGTTTACCTGTTAGCCACATTGTTATGAGCTATCATTGTCTTTCTACTGTCATAAGCTACTTTGTCCCTTCCTCTATCTCAACTTGTTGATGTATCTTCACCCTTCTATGTCATTTTTATTCCATCTCTTCATTTTCACAATGTCTGGCATGGGGCAATTAATGCAACTAAGGCTAAATGGAAGTACAAAGCATACGGCAATAACTTCTTATTGTATTGCCTTCAATCATATTACACTGTTGCACTTCACTCCACTGTTGAGCTTCACTCCTCTGTGTTAAGTTATGTTTTTTTTGTTTAATGTATTTTTCACTAAGCTGAACAGTTTAATATCCTGATTACAGTGGTCAGTTGGGTGACAAAGATAAATACATACAGCCATGCTTGCTGAAAGCTGCTATCAAAAGTTAACTGTTAAAAGTGTGAATTCCTCAGTAATGTGTTTAGATAATACACCAGTATAAATGTTTTTTCTTGAAATGCTGTAAAGATTCAAATCCACGTGGATAAAAAAATGTTTCAGAATGTTTTGTGTGACTCCTGTGGCTATAAATGTTGGCTACACCTTTACTTAAAACATCACTATCCTGCTACCATTTTAATGTGCCTGCTTCCTGTTGTGAAGCCTGTCTCATACAAATCTTTGCATAAAGGTTGCCCAGAACAACACAGAGTACTACTAATTCTTATTCTAAGTTCAACACTTTCAAGATATGATTATGCATGTGCTAACACTTTACCATCAGCAGTGCAATTTAGTTTAGCAGGGCTGCATTCAAAGAACAAAATAATAAAAAAAAAGAAAATCAAATAATTATTGTTTTAGGTTGCAGAATGTTGGTATGCTTGAATTACTTTTGTCAGCAGATAATCTAGATTTCAGAATGATGTTGATTCAATTAATTCAGTTGTTTAATGTATGTCTGTTCTACAGTGTTTATACTTGCAACTCTGTTTGTTATATGTTTGGTTTACCTGTTCTCACATAATCCATCACTGCTCTTCTTATGCATGTTTACCTTGGCAATGCACATATTGTAAGTATGAGACAACACAAGTGTGCAATCATCATCATCCCACCATTAATCACAGGAATTTTCGATTGATAATCCAGTTATATAAGAGCAAATGTGCATGTCAGCCCATAACAGGAAACTTTTCAATGTCTCTCACAGTAACACAATGCACATTAAGCACAGTATCTACATTTCAGTAGAGAACTATGTAATTACATGTGACAATCATATATACATATGCACAGACAAATATTTCAAGCACAGGCATTAATAGGTCCATAGGTGGTTACTAGGCTAGTGGCCCTAGAATCTTTATAAGACTAGCCATGTTAATCCCGGGTTGCCCCATTTGCCCTTGGTTAGATGGACATACTTTACAGATCAGCAACAACTAACCCTGTCCATGAGGACATGGGTGCCACCCCTTGGGTGAATGAGGTCACTCATTTGTCCAGGTTGTACTTGAATAAGGTCATTGAGGAGCTTTGCTTCACATGAATTGGAAGCTATTCCAGAGCAGCGGCAACCTCTGGGAGACATACCCATCTCTTCAGCATGTTCTGTTAATGCACTGGCAAGATTGAGATCCCTAGAGTGAGTGACTTTAGTGCCATTTGATTTGTGAATGTGCAGCAGTTCCATCATGTCAAGGTCAGAGACTGTCCTGTAAGTCAGGCAAAAGTCTCCTCTCAGTAGCCTATATGATACAGACTACAGTGACAGGGCTTTTAGTCTGTCCATGTAGGGAATGGTTTGGAGGCCATGCATCTTCTTAGCGAGAAACCTCTGTAGTCTCTCCAGTTGCTGCAGGTGTCTGGTAAGATACATGCAGAATGGAGCATTGTACTCTATTAATGGTCTGACTAGGGTTGAGTAAAGTGAGGTTATAACATCCTTAGACCTGGATGTGATGAATTTGAGATGTGCAGTGTAGAAGCTTTTCTTACCACTGTGGAAATCTGGTGGTCAATATTCAGATTGCTGTCAATCTGTGTTCCCAGATCTCACACCATTGGGTTTGAACTTAGAGGGGTGCTGTCAATATTGTAAATAGTTGGGAATTCCACTTTGCTAAATGGGATAATAGTGCACCATACCTCCCAACTGTCCCAAATAACTCAGTTTCTACTGAGTTTTGGGGTCCAAATAGTGGGGTGCCATGATTCCTGAGTGACACCCCTCCATTTCTGACTTTTCCCAGCTTTAGTTTTTATTTTATTTTTAATTTCCCCCCTTTTTTTATATTGAGCTGACGTCATCACGTGTGCGATGACATCAGCTCTGTCACAGCTATCAGCCTATCGGAATTGAGCTCAAGGGCTCCAAGGGCACATTTCCAGCTTTCCCCATGATCTGCATCTGCAAGTGTGAGCAATTTATTCAAATGAGCACTCTGCCGGTTTGTTAAGTGTTTTCTGGCTTCAACAGCTCTTTATTCGAGTGCTCAGAAACAGAGTAGTAACAATGCTCTGCCAGTTCATTTGGAAGTGTTTTCTGGTTTCATCAAATGAGCACGCTTTGGAAGGAAGGAATGGGATTTTGCAGGTCAGAAAGGATTATTTCTGGCAGATTTATTCATGTGGAAGTGTTTTCTGGCTTCATCAAACAAGCGCGCTTTGGAAGGTAGGAATGGAATTTCGCAGGTCGGAAAGGATTATTTCTAAATTCTGGCAGATTTGTGTGTGTGTGTGTGTGTGTGTGTGTGTGTGTGTGTGTGTGTGTGTGTGTGTGTGTGTGTGTGTGTGTGTGTGTGTGTGTGTGTGTGTGTGTGTGTGTGTGTGTGTGAAAAACATCATGGAAAATGAATACTAAATGAAGCAACAATGACTTTTAATGGAAAAGAGCTCAAGAGCTAATAATCTTTGTTTCATTATATTGTCTTTCATTGAATATTACTGGTGCTATATGTTTAACACAGAGATGATAGCTGGCAATACATCTGTATTCATTAAATTGGTATATAAACTAAATGGGCATACCAGTTTCCCTTTCTAGTTCATTACAAGATCTGTGAATTACTTAAGTAAAGCCCATATACTAGATCTATGGTCTTCTAATGATACTAACACTGAGCTAAAAGATAAGTGATATAATGTTTTATTAATTGTGCTACAGAAAATTAAATTAGCTGAGTTAAGCTATTACAGCTTTATGCAAGTCTTAAGCTATTTATCCTTATGGAATATGGCAAAGCATTAAAGCATTTTAATGTAAATCATTTTAGATAATTAAAATAATCTTTTCAGGAAGCAATTCATACTTGAGCATGTAAAAATGAGTTTATCCTAAATATACTGGGTTGTTAGTTATCGAAAATAGCATCTTCCTTACATGCAATTTTGTATGTAACTTAAAAGAAATTTATTTAAAAGTGTACCTATCCATAGTTCCATGCAAAATTGTTTGCTTTTTTCTGTTTACAAAGGAGTTGTTAACAAATACCAGGTATGTACACAATGTGTGTGTGTTTTTTTCTGTTTAAAAAGGAGTTGTTAACAAATACCAGGTATGTACACAGTGTGTGTGTGTGTGTGTGTGTGTGTGTGTGTGTGTGTGTGTGTGTGTGTGTGTGTGTGTGTGTGTGTGTGTTTGTATGTATGTAATACACCTGGTGGCTACAGGTACTCAGGCTCAAACCCTGTACCTTTGCTACAGGGTAAAAAGAGTGTAAAGTCCCTAGCCACCACCACTTGTGAGTTTGCCCAGGTTTTTTGTGCTAAGAGGTTGAGAGCTATGGTGAGAAATGAATTCACTAAATGACAACCATTAAGTTTTGGTCTTCCAATTTTTCAGGAAGCTGCTGATTTGGCATAATGGTATGTTGCTCTGACTGTAGTGCATAGCGTCCTGGGTTTATGACTAGCCAGTGAAATGCATGGTGGTAACACAATGTTTTATTCTAGCAACTTTACAAAATTATACAAGCAATGTTTAAAATGGGTCCCTGGCTTTTGACCCTTTGTCCCCCCCCCCAAAAAAAAAATGAAATAGAAAATAAGTGTGAGAAGCTATGCAAGATGCCTATGGCTTACGCTACTGTTATTCTATTTATAGTGTGGGTGTGGAAGTAGACTTTTATGATGGAAATGTTCTGAATTGGGCAGTTTTGTCATTATTGGTTCATGCATTTTTTTCATTGCCTACAGTACAGCCTACTGGAAAAATGTTCAAACAAATGTAAAATGCGCTCTGTCTAACAATTGTGTTGTCTTATACAAAGTCATAAGGTCAAGGAATATAATTTACTAAAGTCAGGAAGGTGTATCAAAGAAAAGAGCACATGTGTGTTTCTTGTTTTGTGTGCAAGGGGCCAATGATTTGAAAACAGCCCAAAGGTAATCTTTATCCACCACTGGCCTGATGCATTTTCTTTGGATGTGGTGTGGGTCTCAATGCTGTTTCAATGAATGTGAGTTTCAAGGGCAGATATGTTTTAATACCAAGTCTATTTTCATTGTGAGACAGTATTGCTTTGTTTACCAGATGTCTATTAGTGTTTGTGCATTATTGCACTGCAAAATGTAAAAATAAAATCCAAATCACTGTAGAAGTAAAGCAGTATGCACACATTAGTGTTTATGGCAAATGGGACAAAATAGCCAAGCAATGGGACATTGGAATTGCTGCAGGGGGACTCTGGTGCCATATTTTGGTTGTCTGTTCTTCAGTTTGCATTTTAAAGTTGGTATCCCACAATTCCATTGGAGTGAGTGGGGTTATGTAATTATGTATACAAATTAGATGTTATTTGGTGTACAGATTTGTACCTATTTTTCATGGGACTTGTCCGGATTTTTTATGTTTCCAGGTTGAGAGGTATGTCGTGCACTTATTTCCATTTAGTTAGACTAAAAATTTGGTGCCAGTCAATTGCTTGTGTTAGCCCGTCCTGTAATATATTAACATATTTGAGGACTCAATGATTGCACCTAGTTTACAATCATCAGCAAACAAAGTTAAAGGCCATCTACTTTAGCCTGTACTTCTGAAAAACAGATTCCAAATAGTAATGGACCCAGTACAGATCCTTGGGTACGCCACTGGTGACGGGTCTACTAGTAAAGCTGGTGACACCATCTTGACAGCATGTGTTCTGTTGGTGAGCAAATTAGCTACCCATCTAGTGAAGGAAAGGTTAACACTTAACTGGGAGAGTTTTTCAATGAATTGTGAGTGGGGGATTGTATCAAAGACTTTGGCTAGGTCCAGATAGGCAGTTTGCACTGTCTTAACTTCATGCAGAGCTTTGGTGACTTTCTTGAAGATGTTTGCCAGATTCAATAAGCATGATCTACCCTTAACAAATCCAAACTGTGTTGGGTCTATCATTTGAAGTTTGCCTATATCCTTGATAAAGTCCACAATGATCCTTTCCATGGCCTTGCAGTTGAGACTGATTAGACTTATGAGTCTATAATTCCCAGGGTTGGTTGATGCCCCCCCTTTATGCAAGAGGATTACTGTTGCTGTTCTTCACTTTGTTGGCACAAAGCCAGTTCTCAGGCTATGGTTAAAGTGAATGGTAAGTGGGTCAGATAGGTCTTGTTTTAGATTGCTTAGTAAGCAACCTGGGATGTTATCTGGTCCCATTGAGACCATGTTTTTGGCCTTAGAGAGTGCAGACATGACTTGATCTCTAGAGATACTAGGTAGAGAACTGGTGTCAGGTATGTTTGGCGATATGGCTGGTGGGGATAGGGGGTGAAGTTTGCACTAAATCTGTCAGCTAGCAGGTTGGCAGTTTACACCAGTATAGTGTGAGTGGTACCATCTACTACCAATTATTCACATAGCTGGGCACTCCCTTTTAGATTTTGGACATAGCTAAAGAATGCTTTATGATTTTCCTTGGCTAGGGATGCTATTTTAGCTTCATACTTATCTTAGAGGATTTTGCAAAACTTCTGATTTGATTGTTCAATGCGTGGAAGGAATTCTTCCTCTGCAGAGGCAGTTGCCTCTTGTTCTTTGACATAAGTTTCTTCCTTTTGTTATACAATATGTTTATACTAGGTGTCCACCAAGGTGGCTTGTTTTTTTGGGAGGGCTTGATTTTAATCCGGCCAGGTACAGCTGAGTCTATACAGTTGCTAAGATGATTATACAAGGCATTTGTGTACATCTCTGTATAGGAGTCATTATTGCCTGTGATTGCAGGGGGTATAAAATGGTTTATACCATCACTTAATAGGCTGTAGTTTGCTTCAGAGAAGTTCCTTAGTTTTTTCTTCCTTTGGGGGTGTGGGGTCCAATAATTACTTTGAATGAGACTGATTTATGGTCTGATCTTACCAGTGAGGGCATCACATTGGGGCATTGTAGTGAAGACACATGTTGGTGAGTAGTATGTGAAGGACATTAGAGCCCTTTGTGGGGGTGCACAATATCTGTTCCAGAGCATTTGCATTGAGAAAGTCCAGAAACTTCTGGGCAAGCATGTTTGAGCTTGTGTACGTTACCCAGGTGAAGAAGTGGTAACTGAAATCTCCCATGACTAAGGTGTTGGGCTATATGGCGAGTGACTCCAGTAACCCCAGGTAGGCATTGTGCTTTTCTTGGTTCTTGGAGGTAGACCTATACCTAGCAATGATGTGGTAGGGGGGGTTTCCTATAGTTAATTGGGCATGGAGTAGTTCAAGAGAGTCATATTGTTTGACCAATCTTGACTTTAATGAAGAGGGATACAACTCCTCTTTTGGTTCTTTTGTGCTCATTCTGAGGTCTGAGTGTGTGGAAGGCATTGTAGCCTTGCACAGCTGGGGTACTGTCTGTGGCCTTGTACCATGTTTCAGTAACTGCACAGACATCAGCACCTTCTAAGGTGAGGAGTACTTCCAGGGAGTGCAGGTCTGTATTTAGACTCCTAGCATTAGGCTGCAGAACCTTGACTTTGTCTCAAGTGGATTTTGCTATGTTGGAAATTTTGTCATTTTGACATTGCCTTAAAAAGTCACTATGGGGAAGGCAAGCACCTTAGCCAGTATTCAAAAGCCTAGAGGAGATAGGTTTAGACCGTCTCTGTCAAAGCAGCATGGACTGTCGGACATGTCTTCCTAGGCTAACAAATAATGAATCCATTTGAGATGACACTAAAAGCTAAGCCAGTTGTTGAAGTCAATCATTTTTTGTTTACATTGTGGCATCATCCTGGGTGAAAGTTGAATGCTGCTTAGGGCTAGGGTCATACCTGCCTGGGACATATAATCTGACAGTTCAGTCATGTATCTCTTCATATAGTCCAGGGAGGTATGTCTCAAGTCATTCACCCTGACATGGAATATGACAGAGTCATAATGGTACTTTAAAAGTGAAAAACAAGCTGATAAAACAATAATGGATATCAAAGGTGAATGGCAAAATGCAACACAAAATCTCCCGAAACCAACTTATTCTAATTCCTTCTTGCATTTTTCTAGTGTCCGTCCTTTTGCTCAGAAGAAGTCTGTGGTAAAACGACAATTTGTTCGGGCAGCTAAAATGGTCTATTATGACAAGGTTTTTTGGATGAATGCACTTATTAGAACAGTTGTTTGTTAATACAGGCTATTCACAAGGTTTAGTAACTGAACTTACAAGGTCATCACTAAGAGGAATAGGAAGGATTTAACCCCCTGTTGGGGGGATTTGTTGCAAGTGACAGCACTGATATTTCTAGTCTTGGTTTGCGTAACCCAAGACTTTTTGAAATTGCTTTTATTACAGAATTCAACTTGCATAGTAAAGTAATTTGGTGGATAGTTGACAAGAACTGGTTTCTATTAAAATAATGTGTGGATTTACAAGAAGTGATCCCTAGTAGACCATAAATAGTGTTTCGTAGAGGACAGGCCAAAACCAGTGGGCTATGGCTGACCAAATTTGCAGATTCCTACAAGCTGGGCACTGTCATCAATTCCCCTAGTGACGTGGACATCCTTCAAGAGGGTCTCGCCCAAACAAATGACTAATGCCAGAAACATGGCCTCAAGCTTAATACCATAAACTGCATTATCATCCCCTTTAGGGAGAGAGATGTCCAACAAATTATCACATTAATAACAATGTCCTAAACACACAATCAGTTATGAGGGATTTGGGCACCCAGATTGATCGCAACTTGACTTTTGACCACTATGTTGCTTCCATTGTACGGAAAGCTTTTTACATGGCCCACTTCGTAAGTAAGGGTATCTCATCTAGTGGCAAGGATGTCATAACATCCCTGTATTCTTCCCTTATAAGGCCCATTATTGAGTACAATGCCCCATTCGGCATGTATCTCACAAAGTGCATGCAGCAGCTGGAGAGACCACAGATGTTCCTCACCAGGAGAAACCATGGCTTCATAAATCTACCATACACATATTGGCTAAAAACCCTATCCTAAAAAAACACCACTAGAACAGAAGATTAAGGCTGTGAAAAATCTTTACTTCACAGTTGATAACTGGTACCTCAGCTTTTCGCCTTCAATGGTCACCGTTGAAGGCGAAAAGCCGAGGTACCAGTTATCAACTGTGAAGTAAAGGTTTTTCACAGCCTTAATCTTCTGTTCCAGTGGTGTTTTTTTAGTATCTTTGTTGCTGAGTCTGTTTCTAAAAGCCCTATCCCTCTAGTCAGTTTCATACAGACTTTGCAGAGGTGACCTCTGTCTGGCATGCAAGGCGGTCTCGGACCTTGCCTTGATGGGACTGCTGCATATCTGCAAGTCAAGCTCCACTCGAGTAACCCACATGCATGGCCTCAACCTGATCTGTGGTATCAATAGGACTTGTTGGTGGGACAGATTTTTGTCCCAGAGACTCCCCCATCTGTAGAATAGAATGCCTGTCCACATCAAGCAGAGTACCTCTTTACCCCCTTTTTAAGCACAACCTGGGTAACTGGATGGGAAATAGAAAATACATCCCTAGGATTCCACTCATGTCAGCAACATTGACTGCTGATTTGTCTAAACATGGGCTAAACTCTTGGCTAGACACATAAGTGCCTCAGGGTCAATAGCCTAGTAATGTCCTATGATCCTATTAAAAAACTTAACTTTTTGGAAGAGATTCCTAACACAAAAGAAAAGAAGGATGTGTTAACAAATATAAAAGGGACAAATAAGTGTGGTTGATGTAACGTCTGCAGATGGATTTGTAATGGACATTCTTTTATTATTAGAGGGAAGTGTTATTCCATAAATGGTAAGTTTAATTGTTAGAGTAATTGTTTATTCTGTATTGCTTTATGCTGAGACTGTAATAGTTTTTACATGGGGAAGACTGAATGGATGTTAAAAGAAAGGCTGCATGAACATTTATATGATATCCATTCTAAACAGTCATCCAACATCTTGGCTAAACATATTATGGACTTTAGTGACTACAATTTTAAATTTATGGTCTTGGAATAATTAACTAAAAATCCAAGAGATGGTCCCTGGCAGTTGTTGTTGGAGGTGAGATAAATTTATTGGCAATTACTGCTTAATGCCGGTCACTTTCCAGGACTTAATGAAATTATTTCTGTGTCGAGTGTTTTGAAACTGAAGTCATTACAAAGCTAGAATTATATTGTTGAATTTATTGTGGATTAAAAAGTTTGTTATATAGGGAGAAGCTAAGTGTTTAAAATAGTTCTTTTAAATTGTTTTTTTAAATTGTTTTAAATAGATATAAACTATTTTTAGTATTGAATAATGCATCTTTAAATGTCTAAAGTAAGTTAATGAGGTTTACTATGTGACTACCCGATTTAGTATTTAATTGTAATGTGAGTAAAAGGAATTTATCTGACATAGTAAGACGAAAGCACTTGTTTGTTTTTTGTCACGAGTAGTTTGGGCTGTTGTGTTGCATTTTGCCATTCACCTTTGACATCTGTTGGAGTCATGATGGTACTTGTTCTTGAGAAACCCGAGTTCATGAATGATCTGAATTATCCTGGCACCTGATAGGTAGCTAGCCATGATCTTCTCCTTGTCTAACCTGGTGAGAGAGAAACATCTGTGTGTCTCACTATTGAGTCTCCTATGACCAAGGCATTAGGTTTTGAGGTGTTTTGCCTTAGGGGCTTATTTGGTAAGGCACTGATGTGTGTGTTGTTATGTGCAATGGTTTCTATACATGTTGAGGTGTGTGCAGATAATTTGCATTGTGAGGTCCCTGATCTTTTGGTAGGCTTCTTGTGAGTACCTCCGTGTATATGGGGTTATGTGTTGTGTCCTGAACTTGTATGAGAGGTGAAGCATGGGAGATGACAACCTGTTTGCTGTCCTGTTTTTTGTAATGTGAGAGGATTGTTTCCAAATTGATAGTGTAATTACATCTCTCACATATGGTATGGCATTTATTAGTTTTAGGACTAAGTGGTTGTCAGTATATATAAGGTAATTACAATATTGTTAATTAGGCTGGACAGAAAATGGTGTGATTGTGACCATCCATAATGGCAAGTTTATACAGTGCTACTGATGGGGAGTGGGTTAATTAGATTAGTTTATGATGTAGGAATGACAGAGGGGTCTTATTTTGTTGATGGTTTAGGATGAAGAACTGTGACGATGCTGCTTAGTGTGCAGTCGAGTTGTCTGCAGAGCAATATGGAACTTTTGAGGGTTCTTCTGACAGATGTTTAGGAAAAATTTAAGCTTTCATACATTTGCATCTATACAGGGCAGCACTGACCCCCATTGTGTGATGCGCAGCTACACACAAATACCATTCTAGCCTGCCAATGTACCAAAACAGTTGTTCCCTTAACAACTATCCATGCTGTTCTTAAAAGTATCTAAACTGGTGCTTTCTTTAATGTAATTTAGTAGCTGTTCCATGAATCAGCTGCTCTCTCAGAGAACAAATTAGTGCACTTCTCATTCCTATAGAATTTTCTACATAGATTGTCTGATGATTCTCTACTACTTTTTCATAAACCAAAATATTCCCATAGGTAGTTTTCTCTAAATGCCCTATATACCTGAATAAGATCTCCTCTTAAATATCTATAGGAGACACTGTACAAGTTCAGATATTTTAGTCTTTCATAATAACTTAAATTTTTTTCATTCATGGATGCCCTTGATATATTTCCACTGTACTTTTTCCAGTTTACTCCTGCTTGTTTTCTTATAGGGTTTCCATATTTTTATTTCATACTCAAGTTTGGATCTAATGTAATTAATGAACAACGACTTCATCATTTCTGATTTCCTAGACTTTATAATTATTTTAATACAGCCTATAGTTCTATAACTATCATTAACCAATTGGTTGATATGATGAGAAAAATTCAAAGCTGGATCTACCCATATACCCAGGTCCTTAAATGAATCTATAATTACAATCACTGTGTGCTGTATTAAATATTCACCTTTCAGTTTATGGCTCCCTAATTTCATATGCTTAGTTTTTCATGTATCTATCAGCATATTATTCTCATGTGCTCAAATGGTCAATTTAGTCAAGTTCTTTTGCAGATGTGTCCTGTCTGTAACACGTGTAATTAGTTTACCCAACTTCAGGACATCTGCATACAGGCTGTAGAACTCCTCAGATGAAAATGATAGGCTTGAAAGATATAGTCTAAACAAGTAAGGGCCTGGAACTGAGCCCTGTGGGATACCTTGACTGTAACCAAGAATTGTGCCTGTCTAATTGCTGTGTTTCTCATTTGCAGGCCATGCAGCTATTCAGCTTATCAAGAGTAAAACAATACCTAGTTTTTCTAATTTATTGACCAGTGCTTTGTATATGACCTTGTCAAATGTTGAAGTTAAGTCTATATAAATTACATCACAGCACAATTTGTCATTCATAGCTGTTATTATATTGCTATATGATATCGTCTTATAGGTGGTAATAGATCTGTTTTCAATATATGCATGTTAATACATGGCTTCAAATCCCAACATTTCCAATTCTGTAATTTATGCAATACTGCTTTCTCCATTACTTTTCCACAACATGAAATTAGACTTAAGGGTCTGTATGAATCTGGGTTTGTCCTACTACTCTTTCCCTTATGTTTAATAAGCATATGTCTCCAATCTTGAGGAATCTCCACATATTTATATGACATAGTAAATAATAGATATAATGGTACTATAAGTTCTTGTTGAAGTGATCTCATGACATTATTACCAATCCTATATCCTACTTGAGATTTGTTTAGATCCAGTTTGCAAATTTCCTTCTAATTAATCTAATTTGATTCTAGTATCTGAGGTTACCTGGATGTCACTAGAACAACTTATCACACCCTTTGTAGAGCCAAACTGTTTTGCATAAGATTTTGTAAATATATCTATAATCTGTTGTTTCTGAGAATAAATTTTAAAATCTACACAGAATTTACTCCTTCCATATCTTCTGTATCTGTGGTTTCTTATTATGGTCAATATTGATATATACATTTTCTTCAAATTTTTCTTGGTCTTGTCTCACACTATACTTAATTTGTTTGTCCAGCTTGTTTGTTTCAGTTTTCAAAGTTCAAACTCTTTTTCATTTCTTTTATTTTTTGACTCTCACCTTAATTTGGTATCATTTTCTTCAGGAAATATATATATCCCTGATGTTTTATGCCTAGATCCTGATGCTAAACATGTTTTGATTTTTTGCACTCAAACAATTTCTCTTTCAAAACTTTCCACATTTCTTCTGCAGTTTTCCACTGCACGCATCACTCCAATTAGTTTTACACAGTGACTGTTTTGCTTCCATATAATCTGTAATTAATCTTCTGTGCATTGGTTTAGATTTCAGTTTGGAAGAATTATTGAGCAAGAAATTAACCTTTATAACCCCATGATCACTACACATCAATGACGATAAAACCTGACAGGAAGTAATAGTAATTTCTTTAAGAACACAAACAATGTCTATTATGTTCCATTCTCTTGAAACTTTTTTTTTTTACAGTCTGAAGCATTTGTTATTCCAGAACATGCATTGCTAATAATCTCCTCATACAGACTTCGCAGAGGTGACCTCTGTCTGGCACGCAAGGCGGTCTCGGGCTTCGCCTTGATGGGACTGCTGCATATCTGCAAGTCAAGCTCCACTCGAGTAACCCACATGCATGGCCTCAACCTGATCTGTGGTATCAATAGGACTTGTTGGTGGGACAGATTTGTGTCCCAGAGACTCCCCCATCTGTAGAATAGAATCCCTGTACGCATCAAGCAGAGTACCTCTTTACCCCATTTTTAAGCACAACCTGGGTAACTGGATGGGAAATAGAAAATACATCCCTAGGATTCCACTCATGTCAGAGACATTGACTGCTGATTTGTCTAAACATGGGCTAAACTCTTGGCTAGACACATAAGTGCCTCAGGGTCAATAGCCTAGTAATGTCCTATTATCCTATTAAAAAACTTAACTTTTTGGAAGAGATTCCTAACACAAAAGAAAAGAAGGAGGTGTTAAAGCAATATTAATCTAGTCTGTTTCTGGTAAATTTAAGTCTCCAGTCAGTATTATTCTTCCCTTCTGTATTTCATGCAAGAAATGTATGAATTCCTCTACGTCAACAGCACTTGAGCAATTGTTAGATGCTCTAGGGTTGTCTTTATTTTCACAGTTACATAATCTATGGTATTGGTATTATCACTGAACATGTAATAATCACAGGTCTGATGACTATGTTTAATCCCTATCATAACATCCCCATCTGACTTTTTGTTAGAATGTCTGTTACAGTAAAACATTTTATTCCCTGACAAAAGTGGTTTCCAGTCATTGCTGTTTAACCATGTTTCACAAACAATATCAGTCTTGTGGGAACAAAGCACATTCTCCAATAAAAATCTTTATTATTAATGCTTCCAGCATTAACAACCATCAGAGATTTATAAAATGTTGCTATCTGTGAACTGTGAAGTTTTTGACCTGACAAAAATCCTGCCTTGTGTTTGTCAAATATTACAAAATATCTGCTGCTGCAAAAATTCTCTTCTTTGATCTTGACAAATGCATGCTGTCCTCTCTGAACACGTCTGCCCAAAATTACCTATATGCTCTACACATTTCTATTTTTTTAAATGGGACATTTTTATCATGTAGGCATTTGCCCCCCCCCCCAAATCTTTTCATTCATGGTGACCTGACTTTCCTTTATATATGTGATTTGTGAAAAATATGTCCTAACACTAGTACAAGCTATACTATATAAGATGGCTGTAAGTTCCCTACAAGAGGTCAGAGAGTCTTTGCAGATGAGATCATTTGTACTGACATGAATAAAAACAGATCCATACTTCCTTACACTGTCATTCTAAGGCTGGCCTTAAATTCTCTACTTTTATTCCTGGCAAGCATAACACTATTTGATGTTCATTATCTTCTCTGCAAATGCAAGTGTCAGTTCCTCTAATAATGGCTTCTCCAATAACAAGCATATATTTGCTGACCAGATCTGAATGAAGAATCTTTAACTTTTAATTCAGTAATATCTGGTTTAACAATTGTTACAAAGAAATGATCTTCATCACTATTAGTCGTATTAATACTTACGGTTTTCATTGTGCATTACTTTTGTAAGCATATAATTCTCATCTAGCTGGCTTTGTACAGCCACAGATTGAGGCATGTTGTTAATGGCTGTCTTTTTAATCTTTTTTTCCCCCTTACAGTATAATTCTTCAGTCCTTCCACATTTAATTTTGATTTCTTTCTTTTCACCTGCACTTTGACAACTTTTTTCCACCTTCTCTCTTGGAAAAGAAATTGCCTTTTT
Source organism: Protopterus annectens (assembly GCF_019279795.1). Classification (NCBI taxonomy): domain Eukaryota; kingdom Metazoa; phylum Chordata; order Ceratodontiformes; family Protopteridae; genus Protopterus; species Protopterus annectens. The sequence continues at coordinate 1,661,799,422 of NC_056739.1, forward strand.
CTGTAGACTAAATGTTTCTGACAGAAACGTGTTATCATTCCCTGTAATGTGTATGTTACATAACAAAGCAATTCCATTTTGGTGTGTATTCTCTTTACTTTACAGTCATTTATAAGTTTAGTTTTCTGCCTTGTTATTTGTAGTGAAGTTCCTTTCTTTCTTTCTTTTTTATTTCCTTCCAAATACTGCAAATCCTCAGATTGCTGAATATTTGTGTCCATAATTTCATAGTTTTCAGGGACATTCTCTGGTTTCATACTGGTTGACTGATCTTTACAGAGAGTAGATACATCCTTTCCTAAATATCTTCGTCTTCTTTATCTAACATTATTTATATCATCAGTCCAGTCATTAATATATGTAACAACAGCTCTTCAAGTCATGCCAATTGCACAAATGAAATTGTCATCAGTAAGGCTGGCTTTACTAATAATAATGGTAAGACAGTCATCTAACTGTTGACATGAAGGACAGTGATCACCAGTGTTATCAAGTGTCACCTTTAAACATTCATAGCATTTATTACACTGAACCAGATATTTGTGTTGTAGCAAATCATTAATGGTATACTCATTTATAGAATCCATATTCAGCTTCAAATTAATAAAAAACTGATAAAAGAACAGAATAATCAAAATCAATTACTGTAGAATTCAAACAGAACTTAAATCAACTTCTGTGAGAAAACTCAACAATATACAGCAAAATAGTAAAGTACAACCAATATACAGCAAAATAGTAAAGTACAATAAAGTTGATTCTCTAACCATATATGTTCTGAAAGTCAGACAAAAGCTAGAATTTCTTTACACTCATTATTGCTCACAATCACCCATCTTTTTAACAGTAAAGCTCTATAAATCACAAACAAAGGCATTATTGCCTAAACAAGTTCTGGATTGTCGTATCTGCAGTCTGTTTGACTTTATAGGGGTCTACATCCCTTAAGATGCATAGAGTTTACTTGTCTAAAACCTACCCCTTTCTAACAATAAACAGTGAAAACTAAACGTAAAACAACAAACTGTAAATCAAAGCAAATCTTCTTGTTTACAAACTATCTATTGCTTTCTATAAACAGTGAATATCAGTGGTAAGAAATAATATATACATTCAAATAAAACTTCTCTTACCAGACAACTCCAAGGTAAATTACAAACCAAGACAGGATTGTTTAAATAACCTGTGGATTGCCCTCTCTGCAGTCTGTGTGACTTTATAGCTGACTAGGTCCCTTAGGATGCCTGGAGTATGCCTGTCTAAAACCTATCCCGTTCTGAAAACAAATAGTGAAAATTAAAGGTAAAGCAATAAACCATAAATCAAAGTAAATCTTCTTGTATACCAGCTATCCCTTCTTCCCTTGCTGTTATCTCAAGTTATTATTTTTTAATATGTTTATCACATTTTAATGCATCTATATCATGTTATTGTAAGCTGATATAGTAGAAAATCTAATGATTGGCAGCAAAATGTCGATCTACTGAAACAGCAAAAGCTGACATTATTGAAAAAACAAATGTCGAAAATTCATAGTTGCCCCACACGGAACATGTGCTATAGTACGTAAAAGCCATGTCCCATCACTTGCAACTATAAAATAATATATTATAGTTACGTAACACTTAATCATTGTGTACATTAGCATATGCAACAAAATATTTATATTACATATATTTACTGCCTGTTTACTACATTTCAAAATAAACTTGTCACCCAGAAGTAACAAATATCACTTGTATAAATGACATACTAGTAAAAGTCACTTTGTGGGTTAGACCGCATAAACATTGCAACTATAACTGACACATCGCAGTCCTGTACTGGAATTCTAGGCAACACTTAAACACTATTATATCCCAAAAGAATCAGAAAATGTCACATATAGATGGGTACCTTTACAATTTAGAGAGAACTTTAAAATGTAAACATTACTGGTGTTGCAGGTTTAAGCTAACCAACAAATGTAAAGGTAGAGCTATCACTGTTACTGTAGCAGATGGGGAACAGTTGTTAAAGTCAGTCTCTCACCAGCATGCACCAGATCATACTGAAGTAGAGAGGTACAAAGCTTGCCATACTTTAAAGGAGACAGCTCGATTGTGTAGAAACACTCCAGCATTAGTTGTAGATAATGTAGTAGCGAGTACGTCTTTTCAATGTACTGTCCACTTGCCATCTAGAAGGTCAATGCTGCAGCAGGTAAATCAAGTTAGGCATAAAACGATGTTAACATACCCTACTGTACACACTTCTCTGAATGTAGTAGACACTACACAATATTGCTTCAAACAAGGTGCATTCATTCAGAAACAAATGGTAGACTTACACACTACATATTTTAGTGTTTACAACTAAGGAAAACCTACAGGATCTATATCACAGTATTTTGAGGTTCATGGACGGTATTTTCCTAACAAAAGCATGATTTTGCCATCAGCTATTTACTGTGCATGGTTTCATCACATGTGGAGATAATAGCAAATGTTTACCTGTCGTTTACTGCCTCATGACAAAAAAGTCATATAAATCTTATAACTATGGGAATGTGCATTTAGCTTGTTAACATCTTTCAATTTGGAACCTTCTGTGCAATACATACTAACAGATTTTGAGATGGTAGCTATAAAAAGTGTTAAGCAGAATTTCAGTAATGTAATAAGGGATGTTTGTTTCACTTTGCCCAGGCTATTTGGCGTAAAGTACAGAGTCTTGGTCTGGCTACTCTTTATGGAGCATGTGTAGAATTCCATTTGTCAGTGAAAAAGCTAATTGCATTAGCATTTCTAGATGAAAGTGAAGTCTTTCCCATTTTTCAAACCCTATGTGAAACCTACCCAGTTGAAGGGAAAGATCTGCTAACATATTTCTCTGAAATGTATGTGTTAGGATGCCCTAGGAAAGTGCAGACTAGAGCAACATCATGTTCAAGGTTTCCTCCTATCTTTCCAATTGATTTTTGGAATGTGTCTGCATTGAATGCATTATCATTACCCAGGACACAGAACCACATGGAAGGATGGCACAGGTGTGTACGTTGTCTATTAGGCAAACATATATGTGATATATCTGCTGTCCTTGATGTGTTGGTTTGGGAACAAAACAGAGTAAATGAAGTTAGGTTACAACTCATGTCAGGTTCTGTTGCTTCACCAAAGAAAAGGAAAACAATTGAGAGACAGTACAGGATGCAAACAGTGTTAAGTAAATGGTCTGAATACACCCCTGCAGAGTTTTTGACTGCTACCGCTATGTTTCTCAAAGTGTAGATGAGCTACGTATTTACATCAACACACCAATCACATTTGCACATTGGTTTTAGTCACCTTATTTACTTTCTTATTACACTATTTCTCCAATGAGTCATACACAATTAAATGCTTTTATGTTTCACTGTAAATAGATGTTGTAGGAAAGAATTTATGATTTAGCACAGAGGTGTTCTATTTATTTGTTTACATTCACACATTGTGTCACAATAATATGTATCATTTACATTCACCAAAGCACGGATTGTGAAGTGGCCAACCATGACATTTCGACATTTGAAGATTCTACATTATCAGCTTACACTATTTAGGTGGATCGACATTTTGGTGCTGATCACTAGGTTTTCAATTATATCAGCTTACAATAATGTGATATAGACACCATTTTAACTCCCCTTTGCTAGAATGCAGCTTGTTAACCCTGTCTAATCCTGTGTTAGCATGTCCATTTTTATTTATGTGCATAAAACTGGTTTTGTTATTGACATTTTCATTATTATTACATCAGTATGACAGGATTTATGTCAGGAATCATTCTTTGACACTTCAGCATATTTGTCTGTAGTATATGACTTCACCCATTTCCCCTTCCCTATTATGTAGTACAAGAAATTATTCTTTGTGTATAATTCCCCCATTTCACTTCCCTTCCTTCAGAATTCTTTCACTGAACTTCCCCTTAATATTTTCTGGCTACAGTGTGTGCTCATATGCCAGCTCTTATATAGGCAAGCAGTTTTGTTTACATTCTGTTCTTGTACATATGACCACCTTTCCATGGTCATAGGCACTATTGATGGCCACAAAAAGGTGACTGCAAATGTGTAGGCATGATGACTAGAATGCAAATGTGATTAGTGCTTTGCTCATTGAGCTAACATGCTTAAATTGTGTAGGCTTAGTGCGAAGCCTACATAATTTTTAGTGAAACTCAGGTTCACTTATCATATGTGAGAACTCACTAATTAGAACAAAATATTGTGCACATCAGACCTATGCATGTGAGTTCTACATTAAATATGATAATTTCAGGTTTAACATAATTCAAAGAAATGATATTGTGCTTCTGTAGCAAGCAGTAATAATACATTAGTAGTAATAAAAGAGTTATAATACTTATGTGCTTTTCCTGTACTATTCCTAACCAAAATTTGGTGACAAATAGTATCCTGACCTCCTTTGTAAAAGTATCTGCCAACTGCATTCATACCCCACATCAGTGTTTTTTTTATTTTTATAATCACTGCACTTACACCATGTGCGACAGAGAAAGTTACCTGATAGGTGCATTTTCTTTTCTGAGTACTATCCAGAGTACTGATGGCCATACACCAGTGTCAGTCTTGTTTGCACTACAGAAGGCAGCATAAATTAAATTCTTTACTTGTTCTTACTCAGTAAACCATGTTTGCTTGCCACTGAGCCCAGATAAAATACAAATGGCAAAGGAAAAAAATGACATAGAAAAAAACTGACAATAAAATTAATTGAATGGATATACTTAGCAATGTCCAGAATAAGAAGTGTATTCAAGTGATATGCTCATCCTTCTAATATCTCTTTGACACATCAGAAATGAAATTTCTGGCACACATTATCAGACTTGTAGTTAGTGACAAATAATGTGATAGTAGACAGAAAGCTCACATGCTGTTAGCAATATCAAGAATAGTTGAGGTTTACACATCAACACAGTGATTTAAAAATGTTTTAAGTATGCATTCAGATCTCCCTGTAAGATCATCAATTAACAGGATTTGAACCCACATCACCTGTATTACTTTTGTCAAGTAACTTTAGTTATATCTAGTTAGCTGAGAGGTGAAATGTATTCACTAAGTACTAGCTAGAGTGCAGATGACTGTGCACTGACACCAGGCTTATTTGCACTACAAAAGGCAACCTAAATTAAAATGTTCACTTTTTCCTTAGGCAGTGGTGACCCATGTTTGCACGATGCTGAGTGAAGTGCAAATGCAAAAGACATTAGAAAAAAATGACAGAGAGAAAAAAGCTAAGAGCAAAATGAATTCAGTCAATGTGTATACCTAGCAATTACCAGAACAAGAACTACATTCAAGTGACACATCCATCTTTCTCACATCTCATTGCAACACCAGAAATTTAATTTGTGGAACATATTATCAGACTTGCATTTATTGAAAAATAATGTTATAGTGGATAAAAAACAGGTCACATGCTGTTAGCAATACTGAGAATAGATGAGTTTTACACAGCAACACAGTGAGACCCCCCATAAAATTATCACTTCACTGAATTTGATCCATACATCACTTGTCTTATTTCTCTCAAGTCATTTCAATTATTATTTGTGCCAAAGGGATAGGCAGTTGAAAGATGGAATTTATTCACAAAGTACTATCCAGAGTGCTGATGGCCATGCACCAATGCCAGGCTTGTTTGCACTACAGAAGGCAGCCAAATTAAATTTTCACTTCTTTCCATAGGAAGTGAACTATGTTTGTGTGCTTCTGAGTGCAAAGCAAATGTAAAAATTTTAGAACAAAAAAATGAAAATGACAGAGAAAAATGCTGAAAGATAAATTTAAATCAAGTAGAGGGTATATCTAGCAATAACCAGAGCAAGACGTGCATTATGATGACACATTCATCCTTCCCACATCTCCTTGACACATCAGAACTTCAATTTCTGGCACACATTATCAGGACTGTAAGTACTGCCAAATAATGGTAAAGGGAACAGACAACAGCTCCCACTTTGTTAGCAATATGGTGAATAGTTAATTTTCAAACAGCAACACAATGATATCACAAAATTTGTGTGGATATGCATTCTGACCCCATCTTTAAAATTGTTACTTTACTAGATTTGAATCCTGCATCAACTGTTTTCTTTCTGTAAGATCATTGTATTTATACATTGTGTCACAGAGAAAGTTACCTGACAGGTGTATTTTCTTCTACAACTACCACCCAGAGTGCTGATTGTCAGACATCACCATCAGGCTTGTTTGTGCTACAGAAGGTAAACTAAATTAAAATTTTCACTTTTTCTTCCTTAGGCAGTGAACTGCAGTTTACTGTTAGGGACCACTGCTATAAAGATTGTGCAATGCCAAATAGCACACAAAAGATGAAGAAATAAGGAACAAAGGCTACTGAAATAGAAAAAAACATTATGAAACATGTAATTAAAATGTATAGTTCTGATATTCCCTCAGCTCGGTTTATTTCAACATGAACATATGCTCATTAAACATCATTATGTTTACGTAAACAAAGACATCACTGGATTAGACCCCCAGGGCGTTCAAAAGACATAGGACATATTCTTATTGTTTTGTACCAGATGCATTACACTGTGACAATAAAAACAATGCTACTTTACTGAATATGTGACATACTATCAATTGACTTTACAGGTACAACCAAAATAAAATCCTGATTTTTGTCATGTGTAATTTTCAGTTAGATGTATGAAGGGCTGTGATACAGTGACATGGACAATAATTTTCCATCACACAATATAAAATTTAAAAAATGAACACTGTACCTCTTTGCTTGTCTTTAAATTTGTGAAAATCATTCCCAGATAAGCTGCTTTTGGTAGACTACAATGAACTTTGCCTTGCAGATGATATATGTTTTAATAAGTAATATAATTCCTTAGAATTACAGAAAGAATTGCATTGAGAGGCAGAAAATATCATAAACAATTCATATTAATGTTAGGAATATTTGTCTCCTAAGTCAGTCAGTGGTTAGCAGAATAATGTCTTGGAAGTTCCTTCTCCTTGACACAATGTAAAGGATACCACAATCAGACTATTCATTTACACTTGCAAGCACTTAGCAGGGACATTTTTTAGTCCTCATCCTTGCAGAGGTAGGGGGTGCGCATAGGATTGTGTAGGTCCTTATACCGTGTTTATATTTCCTGCAGTCAGTGCAGATTTTGGAATTCATGAATGCTAGTGAGATCACGCCTCATGTGAAAAGTCACAGTGCTCACAAGGCTCAATCTCCACTATATCAAGGTAATCATGCAGGCAAGGAAATTTGTATTATACATACATACATACATACATACAAATTGTTCAAGCATGGGCATTAAAGCCCTTCTAGCTTGCCAATATGACAAAATACTTGTTCCCATAATAAATGCCCAGACTGTTCTTAAAATATCTAAATTAGTACTTGCTTTAATGTAATTTGGTAGTCTGTTGCAAGCATCAGCTACTCTGTCAGAGAACCAATTAGTACACTTCTCATTCCTATAGAATCTTCTACATAAGTTATCTGATGATTCTCTAGTACCTTTTGATAACTCCAAACATTCCCAGAGGTAGTTATCCCTAAATGCCCTGTATACTTGAATACAATCTCCTCTTGAATATATGTAAGAGACAATGTACAAGTTCAGATTTTTTAGTCTTTCATAATAACTTAGATTTTCACATCCATAGATGCTCTTAGTATATTTCCGCTGTACTCTTTCCAGTTTATTCATGCTTGTTTTCCTGTAGGGTTTCCATATTGTTATTCCATACTCAAGTTTGGGTCTAATGTAACTAACAAACAATGACTTCATTATGTTTGATTTCCTAGATTTTATAAATCTTTTTATACAACCTATAGTTCTATAACTATCATTAGTCAATTGGTTGATATGATTAGAAAAAAAAACTCATAGCTGAATCTACCCATATACCCAGGTCCTTAAATGAGTCTACAATTTCAATCATTGTGTGCTGTATTAAATATTCACCTTTCAGTGTATGTCTCCCAAATCTCATATGCTTAGTTTTTGATTTATTTATCAACATATTATTCTCCTGTGCCCATATGGTCAATGTAGTCCAATTATTTTGCAGACATGCCTTATCTGTAACACTTGTAATCAGTTTACCCAATTTCAGGTTGTCAGCATATAGACTGTAGAAAACCTCAGATGAAATCATAAGGTCTGAAAGATACAGTCTAAACAAGTAAGGGCCTAGTACAGAGCCCTGTGGGACACCTTGACTGTAACCAAGGATTTCACCTGTCCAGTTGGTGTGTGATACTTACCATGTCCTATTTGTAAGCCATGTAGCTATCCATCTTATCAAGAGTACATCAATACCTAGTTGTACAAATTTATAGATCAGTGTTTTGTGCATGACCCTATCAAATGCTGAAGTTAAATCTATATAAATCACATTACAGCACAATTTTTCATTCATAGCTGTTAATATATTGTTATAGAACGTCATGTTACAGGTAGTAATGGATCTATTTTCAACATATGCATGCTGATATATGGTTTCAAGTCCCAACCTATGCAGTTCTGACAATAACATATCCAGTATTACCTTTGCCATTATTTTTCCCCAACATGAAAGTAGACTTAAGGGTCTATGTGACTCTGGGTTTGTCCTACTCCCCTTTCCCTTAAAGACAGGTTTAATAAGTGCATGTCTCCAATCTTAAGGAATCTCCCCGTATTTATATGACCTAGTGAATAGTAGATGTAATAAATGTATTATGGTAGGAAAGACTGTTTATCCAGAGAGTTGCATGCTGCTAATTTGTTACAAAACATGCTTTTAGTGTCACAACTAACTTGATGCAAAAGTATGTTTTTTTTCTTGCAAAATGCTGTAATGCATACATAGCTACATAGCTTAGTTTATGCATGGTTTGGCACTTGTTAGTGCCATAGACATGTATAAATGTTATTTGGTACATTCCAAATGTTTGTGAAGAATGTAACATGATATTATGGAAAATTTTCTATGCCCATTTCACAAGTTATTGCAAAAAAAGGTTGTATCCCTTTCAAGCAAGTTCAATGGTATGATGTTTGTAGCCCACAAATGTGTTAAGCTTCTGATATGTAACTGACTGCCCTCCACACATGTGGACATACAAGAACACTTTCAGATATTTCCATTAGAACAGTGTATATTGTTTTGGTTAATGCAGTAGTATACTACTCAATTATATATATTGTTTTAGTTAATGCAACAGTATACTACTCAGTTATATATATTGCTTTGGTTAATGCAGTAGTATACTATTCAGTTATATATATTGTTTTGGTTAATGCAGTAGTATACTACTCAGTTATATATATTGCTTTGATTAATGCAGTAGTATACTACTCAGTTATATATATTGTTTTGGTTAATGCAGTAGTATACTACTCAATTATATATATTGTTTTGGTTAATGCAGTAGTATACTACTCAGTTATATATATTGCTTTGGTTAATGCAGTAGTATACTACTCAGTTATATATATATTGCTTTGGTTAATGCAGTAGTATACTACTCAGTTATATATATTGCTTTGGTTAATGCAGTAGTATACTACTCAGTTATATATATTGCTTTGGTTAATGCAGTAGTATACTACTCAGTTATATATATTGCTTTGGTTAATGCAGTAGTATACTACTCAGTTATATATATTGCTTTGGTTAATGCAGTAGTATACTACTCAGTTATATATATTGCTTTGGTTAATGCAGTAGTATACTACTCAGTTATATATATTGTTTTGGTTAATGCAGTAGTATACTACTCAGTTATATATATTGTTTTGGTTAATGCAGTAGTATACTACTCAGTTATATATATTGCTTTGGTTAATGCAGTAGTATACTACTCAGTTATATATATTGCTTTGGTTAATGCAGTAGTATACTACTCAGTTATATATATTGCTTTGGTTAATGCAGTAGTATACTACTCAGTTATATATATTGCTTTGGTTAATGCAGTAGTATACTACTCAGTTATATATATTGCTTTGGTTAATGCAGTAGTATACTACTCAGTTATATATATTGTTTTGGTTAATGCAGTAGTATACTACTCAGTTATATATATTGCTTTGGTTAATGCAGTAGTATACTACTCAGTTATATATATTGCTTTGGTTAATGCAGTAGTATACTACTCAGTTATATATATTGTTTTGGTTAATGCAGTAGTATACTACTCAGTTATATATATTGCTTTGGTTAATGCAGTAGTATACTACTCAGTTATATATATATTGCTTTGGTTAATGCAGTAGTATACTACTCAGTTATATATATTGCTTTGGTTAATGCAGTAGTATACTATTCAGTTATATATATTGTTTTGGTTAATGCAGTAGTATACTACTCAGTTATATATATTGCTTTGGTTAATGCAGTAGTATACTACTCAGTTATATATATTGTTTTGGTTAATGCAGTAGTATACTACTCAGTTATATATATTGTTTTGGTTAATGCAGTAGTATACTACTCAGTTATATATATTGTTTTGGTTAATGCAGTAGTATACTACTCAGTTATATATATTGTTTTGGTTAATGCAGTAGTATACTACTCAGTTATATATATATATTGCTTTGGTTAATGCAGTAGTATACTACTCAGTTATATATATTGCTTTGGTTAATGCAGTAGTATACTACTCAGTTATATATATTGTTTTGGTTAATGCAGTAGTATACTACTCAGTTATATATATTGTTTTGGTTAATGCAGTAGTATACTACTCAGTTATATATATTGCTTTGGTTAATGCAGTAGTATACTACTCAGTTATATATATTGCTTTGGTTAATGCAGTAGTATACTACTCAGTTATATATATTGTTTTGGTTAATGCAGTAGTATACTACTCAGTTATATATATTGTTTTGGTTAATGCAGTAGTATACTACTCAGTTATATATATATTGCTTTGGTTAATGCAGTAGTATACTACTCAGTTATATATATTGCTTTGGTTAATGCAGTAGTATACTACTCAGTTATATATATTGTTTTGGTTAATGCAGTAGTATACTACTCAGTTATATATATTGTTTTGGTTAATGCAGTAGTATACTACTCAGTTATATATATTGTTTTGGTTAATGCAGTAGTATACTACTCAGTTATATATATTGCTTTGGTTAATGCAGTAGTATACTACTCAGTTATATATATTGCTTTGGTTAATGCAGTAGTATACTACTCAGTTATATATATTGCTTTGGTTAATGCAGTAGTATACTACTCAGTTATATATATTGCTTTGGTTAATGCAGTAGTATACTATTCAGTTATATATATTGCTTTGGTTAATGCAGTAGTATACTACTCAGTTATATATATTGTTTTGGTTAATGCAGTAGTATACTACTCAGTTATATATATTGCTTTGGTTAATGCAGTAGTATACTACTCAGTTATATATATATATTGCTTTGGTTAATGCAGTAGTATACTACTCAGTTATATATATTGCTTTGGTTAATGCAGTAGTATACTACTCAGTTATATATATTGCTTTGGTTAATGCAGTGGTATACTACTCAGTTATATATATTGCTTTGGTTAATGCAGTAGTATACTACTCAGTTATATATATTGCTTTGGTTAATGCAGTAGTATACTACTCAGTTATATATATTGCTTTGGTTAATGCAGTAGTATACTACTCAGTTATATATATTGTTTTGGTTAATGCAGTAGTATACTACTCAGTTATATATATTGCTTTGGTTAATGCAGTAGTATACTACTCAGTTATATATATTGTTTTGGTTAATGCAGTAGTATACTATTCAGTTATACAGCGGTTGTCCTTCTTATATGATCTGTACATTTGCCCTTCATTTCCTTTTTGTTTTTCCTTTTTTTGAGTGGCAGGCTGTATTTACTTTTCTGTACTAATATGGAACTTTATTTTTTAAATAGTTTTGTATATGATGGATGCATACATTTATACATACATGCAAATTTGTTTTGCTAACAATCACTTGTGTCTTCATTGTGTTTTATACATTTCTTTTATTTTTCAACTGTCATAGAGCTACTGTTCCCAAGACATTTGCACATTGGAAAATGTCATATCATTCATCAGAGAATAAATTTATCATCCAGGCACTAAGTCAACATGTCTCCTTCATCTTAGAAAGTGGCAGAAGTGACAAGTACTCCTGTAACCTTATCAGGCGGCAGATCTGCAACTATGTAAACAGTGTTGGAGTCATTGTCCATTCATATTAGTAAAGCTGACATAATGCCAGGGTCATACAATGTATGTGATATGTAGGGCATGTGAAATTGGCCTGGAAGATATGGCAGTGGAGGGGGTGCTGCTAAAGAAACGCAACTGACTAAAAGTGAGAAGTTGCTGACTACTCTCTCACATCACCAACTTAATATAGGATTCACACAGAAACATTTATTTTGGTTCTGATATGAAAGCCAACACCAGTGTGTATCCTCCATAACTTTCAACTAAGCAATATAATTCAATAATTCAGACTCACTTCTTTGGTGTTAGGCTTGCCTTCATATATTCTGCACCACCACCAACCTGTGCCACTGATGATGAATGTGCATGGCTCTTTGCATATTTTTAATGTAGTTATGGTTCCAAATTTGTGTGGGAAAGAAAAGGCTTAATGCACATTATTGTGCAAAGTCTGTAGGTGGATATTGCAGATATCACAGTCATGCAGTATTATTGACATTACTGTACACATGACACATCTCATCTTAGGGACATATAATTACTTGGGTAAGGGCCTTAGCAGTTAGCAAACAGAAACATTTTAATAGGAAAAGCAAGGTAGCACAAAAGGAATAATTTGATAGAGACTTGGTTAAAGAGCATTATAGAAGTACAGCAAAGAGAGATTAATGCTGACACTGTAGAAACCTGTTAGGAACAGAAATTCAACAAGATGAAGAATGAATTTATGTGTTATAAATGAACCAAAGATGGAAAGAGTCGTAGAGATTCATTAACACAGTTCATTATGTTAGAAGAAGATGTAATGTCAGTGATGTAACAGGTAGCACACTTGCTTTTCTGTAGAAGGCTCTAGGTTCTATTCCTACATGAGCTAGATCAATTGCTGACACTGCCGTGCAGCATAAGTGGAGTACTGCACTCCTGAGTATGCCATCCTTTGGATGAGACATAAATCGATGCCCATCTGCTTGAGTTGGTGGTAGCTCAGGTGGATATAAAAACTTCCATGGCACCTACTGAAAAGAGTAACAGAAGTTCTCAAACCCCTAGGCAAATTGTCTCTATTCATATAAATACACCCTTAGGTCTTATGCAAAAAGAGGCTGCTATCTTAATGGGACTAATCCATTCAACAAAAGATAAATAAAAATGAAATAAAAAAATAACTGCTATAAAAACAAAGAATGTGAGGCAAGATGGGGAAATGTGCTACTTTGCTAAAAGTTACTCTTGCCCATTATTTAAATTTTGATGGTGACATTACTGTACACATGACACGTCTCATCTTAGGGACATGTAATTACTTGGGTATGGGCCTTAGCAGTTAGCAATTTTTTTTCAAACAGGTTCCACACTTACCTTGTGCCTCAGATGAGGGCAGAAGAGATTTATTTATTTTATTATTTATTTTTATTTAACATTTGTTTACCAGGAATGCCTGACGTGGCAGGTGCCCATTTTCAACGGAAGCCCAGGAGAAAAGCTCCAGAGACAATTATCTTATTACATTAGCTTACATTAGCTTATTACAGAGTAACAATGAATGTTTTCACAAACAAGTAAGAATATACAATAATAGATAGCACATCATTTTTACATATCTTAGATTAAACATACTTGCATATTAATTACAGATATTAGATATTACTAAGGAGACTATATACGTGAGACAAGTGGTCGTTACAATTATATAATTCCAATTAGTATGATTCTGCTTGATAATTAAACCATTTTTGTTTATTATAATGTACTTTGTATACATATCTTTACAGTACAGAGGTTGAGAGAGGAGGGGAATTACAGGAGAGGGAAAACAGGAGATAGAAATGTATGTGTTTATTAGCAAAGTGTGGAGTATGGATAGGGAAGAAGCAAAAGATAGAAAAGTTAGTGGACTGTACAGTGATATCAGTAGTGTGAGTTATAGGTAAAAGGGACAAGAAATTTTGAATTGTATAAAATATAATAGCAAGTTGGAGGGTAATGGTGTTACAGTTACAAATTGAGTAACTATTTGATTAACTTGGAGTAGATTGCATATTTACTATACTCTTTCCCTGTCTATCCAGTTTTGCTATGCAATTTTCTGTGTCACGCAGTCCACACTAAATCAAACAGGGTATAAAGAAATTTCTTCTTGGCACAGATCTGGCAACAGCAGCAGCAACTTTTAGCAAAGGTTGTTGCATTTACAGCTTTGTAATGGCAGCAGCAACTGCTAACATGTTTTTTTTTCTTTTTTTGTATGTGAAATCGTGTCTGTAATCCAAAGAGATTTGGATTTCAGGGAAGATGGCTACACTGAATATACATGAATAGCTCCTCCGTATATAGCTACACACACACACACACACACACACACACACACACACACACACACACACACACACACACACACACACACACACACACACACACACACACACACACACACACACACACACACACACACACACACACACACACACACACACACACACACACACACACACACACACACACACACACACACACACACACACACACACACACACAGTTGTGGACTTATGTACTGCAATTAAGGGAGGTAAGAAATCTATACACTTTTCAGCAGAAAGTCAAAGCACAGAATGTAAGCAAATTCACAAATTTGTTCTTTATTCTAAATGATGAAATGTAACAATACCAAGTTTGATGTAAGACAACAGCTTTTATTTTATGTGCACAGCTATTAATTTTCTTTAAATATTTTCTTATTTATAAGGAGCACTTTTCTCATGCAGTTGTTGATTCATTTTAGATCTATATATCTGCCAATCAGCTCTGTCTGTCTATCTATCTATCTATCTATCTATCTATCTATCTATCTATCTATCTATCTATCTATCTATCTATCTATCAAAATAAATAAACATATTAGCCTGCCTGTTTTCCAAACTGCTTATCCTGTGTAGTATCATTTGGTTCAAACTTACCAAAATAGACAAGGGGCCAGATTCAGTCGTTCTCAGTATATGTCTGCCGTTTCCAAAAGTCTGGCTCTCAATGTAAGTGACCTACTTTGGTGTAATGCCTCTTTAGAAAAAGGATTACACTGGGGCCAGATTCCAAAAGACCAGTTCTTGGTCTGGTCACTTTTACAGAGAGTAAGTCTTGGAATCAAACCCAAGGCTTCACTATTTCCAGTAGAAGTCCCTAGACCATCATGTAGGATTAACAAGCATTCCCAATCAAGGCACGAGATATAATCTTGCCAGAACATCCAGGCTTAGGCTTTCATTACTGTATCTCTCACAGTAGATACCCATGGAGCATGTACTGACCTCTCAACCCCTTAGCATAAGAAATCTGAACAAAGCCAAAAATAATGTAGAAACAAAGTCCCAAAAAAAGAACAAGTTTTAAATATTGCTCTTATAAATTTAGAAAGTTGCTAGACTATAAGGGTTGGTATTAGCATGGATTTTCTTAAGAATATGAAGTCTGAAACTCAAATGTTTGTTATATATTGATTTCAAGTCTCAATGATTTTCAGGAAAACTGCAAATTTTGGGGGAATACATCAAAATATGTAGCAAAAATCTGGACATTCTGCAAAACTCTGGACAGCTGAGAGCTATGAGCAAGTACACAATTTTACAAACCATGACAAAAGACTCTTCAAACCTCTATGAAGATAAAACTCTAGCTAGATATTCCACTGAAAATTTTAAGCACTGCACTCTGGCATGGAAATTGCGATCAGCGACCCTGAAAAAGAACTACATATTTTCAACCTGTACATGTGATCTCATCATTCTAGAATCTGTTCAGAGTTCATGATTTTAGGTGAGAGTGGGGCTTCAGACTGAGGAACAGTTTCATTAACTGCAGCATAAAGTGTAGCAATAGTGTTTGGTATTCTTTAAGTGGCTCTACATAACATGTAGAGCCATCAAACAAAGAGAAATGACAGAATATGCTAATGAAAGCATAAAGATCTGAAGTACATGCTAATTAAGCAATCCACCATGGAAGAGCTATTCACCAAGCTATAAAGCAATTGGGTACATCTGATATAGGCTTTTGCTATGTACACCAAAACCCTTTGAAATGCAGGCATGATTACACTTAGAAAAAAAAAACATGTTAGAGGTTGCAGCACATGTAACAGGCTTTAAATCAGGGTGATGCTATTGCTGCTGCTAGACGTAGGGAAAGAAGAAGGGTGTTTGGGCTCTGTTTGACTTATCATTGTGTGCACAAAACAGAATATTTTTAGAAATACATGGTGGAAACACTGGAGGAAATATGCAGTCTCTGTTTCCCTCACCTGAGGCCACAGAGAAATCATGGAGAACCCATCCAAGTGGGAAAAAAATTATGTTTAGCATTAAGTATTTGAGCTGCTAGTACTTTCCAGAGACCCACTGGAGATATATTAGGGGTTTCATAGGCATCAGCCTCTAGAGTATTACATCAGTTTTTAAATGCAGTGCTACTACATGCAAGAGATCACATCTCTTTCCCATGCATCCAGTAGGAGAGGGCATGAACCATGCAGGAATTCCATACAGTAGCACACTTCCCTGAAGTGTTGGGGGCCATACATTGCACAAACATAGAAATAAAATCTGCACCCAGTGAACAGCGAAGGAAGTACCTCAACAGAAAAGGTTTCCACTCTATAAACTGCAGGTTGTCTGTAATGCCCAAGGGATCATCTACAGTGTCTGTGCAGGTAACCCAGGCAGTTTCCATGACTTAAATATATGGCACACTTGTGATCAGGTTTGTTAGGGGTGACATTTCTCAAGGGCACCTATTGGGATATGCATATTATGTGGTGGAACCTTGGCTTATGACACCTATGAGATATCCACACAACCCCTCTGAGCAAGGATACAGTTAGGTCAACAGTTAAACTAGGAATATCATAGAATATGTTTTGGTTTGCTTAGATCAAGGTTCTGGTGTCTAGACACATCAGGAGGTGCACTGCATGATAACCTGAGCACCTATGCTGAAATACTTAAGTTTGTATCATATTACACAGACACTGTATATCTCAAGAAACAGCTTCAACAAGGACAGCAAGGGGCAGGGTCACAGTTTCAAGGACTGCACACAAGGCCAACAATGACAAGTACAGATGAGAAGTCTGGGGAAGAACCAATAGCCACAGATAGTGCTTGCAGATGGAGTTGTGCACAGTATGCCCCATCTCTGGCTAAGAGGCAAAGGATAGCATGCACAATCACTACATAGGTCAAAGCATAAGATCCCAGGCATATACAAATAAGAAAATTGATGTCTGTCAGACTCTACAACCTTTACTTATCATTCTAATGGTTGTGTTCTGTAAGCATCAGTCAGGGACAATCCTAACTGTGGAAACTGTAGAGGAAAAAGAAAAGTTATATAACTGATTACTTTCATATGGAAATATAGGTTTACTATCATACATTCTAGCCTAGCTAGATATATATTTTTTAAATAATTCTATGTCTTTGTAAATATTAATATGATCCACAGGCTTGTTTTATAAATTTAAGAAAACGGTTATGTGCTGATCTTCAAAGATGTAACCACATTGCACCCTGCTGGAAAAACAGCAGAAACGTGTATAAAGTCTACGCTTATGTAATGTATGTTTTCATGGCAGAAAACTGGGACATACAGAGTTAACTTGCAAACTCTAAGAAAATAAGCTGATACAAAAAAGAATTTTATGACTGTGTGTGATCTCAAGCTAAGAGACAGGATGAATGTGCTCGGAGCTTCTTTCTATTGTCTTAAGACAGAGATAATTACTACATTTCACATCTAAAGTGTCTTTTATTGCTGTGACTTCCTGACAGAGATCTGAAAATCTGGAGATCACAAAGAAATGTTAAATTTTAAGTTTTGTGAGCTTGGGAAACTTAAGCAAAAGTGACAAGAATTATGTAATCTGAAATGACTCAGCAGTAATGTGTATTATCAATTTAAGCATTATTTCAAGAGAAAAAGATTCCATTTTGTATTTGTCTTCAGACCTGTTATCAACTCACCAGCACTGTGCCTTGCTCTGTAAGTAAGTTATTTAGAACAGTGATTTCTCTTAGAGATAGATAGAAATACAGTAAGATTAGTGTAGATGTTTTCTATATTATGTCAGACTGTCCTACAATGCTGTTTTAAAGTATTCCCTATGGTTTCTGAACTCTCTGTTGTCATGGTGTTAAATTGATGAGTATTGTCTTGTGTTTTTGTTATTTATTATTAAATATTTTTAAACCTTTTAACTGCAGCTGTTTTGTGTTGAGATAATTTAAACTCTTAGAGTACTTGCATGTATTTGGTGATACTGTAAAAGCCACTCCAATAGCCTTGCTGTTCGTCCCACTTAATATTTGGATAATAATAACATTGCACACCAGAATTGGACACTCTTTGGTAAGGGCCTTTAGAGTAACTGATAAGAATAGTTGCTGGCAGTGATTACTATCTTATGGCCTGGGCAGAAGGGGGTACAGCTAATGAACCTGTGCAGCCTTCCCAAGGAGTGTCTGTGTGTTTGTATATAAATCATATCCCAAAGTGTGTGTGTTTCAGCTACTTGGGCAGGAACACAAAGCACTGGTTGGACAGAGAAGGTACTGGAGGTTTTGGCTTGACTACTTGGCTGAGATCTAAACTGGCTGTGCCAATGGTAGTCTTACTGGGGATCTGGAGAGATAGGAAGAAACCAGCCCCCAGACTGACTGTGATCTCTGTGTGCTCTTAAGGGAAATTGTACTTTACTGTGTGTGTACTTGTTATCCTCCTAATGTGGACAACCCTCACTGGTGCTATTGGTTAGGATTGAGGCTACATGATTACTGGGCCAGTGCACGGGCATCACACATTCCACAGTCAAAATAAATTCCTACCTTGAATATTGATTAAGAAGTTTGACTCAGAATGTTTAGAAGGTCAGAATGTTACAAACACACTTCCTGCTGTGAATTCGACCTTTCTCAACATCTAAAGAGTTCAGTCCGACATTGCACATCACGTGATGTGACAATTTTTGCAGGAGGGCAAGCACATCTGCACCCCCCACACCCCCTTCAAATTATATATTTCAACTCTGAGATTGCACTACAATGGGGAGAAGGGTAAATTTCCCGATCCCCACTGTACCACAATCTCTAGTTATAAGATCGACCTTATATGTGCAAATACACTGTGCATTTACTGAACCAGGACCTGCACAAATGAAGGTTCGGCAACACAGGATTCAGCCAAGCATGCTTCAACATCCCATCGTTACCAAACCTTCACT
This sequence comes from Protopterus annectens, assembly GCF_019279795.1. NCBI lineage: Eukaryota > Metazoa > Chordata > Ceratodontiformes > Protopteridae > Protopterus > Protopterus annectens. The sequence continues at coordinate 1,661,818,955 of NC_056739.1, forward strand.
CAAAATTGTGATTGTAAATCAGAAATATATATATGCCCCTAAGCAGACCATTTCTTTGAAGTGTACAGTTATGTCATTATATCTCCTCTGTAAGATGTTTGCAGTACACAGTTGTATATTAGAAAGAATAGTGTGCGTCAAACATTTCAATTGAACACCATCTTTAAAACATGAAAAAGGTCAATTATTCCTTAATTTGCACAACTACACCAAGAAGTAAGACTAAAGTACCCAATGCTTCCAATTTGTAATGACAATACTAACTAAATATGATGCATTTCAACAATTACAGAAGCAGTCATTCACAAATGAGTAGAAACGAGAAATCAATCACTTTTGCTCTACAATACCTATTGATAAATTCAGTCTTGTGAATAAGCAAGCATCAGTTATTTACTGTGTGCGTTATACGTATATGCAACCCTAAGTCACAAACACATCTGCAAAGGGCAGAGCACAATCATCATCATTTGCACATAGTGGGGCGGGGAGAGTAGGAGGGCAAGGTGGACAAGAGCTCTCAGTAAGGTGGACAAGAGCTCTGAACACCATTAGGGACCCTATTCAACCAAAGCCTGAACACTGGCTTTGTTTCAGGTGAATGGAAGACAGCCACTGTCATCCCTCTGCACAAAGATGAAGCATCCACCGACCCAGGCAATTATAGGCCCATCAGTCTATCTAGCCTGATCTGCAAGACCATGGAATGCATTTTCATGAACCTTATAAACAAGGACATTGGCAACCTCCAAGCACTTGATCCCACACAGTTTGGTTTAGTCAAAGGGAGATCATGCCTGCTAAAATTGGTTGACTGCTTCAAAACAGTCACCAAAGCCATGGATGAGGGGAAGATGGTGCACACTGCCTGCCTTGACCTAGCCAAAACCTTTAACACTGTTCCCCACTCAAGCATAATAAACTTTCCCAGCTAGGCATCAACCCATATGTTAGCTAACTGCTTCATTGATAGAACTCACTCAGTCAAACTAGTGGAAATCACCTCTAGTAGTAGACTCATAACAATTGGCATACCGCAAGGATTGGACTTAGGGCCTGCACTGTTTGGAATATACTTTTCTGAGGTGCAAGCCAAAACCAGTGGTCTGTGGCTGACCAGGTTTACAGATGACTGCAAGCTGGGTGCTGTCTTAAATTCCCCTAGTGTTGTGAACATCCTCCAAGAGGTCTTTACCCAAACTAATGACTGGTACCAGAAGCATGGCCTCAAACTGAATGCCAAGAATGCATCATTATCCCCTTTGGGGAAAATGGCATCTTCACTAATTGTCACATTACTAACAATGTACTAAGCACAGAATCAGTCGTGAGGGACTCGTGCCCCAAGGTTGATAGCAGCCTGACTTTTGACCACCATGTTACCTCCGTTGTATGGAAGGCTTTCTATATGGCCCACCTCATAAGTAAGAGTATTTCATCCAGGAATAAGGAGGACATAACATTCCTGTACTCTTCGCTTATCAGAACCATTACTGAGTGCAATGCCCCCTTGGGCATGCACCTTGCCAAGCACATGCAGCAGCTGGAGAGAATACAGAGGTTTCTGGCCAGGAAAATCCAGGGTCTCAAACATCTATCCTGTACAGATAGGCTAAAAGCTCTGCCCCTCAACTCAGTCTTGTACAGACTGCTCAGAGGTGACCTGTGTCTGGCATACAATGCCATCTCAGACCCAGACTTGATGGAGTTGCCACATATCCATAAGTCAAACTCCACTCATGCAACCTGCACATAAGGCCTCAATTTGTTGACGGGATAGATCTGTGTCCCAACAACTCCCCTATCTGTGGAATAGAGTCCCTCTCCATGTCAAGCAGAGTACCTCACCAGCCCTCTTTAAGAGGAACCTAGATGACTGGATGGGAAACAGAAAATAGACCCCTGGGATCCCACCTGTATCCCTACTGGACAGGGGAAATAGGTGCTGGCTTTGTGGGAACATGGGGAAAATTCTTGGCTAGGCTTATAAGGGCCTCTGGACCAACAGCCTAGTATCATTGTATGAACCTAGGAACCTATGAGTGTGTGCAAGTAAAAAACATATGTATCTTCCAGAATGTTTTGTCAGAGTATACAGTGTTCAGCACCAGTAAGAACAGATGTATAGCATTCAGCAGTACTGTCTAGATAATTTGCATGTGTGAGAAGTGGTATGGCCAAGTTAATTGTTTTTTTCAGTGTGTGTATATATAAATGAACACATTCAAGCACTGCGATGCACTAATCACTATGCCCTGGCATCTTGGACAGGTGTGATCTGTGCATGGTAGCCTACTCAGCTCAGTGTGGCCACTGCCACTGAAGAAAATCACCTCTGCAATGAGTTGTACTGCTACTCCAAGCGAGTGCAGTTTTTGTTTTATATTGTGTGAGTACATGCCTGAACTGACTGTTTGGAATATCCCGATCATCCAGACATTCACTGTCACATGTGAAAGGATAACTTTTCTGACTTGTTTCTGTTGTATTTTTATTGAGACTTGATACACCGTCACATTATCATTACATCTAAATTCGTTTTCACCTTGATAATATTCGTCTTTGTTTGTGATGGTTATATGTTCGGCTGCCAAAAAGAAATATCCATGAACTGCTAAATATTGAATGTAAAACATTATCAAACATGTATAACTTTGCAAAATCATTTATTGAATGGACATAGTTGGCCAACAACCAGAAAGTAACATGATGCATAAGGTAAGTGAAGGATACCTTTTAAATTTTCCCTTTTCCCCATTGTAGTGCGATCTCAGAGTTGGTATATGTAATTAGGGGAGGTGTATGGGGCACAGCCCTTCACATTGGGAGTGTGGGGACAAAACCCTCCACCTTGGCTGGGTGTGCTTGTAATGTTGGCCAACTATGGCCATTTGATGAATGATTTTCGAAATTATATGTGTTTGGTAATGTTATGTTTCAATGTTTTATGTTCGATATTTAGTGATTTGTGGATATTTCTTTTCGTCAGCTCTGGAAAATGCCATGAAATGATTGCTTTCAATACCCTTGTTTCAGGGATCAAATCCATACAGATCCCTGTTGCAACATAACAAATTTCATTAAACATGTGAAGCATTTGACCTACAGCCTTTTTTTCTTGCATCATTTGCACACTGTTTGGCATTGTGCACCACTGCCTGGCAGTATTCAATAGTACTGAACTGCATTTCATTGCCCAAGGTCAAGACTGACAAATTTTATTTTATTTGGGCTACCATCAGTAGCGCAATGAAGACTGGTATTTTTACACTTTACTCAGCAGTCTGAACAGTACCGAGTGAATGAATTAGAATTGTTACACTGCTATATCTGGGGCATAATGTGTAAGGGCATTCAGCCTAGTGAAACAGAAAAGATAAAGCAGGGATTGAAAGATGTTCCCAGATCATTTTACCAAGGGAGTTCACAATAATTCTTCACAATCATTTTGTTGTATGAATGTTTAAGGTGGTAAACTTAAGTAAGTTAAGTACTGACTAAAACTGGCTGGCTAATAAGTCATTTGAATTGATTTAAAGATGATTTGTGTGTACTGTGTGAACAAAAAATCATTTCTGCTGGTCCTTGTGACCTTCATTATTATGACATTAGCTAAAGTCCTGATATTCTGAGACATATATGATAGTACTGATGTGGCAATGAAATGTGAGACTGCCAAATGCATCACTGTAATGCATTACTAGCTGAGCTCATTGCTACATGCACATTGTGGTTCATGTTATGTGCCTTATAAGTTTATAGGTTCATTGGTTGGTACTAGGCTATCAGCCCTAGGGCCTATACAAGCCTTGTCATAACAATTCCCTGGATATTTCTTCCCACAATATTTACTTCCATGGACCCCTGTCTAGCAGGGCGACTGACATGATCCCCAGGATGAATTTCTTCAACTTGTTATTCCCCAAAAGCTGTTTGAATGATTCTCCTAAATATTGCCTTTGCATTTTCACACCACTTGTCAGTGCAAGAGTCACTTTCACAGCTTAAAATAAAAAAGAGAAAAAAATAGTTTAGGGTGTGTTAGGTAGTGCAAACCAGCCCAGAGGCATTGCACAGCCATCATCACTTTGGATAGTTCTCAGTGAAGAAAATACACCTCAAAGTTAACTTTCTCTGTGGCACAAGGTGTAATTTCAGGGAAATTAAAGATAGATAATGTGTAATTAATGGTTTGAATCCACTTAAATTATACTTTTAGAGAGGTTGTCTGAATACATATTTAATCACATATTCTGATACCATTCTGTTAAAAAAAATTAAGGCATCATGTTATATTCATTACCTCCAACACTAGCATCTTGAGTAGGCATGCCTCAAACTTCATCTCAAGCATGCCTGCCTTCCTCAATAACTCTTGCTCTTGCATTAGTTAATTAGAACAACTTTACTGTGGGTGCATTCAATACACAAAGTAGCAATTAGATTTTAGTATTTTTAAAATATTAACAGCAGTATGTCAGGAAAATGCTTATTATGGTAATTGTAATTATTAAATTAGAATGCATAATTATTTTCCATCAGAGGGAAATAAAGGCTGTTGTGTGTTACATCACAGTAATGACATTTGTTTATTTTATGACATATAAATACTTTTCCATCATATATGGATATGGCAAAGATGAACAATAGTAAATTACCATAATTGTTTATGTACTGCCAAACCACATTTATTTAAAAAAATAAAGTACTGTGACATTCCATGTACCTAATTATCTCTTTTTTTGTCTCCCCAACCCTTTATTTCTCTCTCTGTCTCTCTTTTCTGTGAGTGGAGCTTATAATTTATCACTGATTTGCTGTTTGCACAACTTGTTTCTGAATAACCAGTGATCAACAGAACAGAGAGGTAGACCAACCACTGCAGTTAAGCCCACTGTGATTCAACTGATGGCAGCACAGAAACCCAGCACTACTGGGTTACAACCTGTAATTGTTGGTTTTATAGCTCCTGCCCTAGTTGATCCAACTGTGTCAGGTAGCTCTGCCATGGCTGTTAGTGCAGTGGTGCCCTACAGGAGCAATAGTAGTGGTGGTGGCAATTTTGTTATCTGGCAATAACTGACAGGGCTGGTGGAAGATATAATGGAGGGGCATCTCAGTACACATATAGGCAGGCTTGAAAAGATCCTGCACCAGGTTGCAAAGATGATGCCTCATCTGGCACTGACCCAGGCACCTGCTACAGGAGACAGTAATGACAGTTCTGAGGGTGAGGACTAGCTTGTCACAGTTCTCAAGCTTAATGTGGGTGCACCTCCAATGTCCCCTACCTATCCCAAGTCATGGTGCCCACTCTTTTGTTTCCATTACTAGCCCTGTCTGTCTTGCTTGTCCTGTATGTCTGTGCATGCTTCCTAACCTTCCCAAACTACCTGAGCCTCTCATTCCTAAGCACCTTTCCCAATGCTCCTCTCTCTCCCAATAAAAGAAAAATAATGGGCATCTGTCCAAAAAAAAAAAAAAAAAAAAAAAGAAAGAAAAGAAAAAAAGTATGCCCCATGCATAGCTCATGTATCCTTTGTATCCTTTGACAAAATTGATTTGGTCCAATTGGCCAATCAACATTATTCTGTTGTTGTTACCCATCACTGGTATCTCAACTCTGCAAAGTAATGAAATTGTGTGTACAATTGTAGATTAACACTTTGATAAAGTGGATAGCGATGGTGATCACCCATGTTCCGCCTGCAAAATTCCCTTTTCCCCCTGTGTCCTCCCCTCTGCTTGCCAACCCCCATTTCACCATTCTCCTATCTAGCCCTTTTTTCACACATATAATCTGGTCAAACAATAGATTTGCATAGCACACATAGCCAGAAATGGCCCTCGGAAAAGCCTTTACTTTATGTGATTGGCCTTTGCGTAGAGTTTAACATGTGCAGCAATGCTGACCGAGAGTCAAAGCTGTTTAAATTCTTATAACAAAAGATAAAGATTTCAATTTAATCTGAGTGGTTGGCTTACATTCATGCAAATATGCTTAAGTCTGCTGCTCTGTGGGAATAACGATTAAAGGCAGAGTAAAGGTAGTATTGCGGAAGAGTTAATGGAACAGTTCTTAGGCAGCTTGATGTGTTAAAGTAGGAGTTTCTATGTGGCTTGTTGAGAGAATTACCCAGTTTGTAGCTGGGTATTTTTGCATAGTGTTATTGGTTCGATTACAGCCATGTGTCAATTTATTACTTCCTGACATTTCATATTCCTTTCATATATTTAACTGCAGACATCTGTATTTCCCTCTATATAAAACATTTCCTTAACGTAATTGGAATAGTTTTGCAAGACATCATTTTTAAAACATTGCAGCCTCAACAGGGAGACTTATTAAGCCAACCTTATCCTGGTTAGTTATTCATGTTTATTGCACTTTCCTACCCTGTATTTGTGCCTATAGCAAACAGTTTATTACACAGTGTATGACAGCCTAATGATCATTTAATAAGTAAGACTAAGAGATGTGCCTACATGTCCCACCAAACATATTATTGTTAGTCCTCTCTGCATCTATCCCTGACTTTCATCATTTTAACCCTTTTGCTTCATTAAATTGTCAGTGTGCTTCAACAGTGTTATTTTAATACTGGGAAGTAGTAATTCCCTTGTGGAATGAAGAGCTGATGCACACTCGTGTAGAAATATTTTTTTGAATAATTGCAAAAGTTGTAATCCAGCCAATAGCTAAGTGTTACTGTTTTGGTACACTATTTTATTTGTACCTGCTGGCTACATATTGTTATGAGCCACCATTGCCCTTCTTCTGTCATAATCTACTTTGTCACTGCCTCCACATCATCCCATCAATGTATCTTCTCTCTTCTGTATCATTAAGCTTCCTCCTCTGCATTTGCACAATGTCTGATGTCTGTCAACAACTGCAAAGAAGGCTAAATGGAAATTCAAGGCTTCTGGCAATACCTTGGTATTTGTTTGCCTTCATCTGAATTACTCTGACTCACTTTGCACCACTTTGCCAAGTTATATTTAGTCAGTTTAATGCACTTTTGAACAAGATAAAGAGTTGGATATATGGATTACAGTGGTCAATAGGGTAGTGAATTGCTGAAATTTGCTGTCAAATGGTAGCTATCACAATTATGTATTTCTACAGGTAATACTCATGTAAAAATGATTTTCTTGGTTTGCTGCAAATATTCAAATACATATTTATTATATATTTCAGGATGCATTGTGTGACTCTTGTGGATGTAAATGTTGGCTGCAGATTTAATTAACACATCATTGTCCTGTTGCTGTATTCATGTGCCTGATACCTGTTGTAAAGCCTGTCTTGAACACATATTTTTCATAGATGGCATGGAATAACATAGAGTACTGTTAATTACCAATGCAAATTCAACACTTCAAGATATGATTTTGCATGTGGTAACACTTTTGCCATCAACAGCATAATTCAGCTTAACAGTGCTGTGCTCAAACAATACTATAAGAAAGAGAAAATCAAAGAATAATAGTTTTCTGCTGCACAATGTTTGCATGTCTGTATTACTTTTGTCACCAAGTGATGTTGATTTCAAAATGATGATGACTCAGTTAATTAATTTATTTAAACTATATGTCTGCTATACAGTATTTACACATTCACTATGATTCCTGTTTGGTTAACTTAATCTCATATAATTCATTTCCATCATTATGCAGTTTAATGTCCTATGTACAACTTGTATGTTTGTCTTGCCAATGCACATAGTGTAAGTATGAGAAAGTACAAGTGTGCAATCGTCCCGGCATGAAGTCACATGAATGTTTGATTGATAATCCACTGGTGTGCAACAATCAATGTGTATGTCATCCCATTATGTGGAACATCAATGTCCTTCACAGTAACACAGAGTACAGTAAGGACAGTATCTACATTTAAGTGTAAAAGTATGTCTTACATGTGACAATCATAGTGATGTTACATTGCCCTGTGTACAGATATAAATTTGTTGCACAATCCTTGATGCACAGTACCATCTCTTCCAAACATAGATGTTATCTATCTTCTCCTGTGGCAGTTGTGACTAAGGCAGTATTCTCTAGCTAGTGTAACCATGGAAGTAGGAGGTTGAATGCCCAATGTGTAAGACTTCTGTGTGTCAAAATGTTTGTAACATTTTGTGCTGTATCCACTTGTTCTGAAAAGATTACATTTAACTGTACTTATTACCCCTTCATCCCAATTTCTATAGAAACATCACATTGATGAGGTCATTTTGTCAAAAGTGCACTCTTTCCCCTTACAAGTCAGACTCCTTCTGTGGTGCTTGTGATTATTACAATGATCTTTAGATTGTGCAATTAGATGACCAACATGGAAGACTTGTGTGTGTTCCTGTGTGTGTGTTTACGTATAACACTTCATGCTGTATCTGCTTCCCTTGTACAGAATGCATTTAAATGTGCAGACAGCTCCCTTATACTAATTTTTCTTTAAATATCCTCTAAGAAACACACTGATGAGGTCATATTGGCAAAAGTGCACTGTCTCACTTTAAAAGTCAGACCTCACTTGTGACTAGCACATTGCTTTTTAGATTGTGCAATTAGATAGGTCGTAGGTTTAATACAACATGGTAGAATTGTGTGTGAGAGAGTTTACAGTTAGATGAGCATGTGCTCTATCACCCTCTACTCTGGATAAATGTTTTAAAATGATAAGTGATTCTGCCATCTAAGTCCAGCTTTCACATACAACTCTTCTTAGCAAAAAAAGAGTGTAGCTATGCATAGTGTTTGCACTCTAATGATTATAATTGTCTGTACAGTATGTAAATTAGCATTTTTAGGCAATACTCTGTCAACAAAAATGTGTAAATTAATGTTTCAAATAGCAGTGTCATGGGTTAAAAAAATAACAGTTTGATGTTTTTATATGGAAAGTGAAGCAAACATTTAATTAGGATGGGGAGAGAACACTTCCAGTCTTTAAATGGCAAGTTTTTGTATGGCATTAATAAGAGCATGATTGCAATATTATATTGTCTACCTACACCTCTTGTTCAACATAGTGATGAGGTCACTGTTTTTCAAGATACTGTCTCTAGTTAAACATCAGACTTCTCCTGTGTTGCTTGCATGTCTTACACTATTCTCCAGAATGTGCAACTAGATAGGTAGGATGCCTGAATACACCAAATACTTAACTTTTACAAGTGTGACTGCCAATGAATTCATGATTGTTGCAGTGGCAATTTTTACAACACCTGATTGGCAATAAAACTGTTACCAGATACATCTCCTTAGTGATACACTGTTGATGTTATCCCTTCATAGATGCTGTGTGTCTCAGTTGTATTATTATTCTCATCTGGTGCTGGCTACTAATAATGTACTGTATAGATGGTGTAAGTGGATTGGTAGGTGGTTCTGGTCCAGCACTGCTTCAATCGTGTGACAGTTATTAATGTCAAATATCATTGACCACCTCACAATCACCTTTATGCATGCTTCTAATTACAGGATTGAATTACAGTGGCAGTCCGTGACACTAGCAAATCCTAGTATCCCCAGAGAAAGTAACTTTCTGGCCATGCAATAATTACATGTTGCTAACATACCTGCAGTATATCACATTTAGATGCAAATTCTCCTGTGTTGTGTGACATTGATAGTATGCTTTGTACATTGTGTAACTACATATGTAGGATGGCTGAGTCAAGCTGTGAGTGTGCCGTTCGTTCTCATATTGTGTACACTATTCTGCAAAGACATATATGATGTGTAGCTGTACAGTGTTATTGTGCACTTTGAACACTTTTTAGCATAAGCATGCAGCTACTAAACAGTGGTGATGTCATTCATTTAACTGTGAACTGTCTTAACTGTACCTCAACATAGTTGCATGGTGTTTGAAATTCAGGCACTTATGTTTTGCTTGTGATCTTGGGTGGTAATTTCAAATCCATCCATTAATATTCAGACTATATTGTGTCAGTGTTATTGTGACTATGTATGTCACTAACTCTGTTGTTGAGCATATTTGCTTCAAACATGCATTGTGTTGATACCTCTTACTAAAAGCACAGACAATTTCTCATCCAGTAGTGCTTTTACTCAGATTAATATGGCATTTGATTACATTGTCCTTACGTAATATATATATAGAAGGTATTATCCTCTGGCATGAGGGAATGAGACAACATGCTGTCTGTTGTTGACTTACTATAGCAATTACAGGCACACATATCCCTTGCAGCAACATGATGTACCACCTTCACATAACAACATATCTCACAATTGTACTGACATTTATACCATGGTACAGTCATCTTGTAAAATATCATGTATTGCCTACTGTCAAATGTTCATGTGTTCAGCATCCACATTCAGTGTTTCTTAGCATTGCTGTGCCTTATTCTCTAATGCATGAATGACATGTACCACAGTTATCGTGTGTCTAATTACTGTGGGAGAGAACCTCCATGATCCCTTTCATCTCAGAGATTGTTTACCACACATACATCTGATGTAAGATGTTAGCATAGATGGATTGTCAAAATAGTTTTAAGACCTCCACTGTGGTGCTTGCGGTTCATCCAGATGTCATTAGTCAGTAGTGTCATGTGGCTTGCTGTTCAATTCCTGAGAGGTCAACATTATAAGAGCGTACTGATGTTACATAAACTCCATTGTATCTAATTATTCATATCCATGTTTATGTTGGACAATGATAAATTATCACAACTTGTGACTATATGGCAGTGAAATGCTTATTCGGGGCATGTTATGCTGTGAGTGCTCTTGTGGCATGTGCATTGAGTACTGGCTTGTATAGCATACCTACACAGATAGACAGTGGTTCAGTCCTGGGAAAGTGTGTGTCTTATATTATGAAAACAGTTTCCTTGTCAGAGAAGCAGTCATATTGTAATGCTCATTGTTGTGTGGACAGTAATGTGTAGCTCTTTTCCAGCATTGTGAATAAATGTGATTGTTCACATTATATTCATACCTCCTGTCTTACATCACACATTCAGTTCAGTTATTTGTGACAGGCTCTATTGCTACCTGATGTGGCACATGCAGTCAGTACAGAGGTCTGATGAGAACCCTGGATAATAGGCAGGGGTTTGAAACTGTTTACATATGTCTGTCAGTCAACAGTGGCTTTCACACACACATACACACACACACACACACACACACACACACACACACACACACACACACACACACACACACACTATTTATGGCATACTCAAGAGCTACCTTTTTATGGATTTTCCAGGAATATGCCATGGAAGGAAAGTGCAGGTAGCCATTTAAGGCCTTTGTTGCATGACCAGTACACATATTTCTGTTGTGACCATGATTGACATGCATCTCTCTGATATCTGTTCTGGCATGTGCTGGAAAATGGCATGATGCAAGTAATTCTTATGTCATTCATTGCTCATGTACATTACTTATTCACAATATGATTATGCTCTGTATTGCATGTCTTCCTCTGGACATGTCTTTAATACTGTAATTCTTTTCATCACGCTGTACAGCTTAATTGCAGATGATTATTTCCACAAACATTTGTTGCTGTATGGCATACTGCAGACCATTGTAAACTGTGATTAGTACTCTGTTACAATACTCTCTATTGTTTTTCTAATGTTGAATTAGTGTTATGTTACTGTTCCCTGTAATTCCATATGAGCATGCCTAGTATTACTATGTGAGAGTCAGACTTGTTTGCAAATCAGCAATAGGACTCCTGACATGCCATCTGCACTCTCTCTCTTATTTGTCACTTATATATACTGTTTGCTATTAGATTAGCTGTTAACATTTGCATAACTAGACAGCACTTGCTTGTCTACTACATGCTGACAGGTGATGAACATGTTTTCTATTGATGCCACTGTCATTTCTTTACAAAAAGATGCCCATTTCAGATTTAAGTGACATTACAGCTGTGTGGTCCTTTTCTTCTTGCGTATAGATGCTAAGATGGATAATACAGTGGTGCTGTCATCTTGCATACATAAATCCCCTATAATTACATCTCATATACAATAACTGTATTCTAGGCATTCATCCCATGAAGATCTTCTGCCCTTGCTGTCACCAAAAGTCAGCATTTAATTAACATTTATATTACATTTTAATCCAATTTGTTACACTCTAGCTTTAAGTCTCTATCACATCTTTTCTAAGCATGTCCATTTTTATTTATGTGCATAACTGTGGAATTGTCATTGACATTAATTACCATTACACCAGTATTGCTGGATTTATGTCAGACATGCTTCTTATATACTTTCTTCACATTTGCCTGCGGAATAAGAGTACACATTAAACATTTCCCTTCTTCAATGTTGATTATTCATTATAACATAATTTAAGGTACTAATTCCCTCATTTCACTTTCCCTCATTCTATATTCTTTCCATGTATTTGCTCTTAATATGTTTGGGCTACAGTTCATGCACATATATGTGCACTATCTATGTATGAATTGTTTTGTTTACATTCTGTGCTCTTGTTTGCAAGGGCTTTTCCATGGCCATGAACACTATTGCTGGCCATGAAAATGTGCTTGCAAATGTGTAGTTTTGATGAGCAGAATGCATATTCAAATAGCACTGTTGCTCATCACTCTATATGCTTACATCATGTAGACATAGCACAGCACCTACACAAATGTTAATGAATCCCAGGGTGAATGTAGCTGCATTATTTCATTTTGCTGTAAGCACACATACACATTTGAATCAGGACTGCGGTCCTTATTTCAGAGACATGAACTTCTGGTAGCCATAGGGATAGTCTGATATTAATTAATACAAGTGCCATTATTATTTTGCATGATTATGACCTATGATTTCCAACAGGAGATAGGGGCTTGAAGATCAAAAGCTAGATCATAGGTCCAGAAGTAGCATAAAAAATTTAAAAAAATACTAATCCACTGTACTGACATGATAAGACAAGAAAGTATGTAAACTCCTCCACTTGAGGTTGCTGTTCTGCCCACACATGTCCAATGCATTCCATTGTTTCTGTCCTAGGTATCCAGGAAACCACAGTAATGGGAGATTTCAATACTGATTGGCATGCTTGTTCTTCTGATAACCCCTTTAACTTCATAAACTTGCATGGATTTACCCAAATGATACAGTCCCCAACTAGGATTGATAAGTATAGTAAAACACACAATTATAGACTGGACCCTTTCCAATAAATCCTCTCTAGTCTATCACTCTGGTTGCCTTCCAGACAGCTTAAGTGACTACCTACACACCTATCTACTTAAGCATTATCAATGCCCCCCCCCAAAAAAAAATATATATATTATATAAACGAGTTTGCAGCAAAATACATTTTTCACCAGGGAAACTTTTAAATCAATCTTGCAGCACTGCAACTGGTCAACACAAAACATCTCCAACTAGATGCTTCAGTTCAATATTTTAACAACAAATTCCTTGATATAATAAATAGTCTAGCTGTTCTTAGAAGGATCCAGGTCAAATCTAAATACCCCTCATGGCTAACTACAGAAATGATACAACTGCTCAAACAAAGAGACAAAGCCTGATCCCAATATCAGGGCAACAAAAGAGAAGCCTCCGCAGTCAGCTACCGGCAACTAATGTCAAAAAACTTTTTTACACTAGAATCCAATATAAACACCAAAATAATCTCAAAAAATCTGGGGAGTGCCATTAAACAACTCCTTCAATTAGGCCATTCCTCAATTACAACCCCCACCAACACAAATTCTAAGGACAATATACCTACCCAGTTTAACTCAATTACCAACTCCATCCTTTCTCTAGTAAACAATAACAATAATGCACCACTATATATTCCATCAGGAACAGAAGCTACCACCACTTTCTTCTCTCTAAAACCTGTCCAAACAAATATAATAAATAAATTGCTAAAGAAATTGAAGCCCAAAGTCCTAGCAGCTGATCAACTACCAAATGAATATCTCAAGTTAGCTGTCAATGTCATTTCTTACCGTGTTTCTCTGTTGATCAATAAATCAATCACAGAGCAATATGTTCTCAAGCTCCAGAAAATGTCCTATGTAATCCCACTACACAAAGGTGGCCCTTCAACAGAACTCTCCAACTATAGACCAATAGCCATCCTATCACACCTATCCAAAATCCTGGAAAAATGCATCCACTCATAACATTTGGACCATCTGTTATCCGCAACCTGTTAACCAATTTCCAGCATGGTTTTAGACCCAAGTACAGCAAACCACAACTGCCTTCATAAGTTCCATTAAAAGAGTAAACCTACTCAAAAATAGTGGACAGCTTGTTTCCTCCATATTTCTACATATTTCCAAGGCATTCAACACTGTATCCAACCAGAATCTCCTCTATGAACCCTCAGCTCTTAACCTATCACAAACAACCCTCTCCTGGTTTCTCAACTACCTTTCTGACCACAAAAAATTGTGAAGTAGCAAATTGACCTCTCCTCCCTGTTACCCATTACAGTTGGCATACTACAAGGTTCAGTTCTTGACCCACTCTTTTTTACTATATTTACCAACAAACGTCACACAACTACTCACCTTGCCACTACCATCCAATATGCAGATGAGTCTACTCTCATCTGTGCTGCACCCTCCCTTCTGCATCCCCAAGAAATGACCCAAGAATCTTACCTCTCCAACTGTCAACTTATTATGAATACAAACAAAACCAAATTAATGCTGTTGTCCAATAATAAGTCCACTGACCATAATCCCCCTTTTGCATCTCTTCATTCAACACCATAATTGAACCAGTCCCTCACATCAAATTACTCAGTGTCACAATCGAGACCAACTTGAGATTTGATAAACATTTATCACCTTGTATCAAAAAGGCCCACATAAAACTAGGTTTTCTTTATAGAATTAAGTCATACCTTACCAACACCACCAGGCTATCAAGTGCTAGGAGCCACCTTTTTTCTGCCATACTGTATGCATCTCTTATCTTCACAAACCTTAAAAGATCCAACTTAAATCAACTAGAGGTCTGTTACCACAAAATTGCAAAATTTGCCAGAAACTTACCACACAGATCCCATCACTGTGTCACTCTCTGTCAACTAAAATGGCTAGAACTTCCCAACTTCCTATCACTCAACCAATTTACAATCACCCATACCACCATCTACCAACCTGTTAACTGCCCAGCCCTCCAAAACCTTGTGCAAACCTACTCCAATAACAGAATTCTATGATCTTCCAATAAATTACTGCTAAACGTTACTAAATCCAAAAACAGTTTTGGAGATTCTCTTTACTTTAACCATGTCTCTAAGACATGCAATTCCATCCTTCAACACAGTCTTTGCACCAGCAACCCACACACATTAAAGCACTCACTCAAGATGTACTTAAGGGGTCTATATCACATTGTTGAACTTGTATAAGTTTAAACGATGTAATATTGAACCCAAAAGTCCGAAATGCAAAAATAGCAAAGCCACGGCACATCTATTTTCTTCCCAGGGAAAAAAAGTGGTGGGCCGTTTTCAGGGCTTTGCTATTTCCTCCACTGTGGTCTGATCTCGAAGTTCGTATATTTAAGTAGGGGGGTGTGAGAGGTACAGCCCCCCATGTTGGGGGTGTGGAGGGCAAAGCCCCCCACTTTAGTTTTAGTTTAAGGTTGATTTTTTTTTTGTTTTTTGTTAGGGAACAGCGATTTTTTTCCCTGGGAAAAAATCTCTGTTCTGTGTGTTCATTTTTGTGCAGTTTTGAACTTTTGGATTTGGTATTACATCATTCGAACTTATACAAGTTTGATGATATGATATAGACCCGTACTTAAATGATAAATGGCTCTGCTCCTGCTCATCCCCAGGCTGACTGCAACATTACTACTACAGTTTCTTTTCCCATCCTCTAACTTCTTCTTTTCAATGCAATTTCCTCCCTTAAACTCTCCCATTTTATACTCATCCAACTTTGCTCCTGACTATCGCCTAACTGTATAGACTTTTCTCCTATTCATATGCCTCACTGAATATGGAACTCTACACATTCTATAATGTGTACTTTATATAATGTATACTTGCTTTTGGAATTTTTTACTCAATGGACCTCCACTAAAATGGCCCATTTGTAGTGTGTTCCTATGTCTACTATGTTAAAATAATATGTACTATTTTAGTGTATTCTGCTAATTCTTTATGATGATCTTTTGTTCATTGCTGTATACAATACTGTAATTACTAAATTGTACTTGGAGCTTTTCTTCCTGGGCCTCCACTGAAAATGGGCTACCAGCCCAGCTGGACCTCTCCTGTAAACAAAAGTCAAATAAATAAATAAATAAAATTATCACTGATTCTGTGATACTGGTTTTCATCCCAGCTGTTTATCACTCAACAGAGAACCACAGGAATGCTGTCTGGAGGTAACAGTCACCTCAAAGTATCATGGTGGCAGATCATCTGCATGCAACAAAAGATGCATCCCTCACACTGCATACTCTCTAAGCCTCGGCTACATTTGCTAGCCTGTCAATAAATATCATGATGATGACAGGAAAAAGCAAGAAGAATACAAGAATAAAATGCCAGCCTTGAATGTAGTCTGATTAGTCCTTCCAAAAATACAGGGGCAAATCTGCATACAGAAGAAAACCTGAAATCTTTTATTATTTAACATTTCTCAAGATATTCCAGGTTATGTATGCCTTGGTGTGTCCTTCAACAAGTCCACAAAACAACTGTACCTTACCCCACTGGCATCTTCAATATCAATGCATGAACAAATATTTGATCCACAATTTCACTAAGATGACAAAATCAGACTATCTGAAGAAGCCTACTTTACAGCACTACAGTCTAGGTACACCATACGACCAAGAAATCTGATTGCTTTAAAATAGGAACACACTGTTGTTTCAATCCTTTTTGCTTAATATGGACTGCCATGACAGTCTATAAATACTTTCTGTACCTTTCTTGCTACATTAAAGGTGCACATAACTACAACATCCCAACAATAGTGGGCTCCTTCATTGTTTCACACACAATCTTTTCCTTGACACATTTTTAATTACAACTGTAACTCATTTTTTGAAGTAGACCTAACTCCATCAGCTGCTTATAGTGCTACTTAATCAAATGGAGGCATATTTACTGGGCTCAGTAGCAATGAAATTGTTTTCCCCTGCTGACAGTTTCCCCATTTCAGGTCAGCATTTTTCTTCCATTGCTTAGAATAACCTAGGCAACAACATACATCCTCCAAACAGGTCTTCAGATGGTTAGACAGAATTTCAATGGGGTCATTCAAAAGTCATATTCCATCTCTTTGTCAGACTCAACACTAAGTCCTAGCATTGCTACCATCACCAATACCATCTTTTAGTCACAACACCTTACCCCTACATCAGCCACTGTAGACATGAATAAGGTCCCATCATACTTCACTTTCCATACTTCCCTGGTACATGAGAGAAAAGGTTTTGAAAGTGGAGGCTAAACATATCCCACACAGAATCAACTGATTGGCAATCTGGGGTCAGGTTTGCTGCACTCTAGGGCTGGCACAACACCATCACAGCCATCTGAGTGAACTTAACACCAGCGATCTGCCCCGACTACATAGTTGGATAGAGAACAAGGTAACCTAGGCAGCTGAATAGGGCCTGGTGCTGGTAGGGGGTCCTCACTATAACTATCTCATTCCTATAACATTTTGCTGTCACTCCGCTGTTCTAGCTCCAGAAAGTCTATAACTAGATCTTAGAAGGCTTCCTGCAGCTTCATGCTCAAAGTGAGTTTTTTGATTGTCATTAGTGATTTACTGTAGAGTTTCATATTTATGCTGACATTAGACAGCATTTACTGTGGCTTGCAACCTACCATTTGACAACATTTTTATTTACTCTGTAGCACAGCATTACTGGCAGTTTTCTTTTTTTTTTGAAAACTGATTTTACAGCTAACTGTGAATCCTGCCAAGTAAGAGAACTAATAGAGGTGTGTGTGTGTGTGCGTGTGTGTGTGTGTGTGTGTGTAGATATGGGAATTGCAGTCAAATTATGTATTTATTTAGTGACATTTGATTACCAGAAAGTCTGACTTGGTAGGTACCCATTTTCAGCGGAGGCCTCAGTAGAAAAGTTCCAAAGTATTACAAAAACATTTAGGACCAATAATTTTGTAAGTTTTTAAACAATACAAAACATCTACAGTTAATAATTATACCAAATTAAACATAATTTGACAACATTGGTTAAAAACAGATACATCTTATATGACAATACTTAATATGTAGAGAAACTTTTAGCCAGCGACAAGTTAGTATAATACAAACAGGAAATACAGTGTGAAGTGAGAGGGGAAAAAACAGGGTTATGGCATATTTAGTTTGAGATTCAGGGGATTAATTGACATTAGGAAATGAAAAAGGAAGGAGGATTAAGGAGGTACAAGCTATGAAGAGGTACTTGATCATATTTACAGATATAGTTTATCCTGGAATTGAGCAAGAATAGAGAAAGGTTTTGGTTAGGAAGTCTTTCAGAATGGTTTTAAAGGATTGGAGGGATGGTATTGACCTGATAACCATAAGAAGGAGTTCCAGGCCTTTACAATATGTAATGAATACAGACCATGCGCAATAAGTTTGACAGATTTTTGGACAGAGAGAAGTTTTTGGTCATCAGATCATAATGAAAGTGTGGGAGTATAGCTGCATATAATGGTATAGAATACCAGGCAAATGTGGATGCTGTATACTTTTATAGGTGGTGTATGTTAGTTGATAGGGAAGTTCTAATCAATGTAGGCTTTTTAGTGCTATACAGTTGTGAATTCTGAAAGTGGGATTTGCTGTAATTTTAGCCAATTTATTATAGCAATGTTCAAGTTTTGCTTTTTGTGATACATGGAGGTTAATAAGGATAGGAGCCCCATAAATTAGTGAGGAGAGGGTGAAGTTGTGGCAAGAGTAGTTTTAGTTGCATTGCCGTGAACGTTTTTGTCTCTAAAAGGCACCTCTATTTTTTGGTGATTTTTGTATGCAAATTTGTATATGCAGGTAAAATGTAATATTATCACTCACTATCATCCCTAATAATTATCTATTTCAAATGACTTCAATGGTTGTATTATTATGAGAGACAATTTTACATCTTGTTTTTACATGTGAGAGGAATTTGGGGAAAATAAGCAGTAGTTTTATTTCCTTTAGGACTGAACATGAGTTCTGAGTTACAAAGTCATGTTTCAGTGGCTGTTAAAGCTTCCTGAGTAATGTTTTGCAGATGTGCCAAGTTTTCTGGTGTGGAGTCATGCATTTAATATATTAGGGAGGCCTGGATGTGTGGAGGGTATTGGTAAGAACGTTAAAGAGGAGAGAGCCAAGGGTAGAGCTTTGTGGTATACCAGCAGTGACTGGAAGGCATAGAGAGAGGGTGGAGTGCCATTTTACTGACTAGTACTTATTGGACAATAACTTTTGAACCACAGAAGGGTGGGCTGAGATAGACCTAGTAAGGACATTTGAAATAAAATTCTTCTGTGACAAACTGAGTTGAAGGCTTTAGACCCATCTAGAAATAAGGAGGAGATAAGTTTGCATGGACTGGAAACATTGTACCTGCACACAGGCTTGCCCAGCCAAATGCAACCAGCTGCATATGGCCCAACTGGCAACTGTAGCCACATAGCTAGGCTACATAACAAGATAGCAACTCCGGACTAGCCAGAAAACCAAAAACCACAAAACGAAATAAAAACGGCTCGAACTTTGGATGCCAAGAAAGACAACGAAGTAAATGTGTTTAGCGCTTTCTTCCACTTTATTCATAACATGGACTTCTTCAGAAAAACGGGAACTCTCCCATGTTCCCGTTTTTATACATTGCAGGATATGATGTCATATTAACCACACACATTTAGTGTTTGTCCCAATAGTCAATATTTAACACTGAAATTTGAAATTCTTTCAGTAATTTACATATTTTTTGATACGCTATAATGTGGAAATTGTCTTCATACTAAAAATATACAAAAAAATGATTTTGTTTGTTAAAAAGTATATCTTTATATATGTATACATAAATACAACTGTAAAAATATGTAATACCTGAACAGTTAAAAATACACGTGGATGTGCACAATAACCCAAAGTCCAACTCACACCCTCACACACACACACACATCCTCCCACAAACTTACTCACAAACATACACACTAATACAAACACCCACACACACACACACACACATCCACCCCCCCCACACACACCCACCCTCACACACACACACCACACAATTAATATGAACTCTAGATATGCAATAATGATATTGCCTAACTGGTAAAAATGTGTATAACAATATTCACTATAAAGTGACATTCTCTCAAATGTAATCTAACCATTAATTTGACATCAATCGAACTTCATTAGATGTCAATGTAGATTGCCTTTCTCATGAAATACATTCAACTTAAAAAATCTCTAATATTATATGCTTAGTGAAAACCTTGTTATCTATTTAATAGAAAACATTTGATGTTAATTGAATCGTTTAATCCAGGCAAAGTGTCAGCGCCTAATATCAACTGCCATAGTGTTTCTTTCTGTTCTAGTTTATTATTTATATCACCCTTTAACACTCCTTTTTCAAGTCTATCCAAAACAAAAAATTCAAACTTTTTAAAGTCTGTGCAAACCAAAGCATGTCTTGCTAATGAATTGTTTGTGTCTTTGTTTTTTATGGCTAAAGTGTGCTCATAAATGCGTCTTTTTAGACATCTTATTGTTTTACCGACATAATAATTTTCACACGTGACACATGTAGCTATATATACCACATGGTCACTGTTACAGTTGTATTCTCTAGCCCAAAAAGTTCTATTCAGATGTTTCAAAGTCACAAAAGACGTATTCGTAATATATCTACACTGTTTGCAATCTTTACATGAGAAAGTTCCCTTTTTGTTACTTACTATTCTAGTCTGAGTCTCTCTATTGTGACTTTTGTACTCTAGCATCTTCTTCACATTCACCATGTTTTTATAGGTGAATGTTGGTTTTGTACCTAAAACTGTCATAAGCTCCCTATTTCCCAAAATGATCCTCCAGTTTGTCTCTATAACACTCCTAATGTGCAACATCTCATTACACATAGGTAGTGGAAACATTGTGTTCCATTCTTTTGTGTCTGAGTCATTTGCATTATCTATGTTATTAACTGCCAAAAATTCATTCCTTTTGAATAAAAGAATTGGTTTAGCTACTCCTAATCTTAAATTATCTACTTCTTTCTCTAATTTCTTCAAAAATTTCAACGAATATCCTCTCTCCAGAAATAACTTCCTTAATAAGAGCAACTCTGTGTGATATATATCATTGTGTGAAGTTAATCTACTTAATCTTATCATTTGCCCTTTAATGACATTCCGCTTCATATGCTGTGGATGTAGACTTTCTTTATGTAAGTATTGATTTGTAAAGCATGGTTTCCTAAATATTTTACTTTGTAGGGTGTGATTTTCACCATCAAAGTACAATGTCACATCTAAAAAATCTATTTCCTTCCCATATCCACTGATCTTAAATGTCAGGGAACTGGTTGTTTTATTCAAGTCATTTACCATGCTTTCAAATTCTATTTTATCTCCACCCCATACAAAAAATAAATCATCTATATATCTTACATAAAGTAAGACTTTGTCAAAACTGTTATGACATTTTAGATGTTCATTTTCCCAGTTTGACATAAATATGTTTGCGAATGCAGGAGCCACTCTAGCTCCCATCGCCACACCTGATGTTTGTTTGTAGTATTCTTTCAAAAAACTGAAAAAATTATTATCCAAAATCATCTCCATAAGAGAACAAATTGTATTAATTTTACAACCTTCCATACTTATATATAGGAAACCATGCTTTACAAATCAATACTTACATAAAGAAAGTCTACATCCACAGCATATGAAGCGGAATGTCATTAAAGGGCAAATGATAAGATTAAGTAGATTAACTTCACACAATGATATATATCACACAGAGTTGCTCTTATTAAGGAAGTTATTTCTGGAGAGAGGATATTCGTTGAAATTTTTGAAGAAATTAGAGAAAGAAGTAGATAATTTAAGATTAGGAGTAGCTAAACCAATTCTTTTATTCAAAAGGAATGAATTTTTGGCAGTTAATAACATAGATAATGCAAATGACTCAGACACAAAAGAATGGAACACAATGTTTCCACTACCTATGTGTAATGAGATGTTGCACATTAGGAGTGTTATAGAGACAAACTGGAGGATCATTTTGGGAAATAGGGAGCTTATGACAGTTTTAGGTACAAAACCAACATTCACCTATAAAAACATGGTGAATGTGAAGAAGATGCTAGAGTACAAAAGTCACAATAGAGAGACTCAGACTAGAATAGTAACAAAAGGGAACTTTCTCATGTAAAGATTGCAAACAGTGTAGATATATTACGAATATGTCTTTTGTGACTTTGAAACATCTGAATAGAACTTTTTGGGCTAGAGAATACAACAACTGTAACAGTGACCATGTGGTATATATAGCTACATGTGTCACGTGTGAAAATTATTATGTCGGTAAAACAATAAGATGTCTAAAAAGACGCATTTATGAGCACACTTTAGCCATAAAAAACAAAGACACAAACAATTCATTAGCAAGACATGCTTTGGTTTGCACAGACTTTAAAAAGTTTGAATTTTTTGTTTTGGATAGACTTGAAAAAGGAGTGTTAAAGGGTGATATAAATAATAAACTAGAACAGAAAGAAACACTATGGCAGTTGATATTAGGCGCTGACACTTTGCCTGGATTAAACGATTCAATTAACATCAAATGTTTTCTATTAAATAGATAACAAGGTTTTCACTAAGCATATAATATTAGAGATTTTTTAAGTTGAATGTATTTCATGAGAAAGGCAATCTACATTGACATCTAATGAAGTTCAATTGATGTCAAATTAATGGTTAGATTACATTTGAGAGAATGTCACTTTATAGTGAATATTGTTATACACATTTTCACCAGTTAGGCAATATCATTATTGCATATCTAGAGTTCATATTAATTGTGTGGTGTGTGTGTGAGGGGTGTGGGGGCGGATGTGTGTGTGTGTGTGTGGGTGTTTGTATTAGTGTGTATGTTTGTGAGTAAGTTTGTGGGAGGATGTGTGTGTGTGTGAGGGTGTGAGTTGGACTTTGGGTTATTGTGCACATCCACGTATTTTAACTGTTCAGGTATTACATATTTTTACAGTTGTATTTATGTATACATATATAAAGATATACTTTTTAACAAACAAAATCATTTTTTTGTATATTTTTAGTATGAAGACAATTTCCACATTATAGCGTATCAAAAAATATGTAAATTACTGAAAGAATTTCAAATTTCAGTGTTAAATATTGACTATTGGGACAAACACTAAATGTGTGTGGTTAATATGACATCATATCCTGCAATGTATAAAAACGGGAACATGGGAGAGTTCCCATTTTTCTGAAGAAGTCCATGTTATGAATAAAGTGGAAGAAAGCGCTAAACACATTTACTTCGTTGTCTTTCTTGGCATCCAAAGTTCGAGCCGTTTTTATTTCGTTTTGAGGCTACATAACAGTTATCTGACTGCTAGGCTACTAGATGAAGATAACAGTACAAAGTGACATCGCTCTGCAGACCACAGATGCTGTTCAACACAAGCCTAGTTTATTAGTTTATGTAATGCACAAGTAGTTTGCCTGGAGTCATATATATCGATATATAAAACAGACCTCAGGAGTGGCATGTGTGATACGTACTGTGCTCTATAGTGTATAAGACTAGAAAAGTAGGGGTTCTAATCTCACTCCATGCCACTTGGTGTGTGTGTGTGTGTGTGTGTGTGTGTGTGTGTGTGTGTGTGTGTGTGTGTGTGTGTGTGTGTGTATGTGTGTGTATTCCCTTAATCATTGACTACCAAATGCACTTTTCAGCAATGTAGGTTGCTGCCGACATCCAGACTTCCCTCTTTTACAAGGCCTGCTGACGTCATCAACTTAAGACTACTAGCTGCCAGTGTAATGTCAGACTTAAGCCATGACATGTGCAATAAGTACTGTGATCTATACTGTATGACTAGATAGGGAGGGATTCTAATCTCACTCCCGGCCACTTGGTGTGTGTGTGTGTGTGTGTGTGTGTGTGTGTGTGTGTGTGTGTGTGTGTGTGTGTGTGTGTGTGTGTGTATGTATCCCCCTACAAAACAATTAAGAAACCCTCAATGACTACCAAACTGCAAATCTTCTGCACTTTCTGGCCCTGTAGGTTGCTGCCGTCTTACAAACTGCTTCTTTTACAAAACCTCGGATGTCATCTACCTTAAGACTACCAGCTGCCATTGTAATGCAGGCTTAAGCTGTGGTGCATGTGATAAGTAATGTGATCTATAGTATGTAAGAGTTGATTGATAGGGGTTCTAATCTCGCTGCAGGCCACTCAGTGTGGTATATCTATACAACATAAATATGATCACCTCAGTAACTTAGAAAGAGGTAGGATTTTGCAATATTTTGCTATTAGCAGGTAATTTGGGCCTCCAAATTCCTGACTACAACTAGGCCTGCTAATGTCATCAAGCATAAGATGTCCAAAAGAGATAGTAATAGCAGACTTGAGGTGTAGCACGTGTGTCACATACAGTGATCTGTAGTGTAAACCAATTGATAGGTAAGTGTTCTAATTGACATGCAGCCAACTTGGAGTGTGTGTGTGATGTACTGTGTCATATAAACAGTAACTGGAAGTGGTGTTATCCTCAATGTAACCAGGTTTGTTTGTGTGGCTGTTGGAGCATTTTACATCACCTTATGGAATCATAGGATCTTTGAACTTTATTAGTCTAATGATCCTGCAGCCCTCACAATCCTAGCCAAGTGTTTCCCTTATTTACATGATCAGCACATATTGCCCCTGTCCACAAGGGGTACAGACTGAATTTCTGTGGTGAAATGACTGTCACTTAGCTAACCATGTGAATTGCATCTGATGTGGTCCAATGAGGTGCTCTAGTTGCCATTATGCAGATTACTGTTTCAAAGGTATGTTAAAGTCATCTAGACAGATCTCTTCCACTAGCATGCATTACTAATGTCAAATACCAAGTTAATGTCCTCACAGTGAGTAATCCATGTACCATGCCACTTACAGATATGTAGCATTTCCAGTCAAGCAGGATCATACATTGCCCCATATGCAAGGCAGAGATCACCTCTGAGTTGTCTATATGCCACAGGCTACAGTGACAGTGATTTCAGATGATCTCCATTGAACAGATACTGAAGATGTGTAGTTCCTTTGTGAGTGCCCATTGTGTTGTGTGCAATTGCCAGTTGTGCCTGGAAAGGTACATTACCAAATGGTCATTGCACTCAAATATTGGTATGCTGAGGAAAGAGTACATGAAGGTTATGAGTATGTCAATTTCGTGTGACTGTGCCATCAATTATGACATATAAATCCCATCTTAACACTGGGGAGACATGGTGATCTCGGGTACATTAGGTGCACACCTGTGTGGCCAGGCCTGTGTGCTCAGGTCTATCACCCATGAATATGTGCATCACATGTTGCTACTAATGTGCTACTTACCAGGAGCACAGGAGTTACCAATGGAAATGATGCTACATATATATTTGCATGGAGTTTATGGCCATCAGTATGTCAACAGGCATTTGTTCATCAATAACCTCTTGTAGGATATTCACATAACTCACAGATTCTATGACCGCTCACAGTTTGTAGGCATCAACTAATGTTGTCAGACACAGACATTCAGCTTTCACTTGTATTGTGGTTAAACAGATTCCAAGCAGCAGAGGACCCAGGATTGAGCCCTATTGAACACTGCTGTATACAAATCAGCTATTCGAGGCAGATTCCCCTATTCTGAGTATGTGTTCCATTAGTGAGCCACTTGGTGACCCCTATAATGATATTACCATGGATGCCTAAGTGGATGCTTTTGCCTGAGTGGGGGATAGAGTCACACAGCTTTGCTAAGTCCAGGGGGTTGTATGCCCTGATGTTCCCTCACCCAGGTCCTTGGTAACTGCCTTGGACATGTCCACCAAGTTTAACAGCCATGATCTCCCTAACTGTACACAATTGGATTTCTGTTAGGGAGATCATGGCTGTTAAACCATGTGGACATTTCCACCAGGTTTAACAGCCATGATCTCCCTAACATAAATCCAACTGTGTACAGTCATCTGTTTGTATATTTTATCAACTCCATGATGATTTTCCCCATGAGCATACATATATATGGCTACTCAGGCAAATTGGTCTATGGTTCTGATGTTCAGTGGATGCACCACCTCTGTGCAAGTGGATAACAGCTGCCATTGTCCAGTCAGCTGGGGTGCAGCCAGTGGTTACAGTATGATTGCAAGAAGTTCCCAATGGTGTTAGTAATCCTTGTTAGATCCCATGTAGGATGCACCCTGGAATGTTAGCATGTCCAGTAGACGCTGTGTATCCTCCATAGAGAGGCCAGTTATGACCTCTTCTGTAGATATAGAAGGCGTGGGACAGGTTGTAGGAATGTCATGTAGCACATGTGGTGGGGACAGGGGAGTGAAGTTGATGCAGAACCTGTGGGACAACAGGATAGCTATGAATACAGACCTACTATATGTAGTATCATTAAGTACAAGTTCTCCAACAAGCTGGGCCTTTCTTCTGAGGTTACACATGTAATTACATTGTGCATTGTGGTTCTGCTTTGTTGGGGAGGTCAATTGTGTCACATACTGTGTCGGCACGATGCCACGACAACACTATGTGCTTGTTTTATCTGAGGAGGTTCTGTCTCCATTTCCGGGGGAACCCTCACCCAAACTGTCACACAGCAATGTCCACCTCTTATTGTACAGCCTGCTAATGGAAGTTGTCCACCAGGCAAGTTTTCTGTGCCATGAGGAGCTTGTTTTCCTCATGTCAGGTACAGCTGAGCCTATGCAGTTGTACTGCTGCTTAAATAATGGATGGGTGTAGAGCTCTGCATACTTGCCTGTCCCATCTGAGGGGGAGATACTGTCAAGCTATGTAAACCATCCCATAGGAGTTAATAAATTGCTTTGTTGAAGTACAGTATTTTTTGCAAGGGGGGGGGGTTAGGTCTGATACTTAGTTTTAATGAGACTGATCTGTGGTCAGATATCACCAGGGAGGACATCACAGGGGGGGGGGGGCTGCAGTGATCACCCAATTTGGTAAACACACGATGCACATCATTTGCTCCCCTTCTGGGAATGTCACCCCACTGGTTCAGGGCATTATAGCTAAGGACATGGACTAACCTTTGGACAAGTGAGTTTCAGCATGATTAAGCAACACAGTTGGTGGTTATTTAATGTCACCCCAAACCATGGTGTACTGATAGTATCTTGATAGACACAATTACACTCAAATAAGCACAATGGGTGTCTGGATTCATGGAGCTGCTCCCTTAGCTGGCAATGTCTTGATTAGGTGCCCTTCCAGCAGTGAATCTCTGGGAAATCATAGTGTTTCACCAAATCTTTGTGTGTATCTATTCTTAATGAATATGTATACACCACCTGCATTACCTTGCCCACTGTCACTTTGAGGTCTGAACATGTGGAAGGATGTGTAGTCTGGTATGGCTGTGGTGCTGTCCACAGCCTTGAAACAGGTGTCTTTCACCACAAAAATGCCTGAATATTCCAAGGTGGGGACACCTTCCACAGATGGGGTGTAGTGTTGCCATTTGCAGCATGTATCTGCATAACTGTGATGTTGTACGAAGATGGCATTCTCATTGGAAAGGTTTCCCTCCAGAGATTGCCTATAAGATGCACCATGGGGGTGTCAGCAGGTTGGCCAGTACTCAACATCCCTGGGGTGAGAGATGAAGACCATCTCTGGCAAAGCTTTGACATCTGTTGAGCAAGTCATCCCAGGCAGACATGTAGTGGATTCCCTTACCATGACACCACATGTTAAGGCAATTATTGACGTCCATCATTTTCCATGTGTACTGAGCCATCAGCCTAGGTGAGGGTCAAATGCAGCTGAAAGCTATGGGCATACCTGCAAGAGACACAGAGTGTCTAAGCTCTGTCATGTGTCTGCATACAGTCCGGTGATATATATCCCTAGTCATGCACACCTGCAGGATCTATGATGTCATCATTATGTTACCTGATATTCTTTGAGTTGAGGCAATGTGTGGTATGGTGTATCATGTCAAACCACAGAAATCTAACTGTAACCTTTCCCATATGTAGGCTGGTGACACAGACATCAATGTGTCTTATGATGTAATCACCTATGAATAATAGGTTTGATTTTGTGTTTTGCCTAAGGCGTTTGACCAGTGAAACAGTGGTGAGTGAACTATTATGTGTACTGTGGTCTCCAGAGGTATGATTTTCTGAGGTGTCTTTTGCTTGGGAATGTGTCTGTTAAGGAGCTGCACACATGCAGGTGTCTGTGATGTGAGTGTGGGTGGAGCAGGAGGTGAGCTGTGCATGTTGACAAAATGCTCATTGCCATATGCACTGACTGCTGTTTCAGATGCCATGGAATCAAGGTTTAAAATGCAGTCACATCTATCACATGTTATGTTTGTGTGGCATAGGAACAGAGGGGTAGGGACAATTTCCACATCTCGTCAGCAGTCACTGATAGTTCCATTAGCAATAC
Source organism: Protopterus annectens (assembly GCF_019279795.1). Lineage (NCBI taxonomy): Eukaryota > Metazoa > Chordata > Ceratodontiformes > Protopteridae > Protopterus > Protopterus annectens. The sequence continues at coordinate 1,661,847,660 of NC_056739.1, forward strand.
AGTCATGCTTGTATGTTTGTCACAGCACACCACCATTAGGCATTGTCATGATGTCATGACAGATGGTGAAATGTAACATGTCACCTTTATGTAGGTCCCCTAAGGTAACACAGTACCTGATAGTGTACCAAACAATGCTTTGCCAGCCATGTGGACCTTGGATTGACCATAATCATGTTATAAGACTTGGTCTCAATGCCATATCTATAAATGTGACACTGTGTAAGTCCAGCAAAGTTAGGGTCATGCTGCCACATCCTTGGAGTTGACAACGTGAAACACATTGTTTGTATGCACTGCTTGCAGTGAAGATGTTGATGTCCATGCATGCACAGAGGACTTGTTCACCTTTGCTGACATTACTTTGGCCTTGCAAGAGTACAATGCCTGAAAAGCAACTAGACAGCAAACTGGTTATTGCGTAACATGATGTGGGAACACACACTTGTGTTCTGGGTGCATAACTGTACAGTATGATATACCTAGGGCATGTTGCAGGTGGACACACTTTAGCCAAAGGTGGCCAGTCCTCTGCAGTAGGCCTCAGAGCCATGTTATGCAGATATCCACCGATAATCTGTTGAAAGGCAGGATACATGCATTGCTGTGAACTTGTCACCAAACATGGATCCCCGCTGCTGTGCTGCTTGTTTCAGTACACTTGGACACCTATGCCACTGGACATTGCACATTATATTGTGACACTGCAGCTGTGCTCCTAATCACCATCTGGTCAGTTCCTTGGTGACATACCAGCAACCCTGGTACAGAAGGCATAATACATGCAAAAGCCAACTGATTACTCAGGTAACTAATAAAGGCCTCTATCTGGAGAAGGGTACGTGAAATTTACAGAGCCTTTCATGCTGCGGGACAACTATGTGGATCAGCAAAAGGCTTTGTCCTGCTTCTCATCACAACCTTTGTAATAACATTTTGCATGTGATGACAGAAAAAGTATCAGAGCATGGTATTCCACGGGAGAGTGGTTGTGGTGAGACCAACATTAGTAGTAGCCAGGCACCAGCAATTTAGGGAACTCCCCTGCTTTCTGCATTTTCACAAGGTAATTGTGTCCTTTCAGTACACACCACTTCAGTAGTGCCCAACTGCAGAATACCTGTGTAAAACATCCTGCCTTACCTTCACAGGGTATACATATTACCCTTCCCTCCATTGTTTGTCTGTGCTCTGTACAGTCACCGTGGATGATTCTTTTCTTGAACATGATGGAAGTAACTGCAATACTTAGTGGCACCGAGGACAACTACCATGCAGTGCCAAGCAGTGTCCCAGATCTCTGTTGTCTGCTATGTAAAGCCAGGAAAGATGTTAGCATGGATATGATCAGTAAGAATCTCATACACCTACTGACACTGGAGCATACACAGTTTGTTTTGCTCAAGGGCAGATGATGCCGACCTACCCCACTCAGTGGACCTTATTGAGTGTTAAACTATGCAATGGATGAGGGGAATATGACTCAGTCCACCTACTATGGCCTGACAATGTGTTTGACAATATTAGGTGGGAAGGCTTCGCTGAAAACTGTGTAGGTTATTTACAGAGTGGTATGTCAGCTGGTGGATAGCCAAGTGTCTGATAGTCATAATCTGGGAAGACAGCATTGGGTAGTCCTATGCTACAATGACACCAGAGACCAGTGGACTTCCCTCAGACATCATTAATGGAGTAGCCTTTCTAGTCATTCCCTTCTCTGCAGTCACGGCCACTGTCAGTGACCTCTGACTGACTATATTAGCATGTGATTGGATATTAGGAACTGTCACTGAATGCCACACAGAACCAACATCTATCCAGGATGGCCTGAGACACACATTCACATTGTTGTCAGAGCCACTGACAAATAGTAAATGCCAAAGATTGCACCATACTATCCTTCTGGAAGTCATCCACCCCTGCAGAATATAGTAGTGCCCACACACGGCATGCAGTTGAATGATTACTCATGGACTTATGGACACAGAGATTAATAAAGCCTTTGACTTTCACTGATTGGTAAGGTGTGGGGATCCATTCAATTTTGTACAACCTATACAGAAGGGTATGGCATGTAAACCTCAGACTGTCATTGTTATACTGTATTTGCAGTCATCACACCTATCATTGAGAGCAATGGCACCTTTGCTATGCCACTACACATGCATATGTTACAACTGTAGCAGCCACACAGGTTCCATAGTAAACCAATACATATTGTAGATAACATTTCCTATGCAGACTGTGTCAAGACTGTACATGTGTATTCTGTCTCCTACATGCTTTAAAGGAGATGTGTATGGCTGCCATACAGGAAGTTGTCTGATCCCACTGTGCACCTCCCGCTTATCCAAGACAGGAATAACACATGTATTATCTGTTCTACACACCTACACCATCACTGTGGTATAAATAGTACATGCAGAAAAAACAAGTATGCAACACAGACACTACACCCTATATGTAACAAGCTCTCCATGCATATAAAGCACATGTCTGATGTAATGCACATTATGTGCAAGTTACACAATGAGATACAGAACAAGACAATCATAACTGGTGTAGGGCAAATGCCTATAATGTGCACAGGAAATTTGTAGATGGGTCATTTCCATCAACACAGACTGTAGATGTGTCAGCTCCAGAAACCTTGATGATACTTGTTAAAGGTATTAGATCTTTTCATAGATTAGGGATGCATGAGTATGCTGAATGATGCCATTGTCCTTGTTAGCCTGTTATACACATATGAACCTATGGAGCCATGCACCTATAGTACTGTACCTTGCTATAGACATACTTCTTGTGTGCTAACATTCCATCTTGTGCTGTGACATCTATGGGTTTATTGCCACTGTATAGCCATATGTGTTCCCTACAGATGCATGAAACTGAATTATAAACAGATCCATGACACACCGTTCATTGAGTAAGTATACAGCCATTACAACATCATACAATGTAAGGTAAACAAAATAATGTGGCTTACTCATTACAAATGTCAGCATACAGTATCTGTCAATGACCAGTACAAGTGGCATGGCAAAGCAACACTGGCTTACACAATTACATAGTAATTTATATAGTCACCCAGGGCATCAGACACATAGCTTCAATTCCCTGCATCAATGAAGAGGATGACAGGGAGGTAGCACAGGTATCATCACTTGCACAGGGTGTTGAGTGGGGTGTAGGAGGTCTAGGCTGACCCAATAGGTTGCAAGCATGTGTGTGAGTCAGGAAAGGAAACAGGCAAGATGGACCATGGAAATGTGTCATGTGTGTCTGTAGGTGACCTGATTTTGATGATGGTGTGTGAGTGTGTGCATGAACACAGTCAAGCTCAATGCTAGCCTTATATGTGTGTATGTTGGACAGCTTTGTACTGTGCATTGCAGAGCTGACAGTTCACTCTCTCTGTTCCTGAACACGGGACCTGGATCTGCTTGGAGTTGCACTGGCACCTCCAAGCCCAATGTCAGAAGCAGTGCTAGTACCTGATGTTGACTGCTTTCTGCTGGGACCATGCCCTCCACAGGAAAACCCAGGACCACAAGCCCATAGCCTGCCATGTCTTGGTGTGGACAGCACATCCCCTTTGGAGCACTGAATGTACTGCCACTATGGGAGCATGTTTGTGCACAGCCACATGGACTTTCAACAGATGGAGTTGCTGACCTACGTCCATGAGTGTGACGCTCAACTCCAACAAGACATTCCATCACAGACAATATTCATTCTAAGACAAATACTCTGCAATCTGTCTCAGACCAAGATCTTTCCACTGCATCAGTGAACTTATCCAGGGTACCAGCATTGCGGTGGAGGCAGTCACAGATATCAGATTGTACTGCATCCATAGCCCTGAGCATTTGTCTGGAATTTCTTTCAGAACCTGCCTGTGCCTCCATGGTGGCCCAAAATATATGCCAAATAACCCATGATGAAACACCTGCAATAGGTGGTGGAAGGACAACAGGTCCTGTGTACAGTCATCTGTTTGTATATTTTATCAACTCCATGATGATTTTCCCCATGATCATACATATATATGGCTACTCAGGCAAATTGGTCTATGGTTCTGATGTTCAGTGGATGTACCACCTCTGTGCAAGTGGATAACAGCCACCATTGTCCAGTCAGCTGGGATGCAGCCAGTGGTTACAGTATGATTGCAAGGAGTTCCCAATGGTGTTAGTAATCCTTGTTAGATCCCGTGTAGGATGCACCCTGGAATGTTAGCATGTCCAGTAGACGCTGTATCCTCCATAGAGAGGCCAGTTATGACCTCTTCTGTAGATATAGAAGGCGGGACAGGTTGTAGGAATGTCATGTAGCACATGTGGTGGGGACAGGGGAGTGAAGTTGATGCAGAACCTGTGGGACAACAGGATAGCTATGAATACAGACCTACTATATGTAGTATCATTAAGTACAAGTTCTCCAACAAGCTGGGCCTTTCCTCTGAGGTTACACATGTAATTACATTGTGCATTGTGGTTCTGCTTTGTTGGGGAGGTCAATTGTGTCACATACTGTGTCGGCACGATGCCACGACAACACTATGTGCTTGTTTTATCTGAGGAGGTTCTGTTCCATTTCCGGGAACCCTCACCCAAACTGTCACACAGCAATGTCCACCTCTTATTGTACAGCCTGCTAATGGAAGTTGTCCACCAGGCAGTTTTCTGTGCCATGAGGAGCTTGTTTTCCTCATGTCAGGTACAGTTGAGCCTATGCAGTTGTACTGCTGCTTAAATAATGGATGGGTGTAGAGCTCTGCATACTTGCCTGTCCCATCTGAGGGGGAGATACTGTCAAGCTATGTAAACCATCCCATAGGAGTTAATAAATTGCTTTGTTGAAGTACAGTATTTTTGCAAGGGGTTAGGTCTGATACTTAGTTTTAATGAGACTGATCTGTGGTCAGATATCACCAGGGAGGACATCACAGGGGGGGGGGGCTGCAGTGATCACCCAATTTGGTAAACACATGATGCACATCATTTGCTCCCCTTCTGGGAATGTCACCCCACTGGTTCAGGGCATTATAGCTAAGGACATGGACTAACCTTTGGACAAGTGAGTTTCAGCATGATTAAGCAACACAGTTGGTGGTTATTTAATGTCACCCCAAACCATGGTGTACTGATAGTATCTTGATAGACACAATTACACTCAAATAAGCACAATGGGTGTCTGGATTCATGGAGCTGCTCCCTTAGCTGGCAATGTCTTGATTAGGTGCCCTTCCAGCAGTGAATCTCTGGGAAATCATAGTGTTTCACCAAATCTTTGTGTGTATCTATTCTTAATGAATATGTATACACCACCTGCATTACCTTGCCCACTGTCACTTTGAGGTCTGAACATGTGGAAGGATGTGTAGTCTGGTATGGCTGTGGTGCTGTCCACAGCCTTGAAACAGGTGTCTTTCACCACAAAAATGCCTGAATATTCCAAGGTGGGGACACCTTCCACAGATGGGGTGTAGTGTTGCCATTTGCAGCATGTATCTGCATAACTGTGATGTTGTACGAAGATGGCATTCTCATTGGAAAGGTTTCCCTCCAGAGATTGCCTATAAGATGCACCATGGGGGTGTCAGCAGGTTGGCCAGTACTCAACATCTCAGGGGTGACAGATGATGACCATCTGTGGCAAAGCTTTGAAGTCTGTTGAGCAAGTCATCCCAGCCAGACATATAGTGGATTGCCTCACAATGACACCACAAGCTAAGGCAATTATTGACGCCCATCATTTTCCAAGTGTATTGAGCCATCATCCTAGGTGAGGGTCAAATGCAGTTGAAAGCTATGGGCATACCTGCTGTGGTGACCCCTAACCGGGAAAAGCCAAAAGACACAACAACAACTCTGTTAATTGTTTTGTTGGTCAAAATCTGAGCATGAGATTCAAACTGCAGTTAACCCCCCCCCCAAAAAAAAAAACAAACACCTGGCATTCACATAAAAGTATGTACACCCTGACACACTGAATGCTACAGTATTCCAATGATGATCACACTAAGCGTACCTGGATGCCTCTTTCGCATGGAAATTGTGGTACCCACATCCACAATATACGGTGGGATGAATCACTGGGAGCTGCCATGTGTTCCTAGGTTTGTCTGGAATTTCTCAGTGCCTGAGAGTAGTTGTTCCTCTGCAGGCTGTCCACCAGTGACACCACAATCCCTGGCCACATCTGCTGCTCTTCTGTGTGCAGCATTTATCATATCAGTCACACTGTGTTGAACCTGCTCATATGTCCTACTCTCGTGACCTGTGCCATTAACATCACAGACAACATCAGCCCACTGTGCTGCCTGCTGTTTCCTGTTTTGCCTCGCCCTGGACAGTAGGAGTTCATGGTGTTGAAGGAGGCCTTCCAGGATTTTATCATTATCGGCATCCATAAAAGGGCCATGGCATATTGCATACATGTTTCCTGAAGGACAGCAAAGTGTGAACACATGTTAGGATCACATACGTGGGAGTACACTATGTAGAGATACAGCAAGAACAGAATGGCTGACAGTATCCACTGCTTGATCACACATATCATATTTCACAGTGTGCAAACATAGTAAGTGTGTGGATACAACTAAGATACTAGCAATAGTCAGGTATTCCCATGTGTGCCATGACAGATATTGCTGTATGATCACACACCCAACACTGGAGTCCATTGTAGTGTGTTCCCTAGGAACAACCCCCTGATAATTTGTCAAAACAATAGTGCCAAACAAATAGCAGTGTGTTATTACAACCACTATAAAGGGATATCCCCATGACACCAGTGTGCCACATTGACAAAAAACATTCACCCTTGATGTATTACACATCCTCTGTAGGTGTAACAAATCTGGAGATCAAAGACAAGTCATCACTTCAGTTCTCAGAAAGGCTTAATGCTGTAATCCTCATTCCCCTAAGTATATTCACACATGATTCATGTTGTAAAAAGGTTACATCCCTGATAGAGTACAATACTCCTCTGTTGATATGTGCAGATATACAAGGTTTTTGGCAATGTATTTGCTGTGTGAAGAAAGTCTCATGCAGACTGGTTCCTCTACTCAGTTGTTTGCCTTTTTAACATGGTTCTCATTAGCAGGTGATTGTGGCTCTTAACCAATTTGTGGTTCTGAAATGCTAATTGCAACCAACACAGCTGATTTGCAGTATAATCAGCTAATGACATGCAATCACTGAACAAGATATAAGGCTTTCATGTAGATTAGAAGTCCTTTTTAATATGTTTTACTGGACATTACTGGGGACAAGATACTAAGTCATGGCAGAGGGTACATCTGTAGCAGCTACTTTTACATACAGATGTGTTTGCTACAGGCTACAGCTGCAGACAATAGGCATAGGCAGAGAGTGTGAACACTTTGGAGGACAACAAGCTGTAACAGTAATGGTGAGAGCTGTGGCAGCCTTGTTGTAGAGGGAGAGCAAATTGACAGTGCCCATTCCACTGCAGATTAAGGCATGTGTATATGGTAAGTATGTAAGGCAACAGTATCAATAACAGCGTACTAGACAACATGTTTGTTGTGCCTTGAGCAATATAGGGGTAATTATACCATTATGTCAACCATCTGGGCAACTGTCAGGCCATGTGTTACATTATGTAGTCATTTGGAACGTGTGTGCTGGAAGTCCTTGGTAATAGCAGGACCTCCCATATGTGTATGTTAGTTGTGCAACTGTGCTAATCTGTAATATCATTATGAAATGATTGTGTGCTGCAGCCTCATTTGCATTACCTAAGTTAAACTTCTCTGTGAATGTATATTAATGCATGGTCTGGTACTTTATGCACTTTATAGTGTTGCTATAGGGATATGTCAAGTGTGTTCTTATCTACAGTCCTTTGACTTCCATCATTATAAAGCAGACATTGCATTTGAAATGCATTGTGTGGATCAAGATTGGGTGACTCAGTCATTCATTGACGGCTTCACAATAATTTAATTTAAATTATACACACCACTGGATTTGAACCCAGGACCATGTGTGTCAAAACTTATGTTTGCAAAATAGACTGAGCTGCTAAGTCACTGTTACAGCATGTCTATTTGTGAAGCTAAAAGTGCACACATACAGGCTGTGACATACCTCCAGTACAACCATTATTATATGCCTGGCTTTATAGGGATGTGTTTCTCCACTAGAGTCCCAGCTGAACATGTATTTTGCTATTAAGGTTTTTGCAGGTGTATTTCTACATGTTGCTGATAAAAGTGCACACTTACCTGCTACTACAGACCTCACTTACATCCATTATTCTGTGTCTGGTTTTCTAGTGTTGTAGTCCTGTACCAGACTCCAGGTTACAATCTCAGTTTTTCCATTACACTTTCAGCAAGTTTCTGCGATGTAGCATGATGTGCAGCTCTGCTTAAACATGCTTAATGACGGTAACTTGCAATTACTATGTTTTGCTTACACTACCTGGTTCATTTAACAGCTGTGTGGTGCAGTTAATTAATGCAGTGGTCTGCAGATGCGATGATCTTGGGTTTGAAATAGGAAACGTGTTTATTTTGTATGAGTTTGTTATCATTTTAAACAAATATATCAATATAGCTCCTGTGTTACTGACACTGAGTGACCCCACTGCATTGCATCTCATCATGCAAAAAATCTTTAAAGAAAAGAAAAATGGGGCTATAGGACAGTGGGGAAATGGGATGCCAGCAGGGGGAAAAACATACTGAAAGGCAGGTAGGGATGTGCAGGAAGGGTGTAGGTAAGAAGCATAGGTATCCATTTCTTCATCAGCAACAATTGTGCACTTTGACAGAATTTGTACATAAATTAGGACTGTCACCCCCAGAGAGAGAGGTGGTGACAACATAACTGCATTGTCAAGGCAATTGGGCCAAATTACATGTGTCTGGTGGTGACATTGTGCGAAATAGAGAGCTATGTATGGGACAATATTTTTTTTGGGAGTGGAGGGGGGCCAATTTTTTTTTTTTAAGGTGACAGTGGAATGTTGTTGAAAGGGCATAGGTACATGTTGGGAAGTACGATGTGAAGGTGAGGAAGCTTTTGCAGACAAATAAGACAGACAAAACAGCAGACAGGGGTGGTGTGTGACACAAGGGGAGGTGAACACCTTTGATGTGGAGGCTGTTGTGGAGTCCCAGTCTCAGGTGCCTCCACAAGGTAGCAGCATGACTCAAATCCCCATCCATGGGACTGTTGGCACTGTGGTGGCACTGGTGTAGGCTGGGTTCTAGGGTGAGGTTGTCCCACTAGGGTGGCAAGCATGCCCTCCATCCGGCTCAGGCAACATCCAAAACCTTGGAAAACTATCCTGCACACCAATCCTGGTAGTTTCTCATGGGTGACAACACCACCTCCTCCACCACTGCTCCCAGAGGGAGGTCCAGCCCCGGCCTGTGGGGTTAAACTACCTGACACTACAGGTAGTGCAGGGGCAATAGAGGGGACACTACCAGGCTGTGGCCCAGATGTGCTGGGCCCTGGTGCCATGGCCGGAGGAGCCAAGGTAGGTGGATCACCTGGAACCAGCCTACCTTGTCGCTCTATAGTAAATTCGATATAATGATAAGTTAAGGTTAGTAATAACCAAACCAATGTTAGTATTAACATAATGGAACATAATATTGATTAATCCAAATACATATTAAGGTATATTATGTGAAACACAACAATAAATAACATAACAGTAAGTATGTTATCAGAAGACCAGTATGAAATAACCCATGAGGCCAACATAAAAACTGACACTTAAACAGAATATATTAATATTAAATCATAATAATAAATAACATTAATAAATTAAAGAATATAAAGTGTGGGGAGAGAGAGAAAAACATACCATTAGTGAATTTGCAGATTATATTAATAAACAAACTACTAATGCATCCTTCTACAGGAGTGCAGTGTCAGTTGTCAGTACAGTGACTCAAATTGTTCTATAGGTGATGTAGTACATACATACCTCTCAAGCTGTTATCATGGGACAGTATGGGCCAAGCAATAACAAATGCAGGTACACAACTAAACGGAACTGTTTCACATAACGTGCACATACATAACTACCAAGGTGTTCTGTAAATGCATTTGCAAATACATTGCATTCCAGGTAATCATTTATCTGCTAATCACAGACCAGACAGATTGGGCAGTTGTTATTATATTATGAAAAATCATGACAGTTGAGAGGTATGTTTGTATACATTAAGTAGACTAGACTACTGTCATGTCCTAGTTAGCAATCATGGGAGTAAAACCAAAAACTGTCACTCCAGGGGACAATTGACTGCAGTGACATTAGAACAAACATGCAAGGAATACAGCCCTACTGCACTTATTTGTACACATTACTTATCAAACCACAATCCTGCTTTATACTTAATCGTTATTGCTCCTTAGAATCTGTAAAGTATGCACATGATATCTGCCCAGAAAGTGGGCTACCTTACCCATATACTTTGTTCCTGGAGTGGGAGGAATACAGAGCATTATTTGACTTAAAGTGGCCTGAAGACAGCCCTGAACTGTACTGTGGGTTGTGCAAAACATTTATCAGGCAATTACTTTTACATTCTTTATTTATTTCATTTTTACAGTTGACTGCAGTGACATTAGAACACACATGCAGTGAATACAGCCCTATTGAAGTTATTTGCACACATTAGTTATCAAACCACAATCCTGCTTTAAACCTTATTGCTTATTATTATCGGTATTGTTTATTGCACTAGTTATCAGAAAATACCATACTTACCAAATTCACAGTGCATCTTGGCCAGGTGGCCGGTATGAGACTGGACATTGCAAGCCCAATCAGCTGCAGCTGTTGGAAGAGAAGCAGACCATTATGCATACCAGTTTTGCATGGATTCAGCTTGTATTTTAGTAAAGTAGTAACAGACATACTTACATGTCTGTCAGGCATGCCCAGTCCTAGCCTCTTGGACCCAAGTGTCCAAGGTTTGCCTCTTCCTTCAATTCAGGTCATCATAGTGGTAACGACACTGCTCACCAGTGCAGGGGATATCAATAGCACTGGCAAATCCCTTGACAACTGATCCCAGGCTTCAGCTTTACATACTGAGCCCTGGTAATCGCCCTGCGACAGCTGGGGTTCATAGTTCTGGACCAGAAGTCCAACAAACACTCTGGACTCCTGCACACCCCACCTCTGCACTCAAAAGTGTGCTCCCTTACCAACACTGCCTGACATATCAACTGGTTAGTAAGACTCCAACAAATACTGCAGAATTCTACCTATTGGCCTTAGTATAGACTGTTTTCCTGCCCTTACACAGCATACTATAATATCCAAAAATGCACCTTGTTGCTTAGTATCTCGCAACCTGCTTAGTGAAGATGAGCATCGCATTAAACTTGTACAACCGTGTTTTAGCAAAGCTTAGCAATGCGCAAACAGAAGTAGCCTTTGACCATGTTTAAGCAGTGGTTAGCAGCATGCAGCTTTTCCAATTAAATTAAACTACCCTTTAGGTCACCTCACAAATTTCCTCAGCAATAAATGCAAAAAGGTATGACTTTTGGAGACTTGAACCTGGGCCCTACTGCACTTTAGACTGCTACTCTAGCTATTTAGCTACTTGGATAGGGAGAAAACCAGTTTACCTTCACATGTACTATGAAGCTACTTGTTATTGTAGCTAAGGACCATGCCACGGTGTGCAAATGGCCATTCAAAAAAATAAAATAAAAACATAGGCAACTATAGCTATTTAATTACATCTAGTTTCAAATTTTAGATGCCTGTCAGGTGTCAGCTGTGCATGTGTAAGTGCAGCTCAGCACTTCTGTGCTCCATGCCACACCCTGCAAACAGGCATAAAAATAAAAAAAAAAATAAATGTAAAAACAAAAAAAACAACTATTACAATTCACAAATATTTCTACAGTAGCAGGATACATTACAGGGATTCTTATCCTGTACATAACACCTGTCCAGGTATTCTCTTGATAATCCACAACCACAGGACAGCCTCTACACTACTGCTGACATGGATTTAATATCCATGTTACTATGCTCTCGGGGGGGGGGGCAGTGGCTGTGTATATTGATACATTCAGTGTAGGCTCTACATGGAGCCTACATGGATTTTATTGAATCCTGTGAAGTATCTATGAAGGTTAGAAGCACAGTCTCTGTGCTCTGAAATGGATGGAAACTGTGTTGTGTGGGGGATAGGAGTTCTTCCTTCTGGAGATGGTTTAGAAATTGTTTTTCAATAAATTTGTAAGAATTTTGGAGAGATGGGATAAGGTTTCTGTATAGCTAAAGTTAATGATGTCAGTTGAATTTCCTGCTTTGTGTAGAGAAATAATGTGTGTGTGTGTTTTATTTCCATAAAGAAGGAATGTGGGATTCCTGGACAGACCTATTTATAATGATTTCGACAGGATTGGCAATGCTACTGGCTACAATTTTAAGGTACTTACTTGGAAGGTCATCTGCTGAATTAGAGCATGATTTGAGTTTGTTTAAGAATAGTTTTAAATAGGATGTTGGCACAGTGGATGTGGTGATATGTGGCTGTTGGGCAGGGATGGAATTAGATGTTGGGGAATCTTTGGTTATGAACACAATACTATGCATAAAATAAAATTTTAATTCTATTGCAGTTTTGAGGGGTAAGTAATTGGAAAGGGATTTGGGTTTAATTTTTGGTTAGAATGTAAGATTTCTTTAATGGCTGACTAGACTTTTTTTAGGGTTGTGTTTGCTATTATTCTGAATGTTGTTATATTATATTTTTTGTCTTTATCTATACTTTAGTATGGCTGCCGAGCATTCTGAAGCTTTTGAGATATTGTGGTGGTGTATATTTTTTCCATTCTTTCCATGCTTTTTCTCTGTCATGCACTAGCATTATACTGTTTTTTTTTTTTGGATATCCAAATTGCATTATTGCTTTTAGTCTCTTCTTTGTAGGAGGTGTAAAGCTATTTAGGATATTTAGGAAAGTTGTACTGAATTCATTTTTTCATCATCTAATTATTCAAAGAAAAAAAAGTGTATATGACATTTTAATGAAGTATACAAGTAGAGAGAAAACACAACATTAAAATGAATATTATACATTGCGATAAAGAAACACATTAAAGCCATCATTTAATAAGTACCCTAGTATTTGTTTTACAAATAGCAGAGTTACCATGGCAATATTTTATTTGCTTATTTATTTTTTGTTTAACATTTGTTAACCGGGGAAGTCTGACTTAGAACAGAGCTAATTTGAAGAAATAAAACAGAACTTAAAAACTGAAAGGGGAAGTTGACGAGGAAAATGTACTGAAAACAAATTAAAAAAATGTGCTAGGTCTAGGAAAAGAACTAGATATTGTAGAATAAGATGAGTTTCTAATGGAAACATATCCAATGAAGAGAGAAATATAAGAAACAAAAAAGGTATAAGCTTATTGAGAAGGTAAGACTTAATAAAAACAGAAATGTTTTAATAGGAAAAGCAAGGTAGCATAAAATAAATAATTTGATAGAGACTAGGTTAAAGAGCATTATAGAAGTACTGCAAAGTGAGATTAATGCTGACACTGTAGAAACCTGTTAGGAAACGAAATTCAACAAGATGAAGAATGAAGTTATGTGTTATAAATGAACCAAAGATGAAAAGAGTCATAGAGATTGATTAACACAGTTCATTATGTTGGAAGAAGATGTAATGTCAGTGATGTAACAGGTAGTACACTTGCTTTTCTGCAGAAGGCTCTAGGTTCTATTCCTACATGAGCTAGATCAATTGCTGACACTGCCGTGCAGCATAAGTGGAGTACTGCACTCCTGAGTGTGCCATCCTTTGGATGAGACATAAATCGATGCCCCATCTGCTTGAGTTGGTGGTAGCTCAGGTGGATATAAAAAATTCCATGGCACCTACTGAAAATAGTAACAGAAGTTCTCAAACCCCTAGGCAAATTGTCTCTATTCATATAAATACTACCTTAGGTCTTACCTGAAAAGAGGCTGCTATCTTAATGGGACTAATCCATTCAACAAAAGATAAATAAAAATGAAATAAAAAAATAACTGCTATAAAAACAAAGAATGTGAGGCAAGATGGGGAAATGTGCTACTTTGCTAAAAGTTACTTTTGCCCATTATTTAAATGCTGATGGTCACACAGATAAGATTGGCAGGGTCATATCTAAACAGGGAGGATGTATTATGCAAGTCATAAAAATCTAGAGAAGCAGGTATTCTCATGTCATTGTAGGTGCCACATCAGAGTAAACATCAAAGGTATGCAAACAGGTTCAAACAAAATATAGAAATAGAATGAAAGGAAAATAGTCTACAAGTTTTAAAATTACTCCCATTTAATTGTAGAATATACATGACTCTGATTTTAATGTACATAACAGTTAGAACTTTCTTCCTATTTGTCAGTTTAAACTTGAGAAACCTGAAGAATACAAATTAGATGATTTTAAAAAAATACCTCAAAGACTTAGATGAAGGGTAAATAAGAAGAAACACTGATTTAATGGGAGAGGGGTCAAGACATGGCCATCTATACCATTAGGCATTAGAGGGAGATGCTCCGTTGCTGCACTTAAACAATTAGTGTATTACTATGTGATTGAACAAAGGCACATATACTAGAGAATAGATAGCAGACATGTGGATGATATCCTTTGCCTGAGAAAATGAATGAATGAAAGAATGAATAAATGGAAACATTTCTTATGCATATACATATGGCTGCATTCAGTGCATGGATTCTAGTTCAATGTCATATCAGCAATTTTTTGTAAAAAGAATGGTAAATTATTATCAGTCTTAAAAGGGATAAATTACATGCAGACAGTAAATGAATATTGCCACACTCCTCTTTTGTACACATACAGTTGTGTGCGCTCATGTGTGTGTGTGTGTGTGTGTGTGTGTGTGTGTGTGTGTGCGTGTGCGTGTCCGTGTGCATGTGCGTGTGCATGTGCGTGTGCCTTTTGACTTTCATAGATCTTCTTCAGAAAATCATGTTTATGCCCTATCATTTTTTGTAAATTTGTGAGCCATTCCTTGAGCACTGCCTGGTTGAGTGATTTGTTCAGCGTCACCCAATGCAAATGGAGGCAGAAAAAGCCAAACCTGTACCTTTGACTACTAAAAGCAGTTAATTAATATTTTTGAGCCCAGACTCCCTGCATTAGCTGTGAGACATTCATTAATCTCTTAATTTTCGGCTATATCACTGAAGATTACAGTCAGTCAATAATGCCAAACACTGGAATTTCATAGTTTTCATGGTTTAGAAAATGCATGCGCATGCAACACGTATTTCCTGTTAACTACTTTAGTGAATTAGAGTTGTTTGGCACTTAATGCTCTAGCTTTCAACAAACAAAAAATAAAGTGTTTGAATCCTTCCACATCCATCTGTCTACTGTGTTATTTTGGGCAAGTCACTCAAACAATTCATATCGGTTGCTACTGGAAATAAACACTTTGTGGAGAATTTAATAAAGCCTGCACTTTTTTTTTCATATAGGCATCGCACTGTGCTGCTTACAGGGTCATGAACATTTTTAGATTCAGTGAGGGGTGCAGAGCGACGCACGTGCACGTGCCAACACGGAAACTTCCATGGCATACAAATCACCTCATAAGCAGGTGACTTTTATGCAAATGAGACAGGTAGAGGGATGTAGCAAGCAGATCGGCATCTTTTCAGACTTGTGTCAGTGTATGTTATGTATATGGAAAAATTCCATGTACAGGACTGTAGATAGCACAAAGGAGTTTTAAAAATGTAGATATTTGCATAGACATGTCATACCACATACACATACACATATGACCAAAACTATCATCTTGTATGTCGGAAAAAGTAAAGGAAATAAATTATTATTTTTTTTTTAAACAATCTGGGCATGTTTCTGCAATGCGTTGCAGTGCGCAAACCTGCTTAATAGGTAAATAAAAAAAAATTGGGAAAAAAAAAGTAATTAGTATGTGACAGAAATGTAATATATAACTGTATGTGGAGTCCCTAAAATTGAAAATTGGTGGTGTTGCTAACATGCTTGGTCTCTGCATGTAGTTTCTAGGCTGTGAGCATGGATACCTATGGAAATGAGGTAGTGGTATTGAATAGCAGAAAGAAGTAATCATGTCCGCATATCCCCTTTGTGTAGGCTTAGACCCATGTTGCTATTTATACAGGATATAGCTGAGCGGAGGGGTGTCTACTGACTTTTCAGCTTTTTGCAGCTTAGGTGCATGTGTTTGCATGGCAAGCTATCTGGCTGAGCATGCCCCCTACAGGGGGTGTATCTACTAACTTCTAAGCATTGTTAACCTTCCCTATGCATGATTGTGTGGTGTGCTGCCATGCTAAGCATGTTTTAAAAAAATGTATTTAATTAGTTTTGACTCTTGTTTAACCTAAAACAGGGCCACAAAATGATGTTAATTATATTGTAGACAGGTGCAATGCATCATAATTACCCAATCACATACTCTGCACCTACAGCAGAGCTCTATAAAGTATGCATACACCCTACATTATAATTTTCCCCCATTACTCTGCACCATTGGAGTACAGACTTGAGAATTTTAACTGAGAGAATGCTAGAGGCTGCTGCAGGTCTGCTGCAACTGTATGTGCGAGATTCTGAAGTCAATGCTGCTGCTGCTGCTGATAATATGCCTAGAGTGAGAAGGAGAGAGTGTTCAGGCCCAGGATAACCTTCCAGGAGCTACATGACCTGGAGATTGTAGAGTGCAGCTGGGTGGACAGGGATATATTACAAGAGCTGACTGAGCTCTGCCACCCTCAACTCAGAGAGGAACCCATTCCAGTGGAAACAAAGGTATGTGTAGCCCTTAGGATACTAGCTACAGGTACTTTTGAAAGACCAACTGACGGCATGATTGGGGGCATCAGAGGCATCAGCATCCAGGGTACTCCACCATTTCCTGGATGCCATGCTACCATATGCCAGTGAGCACATTTCTTTTCCCCTCACCTCTGTGCAAGGGCCAACAATATGCAGCGCATCTACCATGTAGCACAATACCATGAAGTACTGGGTGCCATAGATTGCACTCATGTACACATCAAGCCACTACCAGTGAGGAGGGTAGAATCTACATCAACCTCAGGGGGTACCACTCCATCAACTACCAGGCTGTATGCAATTCCCAGGAGAATATCATGAATGTGTATGCAGACAACCTTGGCAGTTATCACAACTCCCATATCTGGAATGCATCACAGCTGTACCAGATGTTTGCTAGGGAGACATCCCACATGGCCTTTTATCGGGGGATGCTGGCTATGCCTTGGAACCATGGATAATGACACCTATCAGAAATGCACACACAGCCACAGAAGAACACCATAATGAGGCACATGCACAAACTATAAACATCATAGAGCGTGTGCTTGGGCTTCTGAAGTCACGGTTCCAGTGCTCAATATATCTGGTGGAGCCCTGCATTACTCTCGAGCCACATGTGCACATATGTTCACAGTATGTGCTATGTTACGCAATATGATCTTGCGGAAACAGCTGCAGCAGGATCAGCAAAGGGAAGGGATACACATCTCTACACCACTGCCTAGGTCACCACAGCCACAGTCACAGGAGGACTTGGAGGAGGAACCCTCTGATGATGTCCCTGTAGGCAGACGTAGGCATGCCCTGTACACCCTGGCTTTGGCTAAGGGACAACGCATAGCACAGCCACTGACAACCTAGGACCCTAGGCACTGACACCTTACTCCTACTCATATACATATATTAAAATAACTGATGCCAGGCAACCCACACAGCCTGTACCTATCCATGTTTTTGCTGTATACTACTTATATCAGACAGAGTCAGTCCTGAGCTACAGTTCTGTCAACTGCTGCATTCGCAAGGTAAGTCCCTAACCTAAACATTACTTGTAAGGATTACTATAATATGCTATTGTATGTATGGATCCACTGCAGTTATGCAAGGAACTGTAGTGGGCTATTTAGACACAAGTAGCACCCACATTAGACTACAGTTACCCAGCCCACTAGTAGGTGTTCCTTAATATTCACTAGGCCTCATGGTTGGAATATGAATTGCATCACTCAAGGGAGATGTTAAACACGGGGGTCAAATGACAGTTGGACTCCTGTGTATCCCAGCAGAACATGTGCTGTTGTTCCTCCACACCTAACACAGCAGTTTTCTCATATAGCTGGTTTAACAGTAGGTCAGCAATGGTATATCGGCAGTCCAGGCAAACACAGGGCAGTAACATTGAAATCAAGCACACAATATATGTGTGATCAATTTCAATGTTACCTCCACCTCCATACTGGTAACCCAATTCACCTCCAGACTGGTAGCCCAACATAATGTATCAGAGATACTTCAGGTGCAGCTAACATCGGGAAAAACAGTGATTCAGGTTGTAGCCTACTATCGGTCCCCAACCATGTCCTAAGACTCACATCCACATTCCTAAGCACCCTGAAGATTATTAGGGTCCAACCTAACACTCTCATACTGGGCAACTTCAACTACCCCTCCATTAACTGTGAAAACTACTCATGTACCAGTACACTTGCCCAATGTTTCCTGGAATTCATTAATTCTAATGCCCTGGACTAGCTTGTACTTACACCAACTAGAGGTAGCAACATCCCTGACCTGGCCATTACTAACATGGGTGACTGTTGCTCTACACCAATAGTCAACTCCTCCCTGTTTAGATCTGATCACAAATAAATTTCCCTGGAAATCCACATCCCTCCCACCCCACACCCCTGCAAAGATAACCACCATGCAAAACTTCTCCAAAGCTAACTTTGGGCTCCTAAAAACAGAGGCGGCTAACTTCACAGCACCCATGCATATGGAGAATAGTTGCATGACCACTGTATCATACACCAATGCACTGTACGAACACGTACACAAATGCATGGATCTCACCATACCCAATAGAACCAAGACACTCTCCTCCAAAAAAAAGGAAGCCAATCTGGTGGTCCTCTGCCATAAACAACCTCTACAACAGAAGGAGGAAAGTGATGTGGAATAAGGTGAAGTCCCAAAACTGGAAAAACTCCCTTATCAGCCTCAACAAAAAGTTGAAATCCCTCATCAAAACCTCTAAAGCTAGCTATGAAAACAGAATTGCAGCAGATAGTAAAGACAACCACAGGGCCTTCTATAGTTATGTAAAGAATCTCCACGGCAATACCCAGATTTGCTCTGAGCTATTACACAATTGTACCTCCTATACTGAGCCAGCAGATATTGCTAATATTTAGTGCCAACCTTAACCCTCTCTCCCCCACCAAAGGACCAATCACAATGCTACTAGATTGCCAGGCAACCAGTATTACTGATGCACAGGTTAAAACAGCACTGTTCAAGGCCAAGAATACAGCTTCTATGAGACCTGACAATATCCCTGGCTGTGTTCTACATGAACTACAGAGAGAACTGGCACCTCACCTGTGTACCCTGTTCAATCACAGCCTCACCTCAGGCTTTCTCCCTACCAAATGGCACACTGCTACAGTCATCCCTCTCCACAAAGGGGGAGCAACTACAGACCATGGGAAGTATCACCCCATTAGCCTGATGAGCCTGATATGCAAAGCTATGGAATGGATCATCATGGACCTAATAAACAAGTATATAGGGAATCTCCAAACCCTGGATCCCACACAGTTTGGTTTTCTGAAGGGTAGATCTTGCCTGCTCAACCTGGTTGACTTCTTTGAATCAGTCACCAGAGCTGTGGATGAAGGCAAGGTGGTTCATATAGCCTACCTTGATCTGGTCATGGCCTTTGATACTATTCCTCACTCAGCAATCATAGAAAAACTCACTAAGCTAGCATCAACCCCTATATCACTAGGTAGATTACAAACTGGCTCACAGGTAGAACCCACAGTATGAAAGTAGCTGACTCCAAATCAGACTGCCGGCCAGTCACGAGTGGAGTTCCACAGGGTTCGGTCCTGGGTCCCCTCCTGTTTGGTATCTACCTCACTGAAGTCCAGGCCAACACAAAGGGACTTTGGCTGACAATGTTCACAGACAATTGCAAGTTGGGAGCTATTATTAACATCCAAAGTGATGTTGACATCCTACAGGAAGGCCTCACTGGGACCAACAACTGGTGTCAGAACCATGCCTTAAACTCAATGCCAAAAATTTGTTATCATCCCCTTTGGGAAAAAAAACGGTTCCCATGAATTACCACATTAATGGTAGTCCACTGAACACAGATGGTGTTATAAGAGATCTGGGAACACATGAAGATCAAAGGCAAGAAAAAAAAACTGCAACTAAACCAGCACAGCTCCTGATGCCAAACCGCAGGATGAAACGTCTCCCAAACACACGTATGCTTGTTCTGGAAGTCAAAGGCAAAAACAACAAGCTGCTACTAAGCCAACACAGTTCCTAATTCCAAGCAGCAGAACTAAACACCTCCAATAAGCACAGTCAGAGAGGTGAAACTCATCAAAGATAAACTCAGCCAGATAGCCAAACTCACTGAAGCAGGTGTTTTTAAATTCCAAAGGGATAAGCAAACAAGATGCCAATAAACGAACAACTTCAGTTTTATTAAAAGTTTTATTAAAACTGAAGTCGTTCGTTTATTGGCGTCTTGTTTGCTTATCCCTTTAGAATTTAAAAAGACCTGCTTCAGTGAGTTTGGCTATCTGGCTGAGTTTATCTTTGATGAGTTTCATCTCTCTGACTGTGCTTATTGGAGGTGTTTAGTTCTGCTGCTTGGAATTAGGAACTGTGTTGGCTTAGTAGCAGCTTGTTGTTTTTGCCTTTGACTTCCAGAACAAGCATACGTGTGTTTGGGAGGCGTTTAGTCCTGCTGTTTGGCATCAGGAGCTGGGCTGGTTTAGTAGCGATCTGGGAACACAGGTTGACAGCAACCCCTATTCTGACCACCACATTGCCACTGTGGTCAGAAACTCCTTCTATGTGCCACATCTCACTACTAAGGGTATTGCATCCAGGAAGAAAGAGGACATTGTCTCCCACTATTCTTCCCTCATTAGGCCAATCATCGAGTACAATGCCCCATTTGGCATGTACCTCACTAGACACCTAAAAGAACTGGAAAGGCTGCAAAAGTACCTCACAAATCTGATCTTAGGCCTTAAATACTAGTCCTACATGGACAGACTCAAAAAAACTCCAACTATTCTCTGTCTCATATTGCTTACTTAGAGGTGATCTCTGTTTGACTTACAAAGCCATGTCTGACCCAGCTCTGTTAGAAAGGCTACATCTAAAGAAATCTCAATCCTTCCGCACCACATGTCCCACAGACCTCAACCTCATTACCATAATCAAGCTGGAGGGACAGGTTCATAACCCAGAAACTGCCCATGCTATGGAATAGACTTCCCATACATGTCAAACAGAGCACCTCACTGGCCCTCTTCAAGAGAAATCTTGATTAGTGGATGGGAAATAGAAAATTCCTCCCGGGGATCAGTCCAGTGGCTGTACTAAACAGATGCACTGGGAACTAAGGGTCGGTGGCACGATGCCAGGGTAATCCTATGGGCTAGGCTCCAGGGGCATTAGCCTTGTACACACCTATGAACCTATGTCTTACTAACACAGGAATAACAATGTACATATGTACGCTGTTGATTGTGTGATGAATGACTACTCTCTGGCTGGCAACTTGTGTGGCTCAGTGGACTAGAGAAGTTAGCACAGGTGGTGCCATTGATGTTTCAGATCTGGAAGTATCCACATCTTTTGCATGTGAGGTATTATTATGTCTGCGTTTTCACAGACTGTAAATCTGTGTGTGGTGTAACATTATGAAACTCTGTCACACTTTAATTACATCAGACAGTTTGGGAATACCATGGACATTTTGAGTGAGGTGCAGTATAGCAGAAACAGGGACATATGTCAATGTCTGTAACACACAAAGTCCTGGATTGGAGTGCAGGTAGATATGGCCTGAGTCACTTTATAAGTACTGACAGACACACTGGGCATGCCCATACACTTAGGTAAACTGAGCACAATCCTGTTGAAACTTGATTAAAATGACCTGTTATGTATACATATGTCTATACATACATTCATATATGTATACATATCCGTCTGTCACTATCTCTCTCTCACAGTCATAGTATATCTTTCTCTATGTATATTCAAATAGATATATACCTACATATACATATATATATATATATATATATATATATATATATATATATATATATATATATATAACATACTTCTTAGTCTCTCCCCATATATCTACATACACTTATACATATTATACACACACAAACAGCTACATTTATATATACATCCCTGTTGTATACAGAAATAGGTGTGTCGATGACTGTATTGTCCTACATACCCTAATACTGGTGAGTAAAGCTGCTCTATCACACATCTATAATGTTGCTCAGAGGATCCAAAGTAAGAGCTCAACAGTACATAATGCACTTACCTACATACCCCTGTGCTTGCTGCATGTCACCACATAAACAACAACAGGTGAGCAGGTGGTATAATGTATAATGTTGTCTATGCACGCATGGAAAGGTGCATTGTTCACACCCACAGGCTTGTCTATCCAAGTGCAAACAACCACATATGGCCATGCTGGTAACTCTACACACATCACTAGGACAATAACAGTTATCTTAGTGCTAAGTTACTACATGCAGATAACAGTACAAAGCAATAGCACTCTTCAGGCCACAGATGCTGTTCAACACAAGCCTGGTTTGTGTAATCCACAAGTAGTTTGACTGCAATCACATACAAAACTGACATCAGCAGTAGAGCATGCGATAAGTACTGTGATCTATTGTAAACTTGATAGGTAGGGGTTCTAATTTCACTGCAGGCCAATTGGTTTGTGTATGTGTGTGCATCCCCCTTCCAAACAACTGAGAAACCATCATTGTCGATTAAACTGCAATGGTTATGCACTTTTTGGCCCTGTAAGTTGCTGTGTTCCAAACTGCCCTCTTCTACAAGGCCTGATGATGTCATCTACCTTAAGACTACCACCTGCCACTTTAGCATCTGAATTAAGCCATGGTACCTGCAAAAAGTACTATGATTTATAATGTGTAAGACTAGATATGTAGGGAATCCAATTTCACTGTAGGCCACTCGGTGCATTTGTGTATGTCCATATGGCATAAATATCATTACTTTAGTAACTTACAAATAAGTAGGGTTTTGCAGAACTTTAGTTGTAGCAGGTGATGTGGCCCTCAAAACGCTTGACCATAACCTGGCCTTCCGATGTCATCAAGCATAATATGTCCTAAACCGACAGTACTATCATACATGATGTGTGTTGTGTGCCTCATGTACTGTGATCTGTACTGTGTACCATTACATGGTTAAGTGTTCTAATCTACATACAACCAACTTGCACTATGTGTGTGCTGTGCTGTGTCCTGTAAGCAGTAATTGGAAGTGGTGCTATCCTCAATGTAGACATGTTTGTGTGAGTGTGTGGCTATTAGAGCAATTTACATCATCTTATGGAACTATAGGATGTTTGAAATTCACTAGCACAATGGCCATACAGCCATCATAATCGTGGACAACTTGTGACTTTCATCAGTGACATGCAGACATTTCATTTGTAATGCATTGTGTGGATAAAGAGTGCATGACTCTGTGATTAATTGGTAGCTTCACAATAATGTTATTTAAATGCTACCCACCTCCATAGGTATCATGAGGGATAAGAAACTAAGAGTAATGCTACTCAACACCAGAAGTCTAAACCTCAAGATGCACGCACTCAAAACTCTCCTGAGCATGGAGAACATCAATATATGTGCAGTAACAGAAACCTGGTTCAGGGCTCCCGAGAGCACCCCAGCACTACCAGGTTATACCTCATACCATGCTTTTCAGCCCCAAAACTTGGACCGAACCACAAAAGGAGAGAGAGTATCGATATTCATCAAAGATACCCACACCGCCAGGTTGGTGGCAAAGCACGAAGCATCAGAGACTATCCATGTGCAACTAACAGTGGGTAAAACTGCCTTCCAGTTTATAGCCTGCTACAGACCACCCTCCCAAACCCAGGAACCCCACTCGGCCTTCCTGAGAACACTGGAAAATATGAAGGTCTCTCCAAACACCATTATATTGGGCGACTTCAACTACCCAAACATAGACTGGGAGCATTACTCTAGCTCCAACACCTTAGCCCAAAGGTTCCTAAAATTTATAAACTCAAATGCTATGGAACAACTTGTTACCACTCCCACAAGAGGGGAAAACATACTGGACCTGATCATCACCAACATGGGGACTCTATGCTCTAGACCAGAAGTGTATCCCTCACTGGTAATATCAGACCATAAACTAATCTCACTAGATATTCACATCCCGACACCACCCCCTGCCCAGAAAACCACAGTGAAAAACTTCTCTAAAGCAAATTTCACACTCCTCAAAACTGAGGTGGAATCCTTCAAAGCCCCCGGGCCTGTAGAAAATATGGCCCAGACCGCAGAATCCTTTATAAACGCATTCTATGAACACCTTCAGGAATGCATGGATCATGCAATCCCAAATAAAACCAAGACCCAATCCTCCAAAGGCAGACGTCCTGTCTGGTGGACCCCAGCCATAAACAAACTATACAATAGAAGGAGGAAGCTACTAAATGATAGAGAAAAATCCCAAAAAGGGAAGGCATCACTGATCAGTATTAGCAAAAAACTACAGGCACTCATAAAACTGTCTAAGGCCAGCTTCGAGAGAAAAATTGCACAGGACACTAAGGATAATCACAAGGCTTTCTTTAGTTATGTTAGGAACCTGGCTGGGAATTCCCAGATATGCTCAGAATTAGTCCAAAATGACAAAAAATACACCGAACCCACAGACATTGCCAACATCCTAGCTGACAGGTTCAGCGCAAACTTCTCCCACCTCCCCACCAAAAGGGCAAATATCTATCCCAGCAGAGTACTGCCCCCCTGACATCTCAGATGCTCAGGTAAGAGCCGCCCTCTCCAAAGCAAAAAACACAGCATCAATGGGACCAGACGGTGTCCCGGGCTGCGTCCTACATGAACTCCAAGAAGAGCTAAACCCAAACATAAAACTACTGTTCAATCTCAGCCTTACTACAGGATATGTGCCCAAAGAGTGGCGTAGAGCAACAGTGGTCCCTCTCCATAAAGGTGGTGCCTCAACAGATCCTGGAAACTATCGCCCCATAAGCCTGACTAGCTTGGTCTGCAAAGCTATGGAAAGGATCATCATGGACCTCATAAATAAAGATATTGGGGACCTACAGGCACTGGGTCCTACCCAGTTCGGCTTTGTTAAGGGCAGATCCTGCCTCTTAAACCTGGTTGATTTCTTTGAAACAGTCACCAAGGCCATTGACGAGGGGAAGGTGGTCCACACAGCCTATCTGGACCTCGCAAAAGCCTTCGATACAATACCCTACTCGGGCATTATAGATAAGCTCACCAGCTTAAATATAAACCCCTATGTCACTAGATGGATTGCAAACTGGCTCAAGGACAGAACCCACATGGTTAGAATTGCTGGAGCCATGTCAGACTCCAAACCAGTTACAAGTGGTGTCCCACAAGGCTCAGTCCTGGGACCTCTCTTGTTCGGTATATATTTCTCGGAGGTACAGGCCAACACGGAAGGACTGTGGCTGACCAAGTTCACAGATGACAGCAAACTGGGTGCCATAATCGACTCTCCAGCCAACACAAGCATCCCAAAAAAGGGCCTCATAGAAACAGACAACTGGTGCCAGAGCCATGGCCTCAAGCTAAATGCCAAAAAGTGTATAGTCATCCCCTTTGGCAAAAACAAAGTGCCCACAAATTACCACATAGGTGGTAATCCATTAAGTACAGAAGAAGTAATTAGGGACCTGGGGACCCAAGTTGATAGCAATCTCTCATTTGACAACCACGTGGCCAACGTGGTTAGAAAAACATTTTATATAGCCCACCTAATCATGAAGGGATTCACATCTAGATCAGGGGAGGTCATCGTGCCTCTTTACTCATCCCTCATCAGGCCCATAATTGAGTACAATGCCCCTTTTGGGATGTACCTTACCAGACACCTGCAGCAACTGGAAAGACCCCAAAAGTACCTCACCAAGAGGATCAAAGGGCTCAAACAGATGCCATATGCTGCCTGGTTAAAGAAACTCCAGCACTACTCAGTGGCATACCACCTGTTCAGAGGCGATCTGTGCCTGACTTATAAAGCCATGTCCAACCCGGAATTAATGGACATGCTGCACCTCAGAAAATCCAAATCCCATCGAGCTATGTGCTCGAGACTTGAACCTCAGCACTGAAATAAATAGGACATGCTGGAGGGACAGATTCATAACCCAGAGGCTCCCTTCACTCTGGAATAAAATCCCAGCCCAGGTTAGGCAGAGTCCCTCATTGACTCTCTTCAAGAGGAATCTTGATGAGTGGATGGGAGATCGTAGGTTTACCCCGGGTATCACTTCTGTGTCACTGTTAGACAGAGGCACAGTATACTAACCTCCAAAAAGGGCATAGCAAAATAAATTTAAAATGGGTGGCGAAAGCCAAACACATTCTGGCTAGGCTTATAAATGCCCTAGGGCAGATAGCCTAGTATGAACCTATGAACCTATGAACATATGAACCTATAAACCAAGTTGATAGCAATCTCTCATTTGACAACCACGTGGCCAAAGTGGTTAGAAAAACATTTTATTTAGCCCACCTAATCATGAAAGGATTCACATCTAGATCAGGGGAGGTCATCGTGCCTCTTTACTTATCCCTTATCAGGCCCATAATTGAGTACAATGCCCCTTTTGGGATGTACCTTACCAGACACCTGCAGCAACTGGAAAGACCCCAAAAGTACCTCACCAAGAGGATCAAAGGGCTCAAACAGATGCCATATGCTGCCCGGTTAAAGAAACTTCAGCTCTACTCAGTGGCATACCACCTGCTCAGAGGCGATCTGTGCCTGACATATAAAGCCATGTCCAACCCGGAATTAATGGACATGCTGCACCTCAGAAAATCCAAATCCCATTGAGCTACACGCTCGAGAGACTTGAACCTCAGCACTGAAATAAATAGGACACTCTGGAGGGACAGATTCACAACCCAGAGGCTCCCTTCACTCTGGAATAAAATCCCAGTCCAGGTTAGGCAGAGTCCCTCATTGACTCTCTTCAAGAGGAATCTTGATGAGTGGATGGGAGATCGTAGGTTTACCGTGGGTATCACTTCTGTGTCACTGTTAGACAGAGGCACAGTATACTAACCTCGAAAAAGGGCATAGCAAAATAAATTTAAAATGGGTGGCGAAAGCCAAACACATTCTGGCTAGGCTTATAAATGCCCTAGGGCAGATAGCCTAGTATGAACCTATGAACCTATGAACCAAGTTGATAGCAATCTCTCATTTGACAACCACGTGGCCAAAGTGGTTAGAAAAACATTTTATATAGCCCACCTAATCATGACACGATTCACATCTAGGTCAGGGGAGGTCATTGTGCCTCTTTACTTATCCCTCATCAGGCCCATAATTGAGTACAATGCCCCTTTTGGGATGTACCTTACCAGACACCTGCAGCAACTGGAAAGACCCCAAAAGTACCTCACCAAGAGGATCAAAGGGCTCAAACATATGCCATATGCTGCCCGGTTAAAGAAACTCCAGCTCTACTCAGTGGCATACCACCTGCTCAGAGGCGATCTGTGCCTGACGTATAAAGCCATGTCCAACCCGGAATTAATGGACATGCTGCACCTCAGAAAATCCAAATCCCATCAAGCTACGTGCTCAAGAGACTTGAACCTCAGCACTGAAATAAATAGGACATGCTGGAGGGACAGATTCATAACCCCGAGGCCCCCTTCACTCTGGAATAAAATCCCAGTCCAGGTTAGGCAGAGTCCCTCATTGACTCTCTTCAAGACGAATCTTGATGAGTGGATGGGAGATCGTAGGTTTACCCCAGGTATCAACTCTGTGTCACTGTTAGACAGAGGCACAGTATACTAACCTCGAAAAAGGGCATAGCAAAATTCATTTGAAATTGGTGGCGAAAGCCAAACACATTCTGGCTAGGCTTATAAATGCCCTAGGGCTGGTAGCCTAGTATGAACCTATGAACCTATACACCACTGGATTTGAACTGAGGACTGTGTGTGGCAAAATGTATGGCTTGCAAGATATTTAACAGACTGATCTACTGAGTCACTGTTACAGCAGGTATAATTGCAAGATGTAAGTACACACATACAGGCTGTGACATACTTTTTTTACAGCCATCATTATATGCATGGCTTTACATGGATGTATTTTGCATCAAGGTCCCTGTTGTGCATCTATTTTGCCAGATATTCCTTAGCAGGTATACTTGTTAATTTTGCTGATAAAAGGGGATATTTACCTACTATAAGTGACCTCACTTACATCCATTCATGTGTGTTGTAGTGTAATCTTGCAGGAGACTCCAAGGTGCAATCCCAAATTGTACATTACTCTTTAAGCTTTTTTTGTGAGAAGCTGCATGATGCGCAACTCCACTGAAACATGCTTAACAACTATAACTTGCAATTACTATGTTTTGCTTAAATGACCTGTTCTAATTAACAGCTGTGTGGCATGGCAGGTTAATGCAGCACCCTACAGGTGTAATGGTCATGGGTTCAACGTAGGGGATAGGTGTTCATTTTGTTTATGTATTTATTTAAAACACATATATCAATATAGCTTAATTTAGCTGAGCTTAGCGAAGTTGTGCGATGCAGATCATCATGCAGCATTGCACTAACAAATATAAGAAAAGAAAAATGGGGCAATAGGAAAGTGATGAAATGGGGTGCAAGCAGGGGTAAACATAGTGAAAGTCAGGTAGGTATGTGCAGGAAAGATGTAGGAAAAAAACATGGCTACCTACTTTTGTACAGCAACAACTGTGCACTTTGACAGAATTTGCAGATAACTTTGGACTCTTACCCCCAGAGACAGTAATGAGGACAACATAATTGCATTGTTAAGCCAATAGAACCAAATTATGTCTGTTCAGTGGATACATGTGTGAAATGGAGAGCTATGTATGGGACAAAGTTTTTTTTTTTTTTTTTTTGGGATAGGTGCCCACTTGTTTACGGTGAGAGGGAATGTTGGGGGAGGGACATAGGTATGTGTGGGTGAGGTAAGTCGGGTAGGTGAGAAAGCTTTTGCAGATAGACAAGACAGACAAGACAGCAGACGGGATGGTGTGTGACACAAGAGGGGGTAAACACCTTGGATGGGAAGGGTGTTGTGGAATCTCAGCCCAATGTGCCTCCACAAGGTAGCAGCATAACTTACACCAGGCAAAAAAACAAAAAAACAAGCTGAATAACTCAAATCACCACAAAACAAGTCAAGCAGGTTGAACCGTTTATTTGCAAAGTGCTTTTCATCTCAGGCAATCACAAGACTTGTTCAGACAAAGTACTAATACACATGCCCCTTCTTATAACTTCCACAATTAAATCAAATGGCACATTGGATAAAAACATCTATTCATTAAATATGCTAAACAGCTCTAGGTCAGTGGCCACAAGCCTGACCCTTTATGAGCAAATCACAACACAATATAATGTAGTATAATATAAGCAAAAATGACTGCTTGCATTCGCCTTATGTATGACACAGTTTCAATCACTAAGCTAAAATGCAATGCCTGCAAAAAACTGTCATGCATTTCAAACTAACTTTCATGTGAAGACATGTTTTACTCCCTAAGAGTATGTCACAACCTGCAAGCATGCCTATTTAGTCGTAAACATCCACAAATAAAATGTCACACCAATTGTTAAAGGCATTAAAACATTAAGTATGCCTAACAGTTCTAGGTTTAAAATCATAAGTCCATCCTCTGTGAACCAGTCACAACTCAGTGTAAAAAGGGATGGATTGCATGCTTTCACCTTTAAACAATTAAGCATAAAAATAAAAATTAAAATTAAAAACCTAAAAGGCAGTACCTACAAGTAAGACTGTCATACAATACTGACAGACACAGACAAACAACATCAAACCCCTGAATTTAAACTTCAAGTCATGTTTGACCCACTAAAAAAGAGGGCAAAGACTAGAGGTGCAAGTCCACCAGATATAAACTGGTCACGGCACAGGTCAAAATATAAGCTCCAAACTGAATTATAACGTTAATCGTGTTTTGACCCTTGTGGGCAGGTCTAACACCAAGTAAGAGAACTAGTTGAATGCATTTACTTTGTACATATAACAGTTGCCATCGTAAACTAAAACACAATACTCACAGGTTAAGGCTATCAAGTAACACAAGCAAGTATTAGGTCATATTTGTCCCAGTCAAGAGCACAAACTCTAAAGATGTAAAACCGCTAGTTGTAAACTGGTCATGGCACCTTTTAAAATTACCGGCTCCATGCAATTGCCTTGTGGCATAAAAATGTGTTCAATCACTTACCTAGAGGCAAAAGCTGCCATTACTGACAGACACAATCTAATCAATCTAACTGAGGCAAACAAGTTGCAACAACATCTACTTACGTAAACTGTCGATGGCGGACAAAGCAGTAATGCCAAAAATACGTAACATAGTACATGGTTACCATAAACAGTGGGTCGCCACTACTCCTACAGTTTATACAGTACAAACTGGTAAATACAAACTAACAATTAGAATCTGTCGAAAATACTAAGAGTCAAACCTGTTCCTGTCTGTAATAAAACAATGGAGACACCTAGTGTTAGGAGGCTGAGATACAACCCATTAATCAACAATGTTAGGATATACAGAGAATATATATATAGAGAGAGAACATAATAGAAAAAAGAAAAAATGTGTTAAAAGATTTTTACACAGTTGCCAAAGAAAATGAATAGTAAATAAACAATGAATAAGCAGTAAATAAATAATGAAAAAGCAGCAACTATGAAACAATATATATGAAACAATATATGCAATGAAGTTGTCAACAGTGATATGGACTGTTGAATCCTGAACTCTAATGCCCTGGTACTAGGCAATGGAACCAAGTAATCTTAGAAGACTATTCATTTTTAAAATGCAATGAATGGAGCACATTTCATTTAAACCTGGATATGTACTGGCATTAGTGCAGATTTGCCATGTGAGTTCCAACAATTCAAGGTGGGCGGTTTCAGGGCCCCCTCTCCCATCAGAATTTACACAGTCAATAGCCTTGAACAAAAACTTATGGATGGTGTTGTCAGTTACATGTTTTGCCAGTGCATTGACTGTTTTTTGTTTCCTGATGTGGTATGTGTGCTCATAAACATGTTCCTGGAGTTTCCTGTCCATTTTGCCGATGTAAAAAGCTGGACACTGTTGGCACTGGGCAAGGTAAACAACGGCTTTAGACTGGCAGTTGAACTTGTGCTTAACTTTGTATTTTCGATCTCTAATTCTGAATTGTTCCTCTGTATCCATGTGGGAGCAGAAATTGCACATGATGCATTGAAACATCCCTATCCTGATAGAGGGTGTAACTCATTGACCTCCAATAGATGTTTTAGGTAATTTCCTCTCCTCCAAGTGTTTTTAGGGTACTCTGGTAGTTTATTTCTAAGATTGTTGTCATTTCGACTGAACACCCAGTTTTTCTGAAGGATGGATGAAACTATCTTGTAGTCTGTACTGAATGATGTAAAAAGACTACAAGGTGGTGGGGGTGAACTCTCAGGATGGTTGGTCATGAGCTGGTTATTTGGGAACACATTGCCATGAGGGCCTTTTAAAATTGGTTGGTATGTCCCCTGTTCTCTCTTATGACTAACCTCTTGGATCAGCTCATCCACCAATTATTTGGGATAATCCCGGCCCAAAAACCTAGATCTGAGTGTGTTGAATTCCTCAGTGAAATCTGAAAATTTTGACACTATTCGAGCAGCCCTGACAAGCTGACCTTTGACTACAGATCTCTTTTGATGAGTCGGGTGACAACTGCTGTAGTGAAGGAAGGTGTTGGAATAAGTGTCCTTCCTGTGAATTTTAGCACACGATGCATTAATGCTTAAATTTTTCCACAAATCCACATCCAGGTAGGCGATTCTGTCAGGACTAAATGTGTGGGTAAAAGAAAGAAAATTAGTGGTGGAATTGAAGAAATCTACCAGTTCTTTTATTTGTAGATGTTTATGACTAAATAGGCATGCTTGCAGCACGTTTCTTTTATACTGGGTTGTGACCTACTCTTAGGGAGTAAAACATGTCTTCACATGAAAGTTAGTTTGAAATGCATGACAGTTTTTTTCAGGCATTGCATTTTAGCTTAGCGATTGAAACTATGTCATACATAAGGCGAATGCAAGCAGTCATTTTTGCTTATATTATACTGCATTATATTGTGTTGTGATTTGCTCATAAAGGGGCGGGCTTGTGGCCCCTGACCTAGAGCTGTTTAGCATATTTAATGAATTGATGTTTTTAACCAATGGTGTAACATTTGATTTAATTGTGGAAGTTATAAGAAAGGGCATGCGTATTAGTACTTTGTCTGAACAAGCCTTGGGATTGCCTGAGATGAAAAGCGCTTTACAAATAAACGGTTCAAGCTGCCTGACTTGTGGTGTGATAACTCACACCAGCACAGACATCATCCAAACCCACAGAGGACCATCCTGCACACCAATCCTGGCAGTTATCACAGATGACAGCTCCCTCTCCACCACTGCTTCCAAAGGGTGTCCATCCCTGTCCCATGCGGTGGTACTACCCAATGCGGCAGGTTGTGCAGAGCCAGCAGAGGAGGCACCATCAAGCTGGGTTTCAGACAGGCTGGGACCCAGTGCCATGAAGGAGGAGGCTAGTTATGCAGATCACGAGGAACAGGCCAATCTTGATCCACTGTAGAAGGTAGTTATAACAATAAGTTAAAGTTAGTATTAACCAAACCATTGTTAATATTAACAGAATGTAACATGATATTTATTAATTCAAATACATATTAAAGTATAATATGTGTAACAGAACATTAAGTAACATGACAGTAAGTATGTTAACAGCAAAGCAGTATGAATTAAACCATTAGGCCAGTAAAACAGATAGTGTAACAAAATATGTTAATATTAAATCACAATAATAAATAATAATGATAAATTAAAGAAGATAAGGGGTGGGGAGAGAGATAAACATACCTTCAGTTACCTCACAGGTAATATTACTACACAGAGTACTACTACATACTTCTAAAGGTGCACAGTGTCAGTTGTGAGTACACTGACTACAATTCTTCTATAGCTGATGTAGCACATACTTAGCTTTCAAGCTGTTAGCATCAGACAGTATAGGCCAAGCAGTAACAAATCTAGGTACACAACTACACAGAACAGTTTCATATAATGTGGACTTACATAACTACCAAGGTGTTATGTAAATGGATTTGGCAATATCTAGCATTCCAAGTAATCATTCATGTGGTAATCATGGAACAGAGAGATTAGGCAGTTGTAATTACATTATGAAAATCATGACAGTTGAGAGGCATGTTTGTGTACATTAAGTAAACTAGACAGGCATCATTATAGATTATAGATTATAGATTCATACTAGGCTATTTGCTCTTGGGGGCCATTTTAAGCCTAGCCAAGTACCCCTTGTGAAAATCAAACCCTGCACCTTGTGTCTGCAAGGCAGATAATTTATCATGTCTTAATTGGCAGCATGGGTGTAGAATCCAATAGCTGCAACAGTAGGGAACATCTGCAAATAGTGTAACAATTGACTGCAGCAACTTAGAACATACATGCAATGAACACAGCCCTACTGCAAATTTATTTAGGAAATCACAATGCTGCTTAACACTTTATTGGTGCTGGTGTTAATTATCTGTGAAGTCTACACACAATATCTACTCATAAAGTGGGTTACCTCAGCCATATACTTTTTGTTCTTGGAGTGGAAGAAAATGAGAGAATTATGTGATTGTAACTGGCCTAGAGACAGCCTTGAACCATAACATTAGTTGAGAAAAACATTTTTCTGGACATTCATTTTGCATTGTAGACCTATTACAGTTTTACACTTGACTGGAGTGATAGAAGAACACATATGCAATGAATACAGCTGTATTATTAAGACAGATTTATTTAGGAAACCCCAATGCTGCTTAACACTTTATTGGTATTGCTGATAAATCTCTTGTTTGTTGCAATACAGTTGTTATTGTTCATTTATTGCACTACAGTTCTAATTGCCCATTTATTGCACTACAGTTCTAATTGCACAGTTATTGCATTACAATTTTTATTGTTTATTCTTTATTGCAATACATTTCTTTTATTCTTTATTGCTTATTGCACTATGGGTAGCATAGTATATCTGTACTTACCACACTCACAGCACAACCTGGCGAGATGCCCAACATGAGACTGAATACTGCAAGTCCTCTCAGCTGTAGCTGTTGGAAGAGAAGCACACCATTATGCATACCAGTTTTGCACATATCCAGCTTCCATTTTGGTAAAAGAGTGGAAAACATACTTACATATTTGTGGGGCATGCCCAGTCCTAGTCTTTTGGACACAGGTGTCCAGTGTTCCCCTCTTTCACCCCTTCAGGTCATCATAGTGGTGATAATACTGTTCACCAGTGTGGAGGATACCAGTAGCACTGGTAAGATCACTGGCCAACCGATTCCAAGTCTTAGCCTTACACTCTGAGCCCTGGTAACCACCTTGCAGCAGCCTAAGTTCACAATTCCATATGAGGAGCCCAGCAAAAACCCTTGACTCCTGCACACTCCATCTCTGTGCCTGAAAGTGCGCACCCTCTCCAACACTGCCTGGCATATCAGCAGATAAGCAGACTCCAACAAATGGTGTGGAATTCCCACCTATTGGCCGTAATATAGGCTGTTTTCTTGCCCTTACACATCATTTAGCAACATTCAAAAAAGTGCTACAGTGCTTAGCATCATGCAAACTAGCTAAGTGGAGCTGAGCACTGTGAAAACCCACAGAACTGTGGCTTTAGTAAAGCTTAGCAAAGTGTAAATATTAGCCGTTAACCATGTTTAAGCAGTGCTTAGCACCACACAGCTCTCCCAAATGTAAAAATATTGATTTTAATTTAAAAGACATTTTCCGCTGCCTTCAACAAATAATATGTGTGCTAGGGACTCAAACATATGGCATACAGAACTGTAGACTCCCATTTAGCGACTTGGTTAGTATACAAAAACAAACAGCTGAACATACCACCATGAACAGAATGCAGAATTCACATAAAAACTTTAATGCAAAAATGCCAATAAAATAGGCAAGCAGGATAAGAGCTGTATTAATAAAGGAGCTAGTAATATTGCATATAAACATAGAGGTACTTGGAAATGTGGCTGCTGTAAGGCTTGTCATTTAATTAATACAACTAACATTTTCAAACATCTAAAAACAAGAAAATGCTATAGCTTACAAAGTCGGGCTACTTGTACCAACAAAAATGTGATCTACATCGCTACATGCTCTCTTGGCTCAGCCTATTATATAGGCAAAACAAACAGAATGCTAAAAGAGTGCATCCTGCGGCATGTATCTGAAATAAGGAATAAAGTAGACACAAATGTCTTCTATTCACATGCGAAGCTTATTAACACCCACTTGTTCTAGTTTATGGTCATCTCTAATGTAAAAGAAACATCG
The DNA here is from genome assembly GCF_019279795.1 of Protopterus annectens. NCBI lineage: Eukaryota > Metazoa > Chordata > Ceratodontiformes > Protopteridae > Protopterus > Protopterus annectens. Next base: position 1,661,883,386 of record NC_056739.1, read on the forward strand.
AGAGGAGGTGACTTGCAGAATAGAATGGAGGTAGAAGAACCCAATTGGATGATAGGCCTAAGGTCAGGTTTCCCTCCAGGCTTGAATGGAATGGTACCATTGAAACCAATTTTGAAAGAATGTGGTCTGAATGGGAGGAGATAGCCACAGCTTCAACACTATTGGCCCAAACTAAGGGAGTGTTCATTTGAATGACAGCTACCATGGGGAATGCATCTTATGAATGACAGCTACTATAAGGACATGATGTAAACTGAAGGAGTGGTTCTTTTGAGTGACATCTACTACAAGAGAAGGTGATACAATGGTTTTCAAAAGACCGTGATTGGTCTATCCAAGTTTTTAAACATTTAGTGTTAGGCCTAGTAAACAGGATCTGAAGAAGGCTAAGGCTGAAAGTGCTTGTCCTGCTTTCCTATTTTATTGGTGTTGTTGTATTAAAGTTTTATGTGAATTATGTGTTCTGTTCATGGTGGTACGTTCAACTGTTTGTTTTTAAGTTACTTTGGATTTGGACTACCTTCGGTGGTGTGACTTTCCTTTTCTTGAAGTGGTTAGTAATAAAGTAGTACACCATCACATACACTCCTAAGCAATTGCAATGTGCTGCACAAATGGGCTTAAACGGGCATACACAAATACAGGAATAAATAATTAATTACATCTGGTTATTGGTCTTAGATGTCTGGGAGGTGTCTACTGTGTATATGTAAGTGCAGCTTTGCATTGCTGCACTCCACGCCATGCAAACAGACATTAAAAAAATTAAAAAAGCACAATTATCATAATTAATTACTTCCAGTTTATATTTTTAGATCTCTTGTAGGTGTCTGCTGTCTATGTATAAACATGGCTTGGCATTGCTGCAGTCCACACTGTGTAAATGGCCATTTAATAAAAAAAAAAAAAAACACTTTATACATTTAATACACAAACTATTAATATACAGAACATTTCACCAGTAGCACGGAACATTGCAGAGAGCTTCACAATGTACACAACATCTGACCAGCCTCTATACTTCTGCCTACATGGATTCAATATCCCTGTTACTATGCTCTCCCTCAGCAGCGTGCCATTTTCATATGCATAATGCACTGCCGAGGGGAAACCATGGCCATGTACACAGGTACATTCCATGTAGGCTCTACACACAGCCTACATGGAGTTTATTAAATCATGGGGTTTGTCCACTGTGTTTACCTTATTAACAAATAGATACATGAAAATGTTTAAATTTTCTCCCCTTTGAGCCTGTATTTCCTATTATTTTTGTTTTTTTCCAGAAGGCTTGTCTGCAAAAGTTGATGTATATTTTTGTCAGTTATTTATAGAAGTTGTGGCCCTCTTTCAAATCACTGTAGATGGCTGGCACTAAACAATGACAGCCATGTAACTTTAACACAGTGTCCTTCAGGAATTTCTAGCTATAGCAAAACTTATTATTCTAGCAACTGTTTAATAACACAAGAGAAATATTTAACATTTGTTTCTGATCTTGGGGTTTTTGTTTCAAGTTCTGTAGCTAACAGGTTGAGAGGGTATGGGAGTTTAGTAGGTTGCACTGTATGGGTCTTAGTAGCCGCGAGCTGGAATACATTGTTGGTCATTATTTATGTATTTGTTCATTCCCTTTTATCACAAGCAAGCATCTGAATGCATGCAGTAATTGATAGAAAAATCTATGTGTGCACGTGTATGTGTGTGTGCATGTGTGTCTGTCATACCTGTCAATCACTTAGCACATAAAATCTGGACAAAGACACAAAATAATGGGAGGACGAAGCATTAAAAAAGGGATACATTTTAAATATTGGTCTCATAAATTTAGAAAGTTTCTACAATAAAAGTTATTGCGTTATAATGCATTTTATGAAGGATATAAAGCCTAAAACTCATATGATTGTCATTAATTAATTCAGTCCTCATTGATTTGCCACAGAAATCCAGAAAACCACAAATCTTATGAGGAACAGACTAAAAATATGAGGCAAAAATCTGGAAAGTTGACAGGTATGGTGTGTGTGTGTGTGTGTGTGTGTGTGTGTGTGTGTGTGTGTGTGTGTGTGTGTGTGTGTGTGTGTGTGTGTGTGTGAGAGTGAAAGGAATTGATTGTAGTAAACAGCATCATCTCATCATATGAACCATGTTGTTTGAGTACAATCCTTAGTATCCTTGTTTTGTTGACTGACTGTTTTTATTATTTGGTTGTGAATAAGCTGGCAGAATAAAGTCTAAGGGATTCATTTGTTTTGCATTTTTAATATAACTTTGTTTTTACAGGTACACACGTATGAAATGCATTGTGTTGGGTTACATCAGTTTGCATGGTTTCTTAATGCGGATGAGTACATGCTTCTTGGAATGGAGGATTTGATTCCTTTAGGTTTCATTTGTCTAGTACATGGGTCTAACCAAGCCACTTCACCACATGGTGTTCCTGGAATGCCTCTGAAAAGAAGCATGTTTGTTCAGTGGGCTGTCCCAAGCTTTTAGAAAATACAATACATATTTGCCTTTTGAATCCCTGTACCCTTCTGGCAGCAGCTATTTACTGCTTCATTATGCACTATTTGACTATGAATCCCAGTACATCTGTATATAGCTTAATGGTTTGCCAAATACATTTTCAATAAATGTGAGTTCCAAAGGAAAAGAAGTTTACTGTTGCCCATGTTTAATCTGTTTTCAGTGTAAGTATTTTGTTTTATTCATCAAATGTCTCTCACTGTTTCAGTGGCAGGAAGTTTTTAATTAAATCCAAATCTCTGTGATCATTCTAAAAGTAAAAGTATGACATAGTATGCATACTGACAGGTTTAAACAGTGTTTTATTGTAACTGGAGAGAGACAGCTAAGTAATGGGATATTAATATGGCTGGGGGGGGGGGCAGTCCATTGTTCTTCCCCAAACTTTATTTGACTGTGATCCAGCTTGGCCCAACCTACCACCACAAGACGATCAGGTGACCAGTCAACACCTCGCCTGACTTAATTGTTCACAATATGTAGTCTCCAGTCTTATGATAAGACTACAAAGTCCATCATTGACTTTTAGAGTAAAATACTCTTGATACCAGGTGTACTTAAGAGCATTCCTGCTTGAATATGATGCTCATTATAGACAATCCAAGGCTGGTAGAGAAGGCCAGTGTCAGTTATATGTTAATTACTATCATTCAATCTGTTACTTAGTTGCAGCCAGTCATGTATCTCCACTTCATCATTCCCTGCATGAGCTTCAGTGTCTCATGGTAGATCTACAAAAGCAGTAGTTGATAGCCTAATAGTTACTGATCTCTGAGAAGGCCAAATACTAGGATGATCTGTTGAGTCATATGTAAAAACAGCAGGCAGATTTTTCCATTCTGCATTTTATCAGCAAACTGACACATTTGTCTTATCTGCTAACATGAGCTCCTACTGAATGTGACTTATTTGTAATCTTGTGATAATCCCACAGCTGATTGGTACCTAACTTAAGAAACAACTCCAGAGTAGAAGAGAACCAACTCCCTCGATCAAGACATCTGTTTCCGGAACCAACACTGTCTGTAAACATAACACTGCTATATCTTCCAGGTACTTTTCAATCTCTCACTTAGGTTCTGGTTTCCATCACAGCTATTTAGGGACATTCCATATCCCAAGATCTAGATTTCATAGTAAGATTCAGTGTAGCCTAATCTATTTAAACCCATCTGAATATTTCTGAACTCATGCTTTGTTTTGCAAGTGGGAGTCCACACATGTAGCTCCATGCAGCTTTTTGTCACTGAACTTGCTTGACCTTTATGTCACCAAGCTCACAAGAGGGGTTCATGATCATACCTCTCAACCACTTAGCACTTAGGAATTCTGAAGAAATCCAATAATAACAAGGATAACAATGCCCTAAAATCAGGAAGAGATTTTAAATATTGCTCTTATAAACTTAGAAAGTTGCTAGAATAACAGGATTTACATTATAATACATTTTCTGAAGAATATGAACTCTGAAACTTGAATGCCTGACATTATTTAGACTGCAGTCCTTAATAATTAGCCAGAAAACAACATTTTTTTATCTGAGGCAGACCAAAAATATGAGACAAAAATCTGGACAATCTTTCAAATTCTGTATAATTAAGCTGCATGGTCTTGACATCCTTGTTGTAGTTGAGGCACTTTGATTATTAAAGGGATGACTGCAGGTGTCAGAACTTGTACCATCTTTTCTAGCACTATTTCTCAGATCAATTTTTCACTAGGAGTACAAAACTCCAGATAACACAGCTGTAAGGATCACAAGGACATGCATACCATCTGGCATGCCATTTTCTTGTGAGAAGTGTGTGCAGGTGTGTGCATTTGTGTGTGTGTGTGTGTGTGTGTGTGTGTGTGTGTGTGTGTGTGTGTGTGTGTGTGTGTGTGTGTGCGTGTGTGTGCGTGTGTGTGTGTGTGTGTGTGTGTGTGTGTGTGTGTGTGTGTGTGTGTGTGTCTATGTGCAAGAAGCACAGAACAACCATAACATGCACAAGAGATAGTAGGATGAATTAGCTCCAGAATGACAAGGCCATCAGTGATTCAGTTAAATACACAAATGTACCCTCCTATTTGTGGTAAAAGCGATGTGACAATTCCAAGTCCTTATCAAGTTTCTTTAAATATGTTTATATTTTTGCATTATTTTGCTATTTTTTGTAGAATCATATTATCAAAGTTTTTTTTAATAATAACCAAAACTATTAACCTTCCACTCTCATAAAGAAAATGTCTATTTGCATATCTTAAAGCAGTAGGCAAAGGAAGTACAAGGCATGGTTTGCTTTGTCTCAGAGAGGTCTACCTTATTCTAAGTGGATGAACAAGAATAGAATGTTCCAGCAGAACAGTTTCTCAGGTAAATATCTGGTCCCAAGACAATGTGGAAATGAACCACGGGGTTTATATATATATATATAGTGTGTGCACTTGCATAACATGCACTATGCGTTGGACTGTACTGGGATTTATTAACAGGATTCCCAGTATGCACACTTCTACAAACTGAAAGGCTGTGTAACATGATAACGCTGCCAGCACAGCAGGGAGCACCTACTGAATAAGGTATAATTTGCTTAGCATACATTTCTCAGCAGCTAGTACCTGTTGCACTATGCTTTGCGGGCATGCTACACAGCAGTTCATAAACCTTTTCATTTATTGGGCATGATAGTGGAATTAGGTGCACTGCAACAGTATAGTAGTGATAGGAATGTAATGCTGTGAGACCTCCCACTAGTGAGAACTTAACTGTGCCACTCGGTGTGGGTAATGCATGCCAGGCCATGGCAGGGACAAGTGAGGTTGTAGTCGTTTGTAAAGGTGTTGTATGCATCGAGTACTGTGGCTAAACAATGCTGTAAGACCAAGTACAAGTCCTTATGAATCACACTGATATTTGGCATGCCAATTTAATGCATAACATCACTGTTCTATGGAGAAAATGTTTGCAAATTCCATCCTAAATTATCTCTGCACAAAACAGAGACTTATGTGCCATTCTTTTATTATTGTGTCATAGAATGATAGTATTATACTTTTGCCATTGTAACATGGTCATAGCTGAAAATGATTACTTGTATCTGGGGAATCTACCTTTTTATAGAAGTAAATGCCATGAATTTTCAGCTAGTAAAAATCTCATTGTTAATGCACAGGGGTGCTTAAATAGGCTGTTTGATATCTTTATGGCAGTGGATGAGTCCACCATGAAATAATCCAGAAGAGAATTAATATTACATCCATTGGCAAAAACGTTCACCAAGGTACCAAAATAAACCTATAAACATCCACAGGTACCACCAAGGATCTTAATGCCAGAAGTGTATGTGATTTTGCTTGTTTTTATTAAAGCTGTGTTTTTACATCTGAACTACTGGTATTCGATCCTTGGTGGTACCTGTGGAAGTTTATAACATCCATTGGAATATCCTTTGCCAAGAACTCAAAGTGCAAATGTCTGGCACTAGGTGGGTCATTACTGTTGAAGACCAAATCAGTTGCTCACAGTCAGCATTTTCTCCTCCATATGTTCAGCCAATTACAGAATTTATTGCTCACCCCTTTGTAGTAGTTTCACCACTGACCATTGCTATTGCATCATTAACTTTAACTGAATAAACAACCAGTTTTCCAATGAATATTGAGTAAGAAGATATGGTCTTCTTTCAGACCTCTAACTAGTCTTATGACTCATGATAGTATTTGCATCTGATACCATCAATGGCATAAACAATTCTCTATACAAGGTTATTTTGGAGTTGGCACAGGGAGGTAAGAATGGAGTGGAAAGTGTCCACTCACTCTCATTGTTTGGGAGGCAGGAAGACATGGTTGGTCTAGGAGAAGACTGTGACCCACTTGCATTAAGGGTGCAAACCACAACAGAAAATAATATGCATGGGAACACAAATGCATTCTGAGATGCAAGCATGCATACCAATGGTTACAGCAAGTGGTTACAGGCAGGGGAAAGTAGGGCTCGAACAACCAAAAAAAAAAAAAAAAAAAATCTCCCTACAAAGATGTACTAATGCCAGGTCTTAGATTTCATGCAATAAAAAATGAATGAGTCATAGCATTCTTGACCAATGAAGAATGAACAGGTCAGCAGCGGGTCCAAAAGTAGGCAAGTAGGTCAGGGTGATAATTGTACAAAAAAGTCAGGTTTTTTGCGGGGAAATTGCTAACGCAATCTTTTAAGATATTGACTAAAGCATGCCTAATTGAGTGCTCCTTTTGCCTCTTTTGACCTTTACACTTTTGTCAGTGAGCATATGCAAAATAAATGTTAACTCATAATTTCATACATACAGAATGCTATAGACTGCTTTACCATCCTAGTACCATTTTAGTAATGGTATGCACAGTAAATAACATACCAGTTTCCTTCTAACACTTGAAAAATTAACATATGTAGGGCTTTATCATTTTAATGTGAATGATTTTTGCTGTCATCCCTGTGATCTAATTTGGTTAGAAGAAATGCATGAATGCCCATTGTTATGTATAGTCTAGTTTCAGACAACCACTGTGCTTTCACATCCTGTTGACTATTTTCTGTTAGATATGCAATGTCTTATGTAGAAAATGAGCACCATATTATAAAGTGTATTGTAGAATGCTGAATGATATTAAATTCTATTAGAATTAACACTGAGCATTTTACATATATCCGTAAGATTGATATTACTATTCAGTTAACTGTACGTACAAGCCACGTTGTCTGTAGAAAAAGAGAAGGCACTTTTTTGTAAATCAGTTTTAAAGTACTGTTTTCATATCGCTCAACTGTACAGGTTTTTGCAGAATGCCCAGATTTTTGTCTGGCAATTTTGGTCCGTTTTTCATAAAATAGTGTTTTTTTGGCAAATTAATGGCAAATCATTAAATACTGAAGTTAGAAAATAACGACAGACATTTAAGTTTCAGACTTCATACCCTTCCGAAAATTCATGCTAATGCAAAACCTGTTATTCTATCAACCTTCTAAGTTTGTAAGAGCAATATTTAAAAATTGTCCCCATTTTTGGGCCTCTGTCCCACTTTTATTTATGGCTTTGTCCAGATTTCTTGTTCTGAGAGGTTGAGAGGTATGCTGTTTGTGTGGGCTCCTGATGTTTTGTGGATGGGATGATCATTACAAAATACGTTCTATGAAATATTAGTTATAACAATGAAAAAATGTTGCAATGCTCTAAGAAATTGTTTACAATGGAAAATAATGATTTATTTTTATATATTAGCAAAAAGAAAACATGAGCAGCAGTGTATACAGTAGAGAATGGTAAGGCTACAGCCCATTGGTGATTTTATCTAATAAAAATATTGTAAAAGGGATTTCAAGGATTTATTTGGAGAGGCCATCTCAAATTTTACCTTTTAGGGCAGCCGTTTGTCACCACAGTCACCCTGTATTGGCATCAGCTTACAATGCCCTAGTAAACATCTTGTAGTTGTCAAGCTGTGCATTACAAGAAGGCATAGCTATCAAAATAATTAACATTACTGTGATGTGTGTGTGTGTGTGTGTGTGTGTGTGTGTGTGTGTGTGTGTGTGTGTGTGTGTGCGTGCTCTGGGGTGATAATTCATCACTGAAATGTATTATATCACATAGAAGAAGTATACTGGAATTCATTCTGGGAAAGTCCCACTGATTTAGATTAGAACTGTCCCATATTGTTTCATTGTGTAACAAACGTAGGTAGTTCTAAATATGTTATTACTTACAGATAAGTATAGCATACCAGAGAACTAATATGATGGCCTTCGATGCAGACACATTTTTTCCTGCCCTGCCCTTTCACCCTTGTGTTATCTTAGTAACAAGATACATCCCCTAGGTGCTGCCTTTGCTGAGTTTATGTTTAATTACTAACATTTGACATTATTTTCTATACTGTTCTGCCAAGTTCAATAGTTCATCTCCCCCCATCCAAAAAGGACTGTGGCAGAGAATAGGAGTAAGCTGCAAGACAGTCATTTTTAAGCTGGGGCTGGCATTTGGGTAGAAAGTAGTGAGGCAGAGTATGTATGTATGCTTTTATGAATGCTGCTCTGTTGGGATGGGATTGGTTATATGCAGGAAGGAGGACGATAAAAATGTAAGAAAGTCTGGGATTTAAAAAAAGGATGAAGTGAATGGCAGATCTGCTTCATGAATAAAACTAAATACAAGATGATAAAATAGGTAATGAAAATTAAATCATTCATTTACAGAAAATGTTCATTTCTCTGGATGTCAAGTCTGCCCAAAGTATATTTGGATTGTGAAACATTACTCTAAGTGACAGTAATAGGAGAACTTTTTATTTATATTTTAATTTTTTAGGTAGATTCAGTGGAATCAGTGCTCTACCCCATTTAACAAATTCAAAAGAGAATAAATAAAATAAAACAAACAAATGAGCTTAACTAAGAAGACCTTTTTTTCATGACTGAATCCCATAAGAACAGTAATTAACAATATTAGGTTTTATTTAACAACACAGAAACAGGAAACAGATGCAGACACAATATATAGGCTAACTCAAAATTCTCTTAAGGACATCAAAGCGATCTAAGAAAATTCTAGAACTGTAATGTCTACCCTTAAACATACTGTTATGTTTGACATTTTAAACACAGGATTACTGAATTAGGTATCTATGCCACTGTGGTATAGTCTGTTTCTTTAAGGGTTATGTTTTTTTGCTACCTGAAGAATGACAATGATGTGGGTTAGTCTAGTGCAGCTAGAATTGAGTCTTCTAATATACATACAGCTTTGGCTGTGCTGCATAGTGAATAATGAGAAATCTCTAGTGTAGTAGCTGAAGACATAATTCACTTGTGTGCTTTTGTTTTTTAATTATTGACCATACCATATGAATTAGCAGCTGCCTAGAGTGAGCACCCAGTAAATTAGAGTAACAATGAATGTTGTGGTCCTGCTTGATATGACTGACCAGTTTGCATAACTAAGAATGAAATAGGATGCTGTCATCTAAACACAACATTAACAAATCTACTGATGTTTATTTTTTATACAGCAGAAGCAGAATGCATGACAGGCAGTGCACATTCAAGGGCTGAAAGTAAAACTAAATCCAGACTTTGCTTTTGTAACCAAGACATCTAGTGTATTTGATAGGAAGATAACTGAGATAAAGTTCCTCATGCAGTCCTTTGCTTGCAACAAGAGAAGTTTGGCATGGGTCCGTCTACATTCTCATGTATTTGTAAGATTAAATAGTGTTAACAATGTTTCCATCTAACTAAAGTTATTGTCGGTACTTAATAGCATGTTTTGTCATTTCTGCATACCAAGTAAGATAGATATTAGGCAAGACTGAATAAACTCTACATGGCTGATTGAAACTATGTGTGCATCGCTGCAAAAGCACTCTGATTTGTATTTAGTAAGTAGCTGCACATGATGTGTAGAGCTGCACAAACACAGTAAACATTATTGCATGCTAATTACTACATAAACAACGGAACAGCATGCTAATCAACCAATCCAAGATTGCAGAGCTATTTAACAAACTATAAAGAAAGTGTGTACACTTAGTGTAGCCTTTTGCCCTGTACTCAAAAACTTACTAGAATACTGCCACAGAAACTACACTGGAAAGAAAGAAAGAATGTTAGGAGCTGCTAGTGCTCTTCTGCATATGTATATGCAACAGGCTCAGGTTTATGCTGCTGCTGCTCCTGATAGGCCTTGGGCAAGGAGGAGAAGGGTATTTAGACCCCATTTATCTTTTCATGGTCTGCATGAGGTTAAATAGGTGGATAAAGATACACTCCAGGAACTCTGCAACAGCTGTCGACCTCAAATGAGAGAAAGGGCAAACTGAGGGGAACCAATGCCTGTGGAGACCAAAGTACACGTAGCACTTAGAATATCAGGTACAGAACCCTTTCAGTAACCCACAGAGGACATTCTGGGGGTGTCACATGCATCAACATCCAGGCCGCTACACCAATTCCTGAATACAACATGCCAGTGACTCTCTTTCTCTCTCTCTCTCTCTATATATATACATATATATAGCTGAGAGTTTACTGTACTTATGCAGTTTACCAAATAACCTGATCCATGCAACTAAAATATCCAGTGTAGAAAAAACAGTCCGAAAAGTGTACTTATCCCTACATTCTCACAAGTGGAGCAATAAGCATGATTGAAAAAAGACTCTGCCCATTCAAGTTCCTTAGTTACTTTGTTACCTTTCAGTGTAGATTCATCCCGCTGAGCACTTTGAGGAGGCTGAATACCAAACTTTTGACTTTGTGTATCAGATGTAAACATAGTGTAGCCTCTACATAATTGTTAGGTGGTAATGGCTTGCAACAGTGAATGATTACTCCAAATGAAGCAAAACACAGTAATGCACACACACCCTTCACTGAAGTGGGTGTGTTAGTGAAGATACACATATAAAGTGTGGGATTACCTGCAGGGAGCTTTTAAACAAAACCACACACCCCACATGTATATTTCCTTGGCATAATAGCAGTTTCTTGCCTGTGCTGAAAACTGTTGTTGGCTCTCAAATATTTCTCTCATACCTTGAAAGAAATATGAGAGAATATGCACTACAGATAGCATATGCGATAGTAAAGTAAAGATAAGGGAAGCATTTCCAGAATACAAAGAGAAGGCAGAGCTGTAGTTTTGTAAAATTTCTCATAAATAGCATGTGATCAGTCATTCCACTAAATATGTTCTCTATCTACACATTTACAATCAGCTGAGATACATACCTCTCAACTGTGCATATTTTCACGGAATGTCTAGATTTGTGCCTCATATTTTTGGTCTGTTTCTCATAAAATTGTGGTTTTCCAGCAATTCATTGCTAGGTCATTGAGGGTTGAAGTCAGAAAATAATGACAAACATTTGAGTTTCAGACTTCATAACCTTCAAAATTCATGCTAATGCAAAATGTGCTATTCTATCAACTTTCTAAGTCTGTAAGAGCAATATTTAAAAAGTGCCCTTATTTTGGGGCCTTTGTCCCTCCATTATTTATGGCTCTGTCCAGATTTCTTATTCTAAGAGGTTGAGAGGTATGGCTGCGAATGTCTAAGTGTATAACACTGGATATGAAATGTGACTTGCTTTTACACATATGATTTAAGTAGTATTGCAAATCTGTGTCTATGGCAAAGTGAGATAACCCACCATACCTCATCAGCCTAAAATCATCAAAAATCTGAACAAAGGCCCATGAAAAGTAGGGACAACTAGCCATAAATCTGTACTCTGATTAACATAAAATTTGCATACATAATTATGTAACCCGCACCAACTCCAGTGGAATTGTGGGATATCAACTTTTAAACACAAATTAAAGAACAAAATATTAAATACAAAATATAACCAGAGCAATGCAACAGTTCCAAAGGAACATTGCAGCCTAGCTGAGGGCACACAGAAATAAGACAGTGACACAGCATAAGAATTTGCATATTTAAAAGAAAGAGCACCATTTTTTTTTAACTGCAAATTATAATGTTATTGTCATTTTTAATTAGAAAATGGAAACAAAATGAATCTGGAAACATTTCTAATTATTAATTTGCAACTATTCCTCATTTATGCATTAGCATTCTAAACTTGACAGGGTTCAAAAATACGTATCACTCCAGATTAGCATTTCACTAGCTCTGTGCATTTCAAATTTACTGATGTTGTAAATTAAACTTATTCTCTGTCCAGATGAAATAGGTTAATTCATGCATAAAAAGGGAAATTGGCTAGGTTTAAAATGGGCCACAAGGACAGCTAGCCTAACATTTACCTGTGATCCTATGAACTGAAGGACACACAGCATATAATTTATAGTCAGGTGTTTGGCAGTCCAAAGCTAGAGAAGGTAGCCTATTCTCTCTCTCTCTCTCTCTCTCTCTCTCTCTCTGTCTCTCACTGTCTCTGTATGTATATATATATATATATATATATATATATATATATATATATATATATATATATATATATATATGTGTATATATGGATGATTTTATCAGAAACTAGGGAAAATATCATTTTATTACATTTGGGTTGTTTGTGAAAAATCAAACCAAGAAATCTTATGTTTCCACTACTGAAAATATGATCTCAGTCAACTGATTCAAGAATTATTATAACCAGCTCTAGCTAGATTGAACTTTATGGATCCTGTCTACATTTATTGTGTTGAAATCTCCAGTTATTAATGTATGCCTATTTGACATCTTTCTCTGATTATAATCTGACAAATTGTACGTCACACCATATGTGACATCACAACACTTATACAAGGCAATGTCTGAATACATTTATTCATTCTATAGACAATCCCCAGGATTCGCTAATCTTCCATGCAGGAATAAGTTATTCCTGCACAGAAACGACCATTTAAGTGCAGCGCTGCAGCACGCCATGCATATTTATGAAGGCGCGCTGCCTGTGCTCCTAAACTAACACAGAGCCATGGATGAGTGCAGAGGGTGTGTCTGAGAGCAGAGCTCTCACAATATACACGTTCCTGCACTCAATAATTGCTGTTCGGCAATTAAAATGTGCGAGAATGCTCATAGGACCCCAAAAACATCAGGATAGCTGTAAAATGTATAGATGCCTGCAGAAATCCACAGCAATATTTTAAATCTGTCCCTCCATTTGTTCCCCCATCATTTCAGGGTTTGTCCAGAGTTTGCACTCCAAGAGGTTGAGAGGTATGCCCAACATGAAGCAGAAAGCTAACAAAATAACAAGTGTAGCAGTAGCAGGGATATTTATGAAGGGTATAGATAAAAGAACACTACGAGTTTTTTTTTTTTTTTTTTTTATAAAAGCGATAAATTTTAACCATAGCTGCACAGGTGTGCCCATTGCTAAGCTACGCATAGTCCAACTTAAACAGCACAATATGTTAAATAGCAAGATTCATCCAATAGAAGCAGTACTGCTATAGTGTAGTAGTTAGAGAGTATGCTTTGTGAGCAGTCATTCCTTGTTCGATCCTCACTGTAGTAAATTTCCATTTTACATGTGAATGCATGTCTTAAACAATTATTTTGTGTATAACCTACTAAATAACATATATTTGTGAACTGGAGTACTGCATTAAGTCCAGATGTAAGGTGTCATTGTAATAAAGTGGTGAAATCCCCTGATAAACACAAGTGCCTCATACAGTATATTTGCACATGAATCAGGGATACTAAACAAATTGATTATATATAATGAATGATAAATCAATGCCATACAGCAAATAATGTGTAACATTAAAAATAAGCAATGCTAAGCATTGCACACCTCTTTCCTATCACCCCTTTTTCTTGTCTTTTAAGGAAATTAGCAAGTGGGTAAGTGGCAGTAAGCACTTTTAGGCAGTACTAAGCAGGTTTAAGGCTGTTTGCACGGGGGTAAACAATGCCTACACAGATTAAGCAATTTTGAGGTTAATTCTGTGTAAGCATATTTAACCGAAAGTTAGGATTGCTTACAGTTGCACAAACCCGCTCAAACCTGCTTACAACTGCTTAAAAGTGCTTTAGTCACTCTGTATACAACAACCCTTATTCTGCCCAGCAACAAAATAATGAGCCTTTGCAAGTGTTAAACCCAGGACCCTGCATGCCATAGCCACAGTGATTTACCACTACACCATATCAGCTGTACATAAAATTGAGGTATATTCTAACAGATCCTCACTATAGGAAAATCACATTTTACATGTGAAAGGAATTTATAAACTATTTTTTTGTTGTATAACCTACTAAATAACATATATTTGTGAAATGGAGTACTGTATTAAGTCCAGAAGTGAGGTGTCACTGTAATAAAGTGGTGAAATTCGACAATAAACTCAAGTACCCCATACAGTGTACATACACATGAATCATGGATACTAAACGCATTTATAACATGTAATGAATGATAAATCAATGCCAAACAGCAAATAGTGTGCAAAATTAAAAATAAGCAGCGGTAAACATTGCACACCTCTGCTTATAAGGTGTAAGCAATGCATAGCCCAGCTAAATAGATTTGCCCATTGGTATGCCCCTTCAAGCAATGCCAACCTTGAGTAAGCAGGTTTTCCCATAGTGTAGCATTTTCAAAACAGTCCAAGCATGGCAAAGTGCAAGAAATCAGCCCTATTTAAACCCCACAGGTGGAAATATATCTCATAACTGGTTGCAGCTTCCTCCTGTAGGCACAATGGCTGGTACTGGAGAAGGATCATGCTTCCAAGCTCAGTGCTGGGAAGATCCAAGGGTCTAAGGTCATGGCAGGCATCCTGGTAAAAGACCATGAAGAGAAACTGCTGCAGAGTCAGTACCAGGGTTCCCAATATAAAGCGGAAGCTACTGGCATCCCTCGAACTGGTGAGCACGTCAGACATCACTATGCTGACCTGAAACAAAGGAAGAGGGAGCTCTTGGATCAGTGGATCCAAGAAGCTAGGCAGAGGAGTAATGTCTCAGCAGTGTGTAAGTACTCATTCTACTAACTGTTTAATAATTGCCTAGCTCGTATATGTTATGGATAGGCATGGCTAAATATTACTCTATGTCTATGACAGCTGCACCGGAGCAGGCTGTGAATCAGGAAGCCCGTGCGTATAGGCTGCAAAGGCTGCATTGCAAGGCAGGGTAGTAATAATCTTGCATGTACTGTCATAAGAAATAAATATAAAAGTAGAAGAAAGTTAATTGCCAGTATAAAACCTGTATTGTGTATGGGATGTATTGAATAAACCAAGCAATATGTCAGGAAGAGTCTCATATAGGTTGTATGTAAATAAAAGGGTAACAGCCTGGCAATAAAGATCTAACTCCTGGACTGCTTGTGTTTATTCTGGTATCATATGGTAATGTAGTGCTGCGTTCATGTAATAGTACTGTTATATTAAGTACTGTTACCTACACTGTGCTACATAAATAAAATGTGTAGGAATGTTTGTATACGACTGTTGTAATCACAAGGTCATATTGCACAACTGAGAGAGACTTAGACAGAAAAAAGTAAAATATTACACTAAAATTTAAATAGCGCACTCTACTGTGAAGTAAACTGTTGTATTTTTGGCACACACAGCCATGGTTCAAATCCTGGGAGTGGTAATAAGCTGCATACATAATCATGCCCCTCAACTGTACAGATTTTTTTGAGAAAGTTCAGATAATTATCTTAAATTTTCTGCCTGTCACCATGTCCCGCAGGCAAATCAGTGGGATGATCCCAGAAGTTTAGACAGCAAATAATGACATATAACTGATTGTCAGACATAATAACCATCAGACAAATATCTATAAGAACAATGACGGACCCAGGGAACTACTCTAGCAGCTCACCAAAATGTTATGAGAGTAATATGCAAATTATGTCCCATCTCTATCCACATGTTGTGAAGCTATAACCAGAGTGTGTGCAGTAACAGAGTGAGATGTATGTGCATAATAATAATGTGGAATCTGGTAATATGTGCAGCAACATTCAGGTAGTGTTAACAAACATTCCCTCCACAAGTCTGTCAGATAAGAAAACTGTGCCTGGAAATAAAGATTGAAATCCTGGACTGGTACTGTTTATTCTGATATTGTATAGCATTTTTAGTGTTGCAGTTTCTCTGAAAAATAATGTATTAGTCATCATTTTCACACATACTGTGCTACATAAGAAAAATGTCTAGGAATCCCCGTATAAGACTATTGTAATTACAAGGTCAGACTGTAAAACCAGGGGAGTCTTATAGACAGAAAACAGTGAAGAAATGCACAGCAGTACCTAAATAGCACACTAATCTGTGACGTACACTGTTTTATTTTCAGCAGATACAGCCATGGTTCAAATCCTGGGAGTGGTAGTAAGCTGCATGCATAATAATACCCCTCAACTGTACAGATTTGTTCAGAATGTCCAGATAATTGGCTCATATCTGCTGCCTTTTACCCTGTCCACCTGGCGAATCAGTGTGATGATCTCTGAAATTTAGGCAGCTTTTAATGACATATAACTGATTGCCAGACTTGTAAATATTCAGAAAATGTATATGAAAACAAACCTGCCATTGTAACAACTCACCAAATGTTTGAGGGCAATTGTCAAAATACGTCCCAGTTCCACCTGCATGTTGTCAAGCCTTGACCAGAGTGTGTGCAATAAGAGATTGAGAGGTATGTGCATAACATCAACCTGGAATCTGGGAATATGCATAGAAACAGTCAGGTAATATTAACAAACAATACCTGCACAGGTATACCAGGTAAGAGGTGTACACTGTAGGTAAAACACAGATAACGTATATACTTGTCTACAGACATACCACTGTCCAAACTAAGGCCATAGAGTAGTGTAATAATATCTGTAAAGTACAGATTACAGCAGGGACTAAGAAAGTTGCTAGAACTACAGGGATATACAGGTTGTTAACTGACATCTCTCTCTCCCCCCACTATATCTGCAACAATAATCTAAATATACAAAGTACTGACTGCAAAATTTCTGTAATCACAGCTGCACAGGTAAAAAATACACTCTCCAAAGCTAAGAACACAGCATCCATGGGACCTGACAATATCCCGGGCTGCGTTCTACATGAACTACAGAACGAACTGGCACCCCACCTAAGTACCTTGTTCAATCATAGCATCACCTCAGGCTTTGTGCCCACTGAATGGTGCACCATGATGGTTATCCCACTCCACAAAGGGGGAGCCATGACGGACCCAGGGAACTACCGCCCCATTAGCCTGACGAGTCTGGTCTGCAAGGCCATGGAACGTATCATCATGCAACTCATAAACAAAGACATTGGTAATCTCCAAACTCTGGACCGCACCCAATTCGGGTTTGAAAAAGGCAGATCATGTCTCCTAAACCTGATAGACTTCTTTGAAGCAGTCACCAAAGCAATAGATGAGGGTAAGGTGGTTCACACAGCCTATCTAGATCACGCCAAGGCTTTTGGCACCATCCCCCACTCTGGAATTATAGGTAAACTCACTAAACTAGGTATAAAGCCCTATGTCACAAGATGGGTTGCCAACTTACTCATGGACAGAGCCCACATTGTGAAAGTAGCAGACTGCAAATCCGACTTCAGACCAGTGACAAGTGGAGTACCACAGGGTTCAGTCCTGGATCCTCTATTGTTTGGTATCTACTTCTCTGAAGTACAAGCTAACACAGAAGGTATATAAGCCTAGACAAATGGTACCCTGGCTTTCGCCACCCAAGAAAATGATTTTCCTGTGCCCCTGTCGAGCAGAGCCAGAGAAGTGATCCCCAAGGTGAATTTCCTATCTTCCATCCAATCATCAAGATTTTTCTTGAAGAGTGCTAATGAGGAGCTTTGTTTGATATAGATAGGTAGTTTGCTCCAGAGTATGGGAAGTCTCTGGGACAGGAATCTTTCCCTTCACCATGTTCTGTTCATTGTGGTGATGAGGTTTAGGTCCCTAGAGCATGTAGCTCAGAGGGATTGGAATTTCTTTACGTGGAGCATGTCCAACAGCTCTGGGTTTGACATAGCTTTGTATGTTAGGCAGTGATTGCCTCTGAGTTGGCAATATGCGATGGAGTAAAGCTGGAGTTTTTTGAGATGGTCTGCATAGGGCATCTGTTTGAGGCCAGTAATCCTCTTTGTGAGGTATTTCTGCGGCCTTTCCAGTCGTTGTACATTTCTTGTGAGGTACATACCAAAATGGGCGTTGTACTCTATAATGGGTCTAATGAGTGACGAGTAGAGGAAAACAATGACCTCTTTTTTCCTGGATGAGAAACCTTTTGCAATGAGGTTGCCATGTAGAAGGATTTCCTGACTACTGTGCCAATGTGATTATCAAAGGAGAGACTACTGTCCACCTGTGTCCCAAGGTTGCTTATCACACATTTAGTGTTAAGTAGACTACCACCTATGTGGTAGTTCATGGGTACAAAGCTTTTACCAAAGAGATGACAATGCACTTTTTGGCATTGAGCTTGAGGCCATGGCTTTGACACCAGGCATCTGTCTTAGTGAGGCCCTTTTGTAGGATGTCCACATCATTAGGAGTTTGAATATGGCTCCTAGTTTGCAGTCATCTGAGAACTTAGTTAGCCAAAGACCTTCTGTGTTAGCCTGTACTTCAGATAAGTAGATACCAAACAGGAGAGGACCCAGGACTGAACCCTGTGGTACTTTATCTATAATTCTAGTGTGGGGGAAGGTGTTGAAAACCTTGGCAATATCTAGATTGACTGTGTGAACTACCTTACCCTCATCTACGGCTTTGGTGACCACTTCAAAAAAGTCTATCAGGCTTAGGAGACATGATCTGCCTTTTACAAACCAGAACTGGGTAGGGTCCAGAGTTTGAAGATTACCAATGTCATTGTTTATAAGTTCCATGATGATACATTCCATAGCCTTGCAGACCAGGCTCATCAGGCTAATGGGAGGGTAGTTCCCTGGGTCCGTGGTGGCTCCCCCTTTGTGGAGTGGGATAACGATTGCTGTGTGCCATTCAGTGGGTACAACGCCTGAGGTGAGGCTATGATTGAACATGGTACTTAGGTGGGTTGCCAGTTCGTTTTGTAGTTCATGTAGAACACAGCCTGGGATGTTGTCAAGTCCCTTGGATGCTGTGTTCTTGGCTTTGGAGAGTGTGTTTTTTTCCTGTGCAGCTGTTATTACAGGAACTTTGCATTCTTCCAGAATACAGATGGGTCCTTTAGGGGATGAGAGGGGGGTAAAGTTAGCACTAAACCTATCTGCCAGGATGTTGGAAATATCAATAGGTTCTGTATATTTAGTGCCAATGTTCTGTAACTCAGAGCAGATCTGAATGTTGCCATTGAGATTCTTGACATAGCTATAGAATGCTTTGTGGTTGTCTTTAGAATCAGTGACAATTTTGTTTTCATAACTAGTTTTGGAGGATTTTATGAGAGATCTCAGCTTTTTACTGAGGCTGACCAGAGAGTTCCTCCAGTCGTGGGATTTTCCTCTTTTTTGCAACAGTTTCTTTCTTCTGTTGTAGAGTTTGTTTATAGCAGGGGACCACCAGATTGTCTTCCTTTATTTGGAGGAATGCATCTTGGCTCTGTTAGGGATTGCATGATCCATGCACTTGTGTAAGTGCTTTTAAAGTGCATTTGTGTAGAATTCAGCAGTCTTACCTCTATTGTCCATCAGCATGGGTGTCATGAAGTTTGCCACTTCTGTCTTAAGATGCATGAAGTTGACTTTAGAGAAATGTTTTATGGTTGTTTCCCTAATAGGGGGTGGGGGTGGAATGTGGATATCTAGGGAGATTAGCTTGTGGTTGGATCTGACCAATGAGGACATGGCCTCTGGTGTGGATCACCGGTTGCCTATGTTGGTAATGACCAAGTCTAGGATATTGCTGCCCCTGGTGAGGCTGTGGATAAGTTGATCCAAGGCGTTGGAATTTATGAATTCCAAAATATGCTGAGAACAAGAGTTGGTACATGAGTAGTTTTCCCAGTTAATGGTGGGCTAGTTGAAATCGCCCATTATTAGGGTGTTAGGTTGTACCCTAATACTTTCCAGTGTATCAAGAAATGAGGAGTGTGAATCCTGGGGCATGGTGGGGGATCTGTAGCAAGCTACAATTTGGATTGTGGTCTTGCCCAGAGTTAGTTGCACTTGGATAATCTCAGATGCATTATGCTGAGCAACTAGCCTGGAGTTGTGGATATCCTTAAAGAATATGGACACCCTTCCACCATTAGTGTTTCAGCCCAGGTTAGCTGGCCAAAATGTGTGGTATGAATTATAGCCTGGTAATACAGGGGTGCTCTCTGGAGCCTTGAACCAGGTCACTGTCACTGCACAAATGTCGATGTTCTCCATTTTAAGGAGTGCTTCAAGTGAGGGCATTTTGAGGTTGAGACTTCTGGCATTGAGTAGCATTACCCTCAGATTTTGCTTGCTTGTACCTGTTATGGTGGTGAATTTGTCATTTGAACCTTGCCTAAAAAAGGCACTATAGGTGTGGCAAGAGCCTTAGCCAGTATCCGGAATCCCAAGGGCGACAGGTGCAGGCCATCTTTGGCAAAGCATTGTGGTTTGTCGATCATGTCATCCCATGCAGACAGATACTGGATCTCCTTAGAATGACACAAGAAGCTTAGTCAATTGTTCAAGTCAATTATTTTGTTCTTGTACTGTGGTATCATTCTGGTGAAAGCAAGATGCTATTGAGGGCTAGGGTCATACCTGCTTGGGATACAAAATCTGGCAGCTCCTCCATGTCTATTTTCATGTAGTCCAGGGAGGTACGTCTGAGGTCATTTACACCAACATGGACAATGACAGACTCATATTTGTACTTGTTGTGGAGTAACCTGAGTGTGTGCATTATGTGGTGGATCTTGGCACCCAACAAACAGCTGACAGTAACTTTCTCCTTGTTTAGCCTGGTGAGTGCAACATCAGTGTGCCTGACTATGGAGTCACCAATAACTAGAGTATTGGGTATGTTGTTATGCTTTATGGGCTGTGGTTGAGTGGCACACTGAGTTTATGGGCTATGTGGCATTTGGGTTGTGTTGGGGGGGTGGAGGTTGCTTGTCCTTCTGCTTTGGAAATCCTTGTTGCTTGGGTAAACTTTTATTGAGAGCCTCTGTGAATGTAGCTGTGTGTTTTGTGTTTCTATGTTTGTGTTTTGGTGGTGTATGTTTTGAGGGACTATGTGATGAGTGTGGTGTGGTGGAAGTGTTTACCTTCTTCTCTTGACTGTCTTGTCCAGTCATGGGTGAAGAGAGTATTGTTTCCAGTTTGGCTATATATAAGTGCAGGTTGTAGTGTTGGGTGGTAGGGTTGTCTGAGTACATGAGGCATTTGCTGCATTGCCCCAAGATACCCAGATTCATAGGTTCATAGGTTGGTACTAGGATATTGGCCCGAGGGCCTATACAAGCCTAGCCATAACAATTCCCTGGATATTTCCACCCACAATATTTACTTCCCTGGACCCCTGTCTAGCAGGGTGACTGATATGATCCCTGGGGTGAATTTCCTATCTCCCATCCAGTCATCAACGTTCCTTTTGAAGAGGGTCAAGGAGGCACTGTGCTTGACATGTATGGGCAGTCTATTACAGAGTATGGGGAGTCTCTGGGTCAGAAAGCTATCCCTCCAGCATGTTTTGTACATTGTGATGACAAAGTTTAGATCGCTGAAGCGTGTGGCTCTGAGGGATTCGGATTTTTTTAAGTGGAGCATGTCCGACAGCTCAGGGTTTGACATGGCCTTGTATGTTAAGCAAAGATCACCTCTGAGTAGACGATATGCCACAGAGTATAGCTGGAGTTTTTTTAGATGGTCAGCATATGGCATCTGCTTTAGGCCTGTGATTCTTTTAGTGAGGTATTTCTGTAGCCTTTCCAACTGTTGCAGATGTCTTGTGAGGTACAAACCAAATGAGGCTTTATACTTTATAATGGGTCTAATGAGGGATGAGTACAATGGGACAATGACCTCCTTTTTTCTGGATGAAAAGCCCTTAGTGATGAGGTGTGCCGCACAGAAGGATTTCCTGATTGTTGTGGCGATGTGGTTATCAAAGGTGAGATCACTGTCCACCTGTGTCCCTAAGTCTCTCATCACACTTTTGGTGTTTAGTGTACTGCCACCTATGTGGTAATTCATGGATACATGTTTTTTCCTAAAGGGGATAACTATACATTTCTTGCCGTTAAGCTTGAGCCCATTGCTCTGGCACCAAGCATCTGTTTCTGTAAGGCCTTTTTGTAGAAATCCACATCATTTGGGGATTCAATATTGGCTCCCAGTTTGCAGTTATCTATGAACTTTGTTAGCCAGAGCCCCTTAGTGTTGGCCTGTACTTCAGAGAAGTAGATGGCAAACAAGAGCGGTCCCAGGACTGAACCCTGAGGTACTCCACTTGTCACTTGTCTGGAGCTGGATTTGGAGTTAGCTACCTTTACAGTCTGGGTTCTGTCAGTAATCCAGTTGGCAATCCATCGAGTGATGTAGGGATTTATGCCCAGCTTAGTAAGTTTATCTATGATTCCAGAGTGGGGGATGGTGTCAAAAGCCTTGGCGAGGTCCAGATAGGCTGTGTAAGCCTTACCCTCATCCACAGCTCTGGAGACTGATTCGAAGAAGTCAATTAGGTTCAAGAGACAAGATCGGTCCTTCACAAACACAAACTGGGTGGGGTCCAGTATTGGAAGGTTGCCAATGTCTTTCTTTATAAGTTCCATGATAATGCGTTCTATGCCCTTTCAGATCAGGCTTGTCAGACTGATGGGACGGTAGTTCCCAAGATCCAAGGTGGAGTCCCCCTTGTGGAGTGGGATAACTGTAGCTGTGCGCCACTCAGTGGGCACAAAGCCTGAGGTGAGGCTATAATTAAACATGACACTTAGGTGAGGTGCCAGTTCAGTTTGTAGTTCATGTAGTACACAGCCTGGGATGTCATCTGGTCCCATGGATGCTGCATTCTTAGCTTTGGAGAGTGCAGTTTCTTCCTGTGTAGCTGTGATTACCGGAATTTGGCAATCTTTCGGTATTGAGATGGGCCCTTTAGGGGGTGAGAGGGAGGGTGAAGTTGGCACTAAATCGATCTGCCAGGATATTGGCAATATCCTTGGGATTAGTATATTTAATGCCATTCTGTTGTAGCTCAGAGCAGATCTGAGCATTGCCATTTAGATTCTTGACATATCTATAGAATACCTTGTGGTTGTCTTTGAAAACTTTGGCAATTTTATTTTCGTAGCTAGCTTTTGAGGATTTTATGAGGGATCTCAGTTTCTTACTGAGGCCTGTAAGGGAGTTTTTTGCATCCTGGGATTTTCCTCTTTTCTGCAACAGTTTCTTCCTTCTTTTGTATAGTTTGTTTATGGCAGGGGACCACCAGAATGGCTTCCTTTTTTTGGAGAAGAGCATCTTGGTTCTATTTGGGATGGCACAATTCATGCATGAGTGGATGTACTCGTACAGTGTCTTAGTGTAGGATTCAGCATAGGTTCATAGGTAGGTACTAGGCAAATGGCCCTAGGGCCTATATAAGCCTAGCCAAATGGTACCCTGGCTTTTGCCATCCAAGAAAATTATTTTCCTGTGCTCCTGTCAAGCAGAGCCACAGAAGTGATCCCCAGGGTGAATTTCCTATCTCCTATCCAATCATCAAGATTTTTCTTGAAGAGTGCTATTGAGGAGCTTTGTTTGATGTAGATAGGTAGTTCGTTCCAGAGTATGGGAAGTCTCCGGGACAGGAATCTATCCCTCCAGCATGTTCTGTTTATTGTGGTGACAAGGTTTAGGTCCCTAGAGCATGTAGCTCAGAGGGATTGGTATTTCTTTAAGTAGAGCATGCCCAAAAGCTCTGGGTCTGACATGGCTTTTTATGTTAGGCAGAGATTGCCTCTATGTAGGCGATATGTATCAGAGTAAAGCTGGAGTTTTTTGAGACGGTCTGAGTAGGGCATCTGTTTGAGGCTGGTAATTCTCTTTGTGAGGTATTTCTGTGCCCTTTCCAGTTGTTATAGATGTCTTGTGAGGTACATACCAAAAGGGGCGTTGTACTCTATATTGGATCTAATGAGTGATGAGTAGAGGGGAACAATGACCTCTTTTTTCCTGGATGAGAAACCTTTTGTGATGAGGTGTACCACAGAGAAGGATTTCCTGACTACTGTGACGATGTGATTATCAAAGGAGAGACCACTGTCCCCCTGTGTCCCAAGGTCTCTTATCACACTTTTGGTGTTAAGTAGACTACCGCCTATGTGGTAGTTCATGGGTACAGAGTTTTTATCAAAAGGGATGACAATGTACTTTTTGGTATTGAGCTTGAGGCCATGGCTTTGACACCAGGCATCTGTCTCAGTGAAGTCCTTTTGTAGGATGTCCACATCATTAGGAGTTTTGATTATTGCTTCTAGTTTGCAGTCATCTGTGAACTTTGTTAGCCAAAGACCTTCTGTGTTAGTCTGTACTTCAGAGAAGTAGATACCAAACAGAACAGGACCTAGAACTGAACCCTGTGGTACTCCACTTGTCACTGGTTGGTCTGAAGTTGGATTTGGAGTCTGCTACTTTCACAGTGTGGGTTCTGTCAGTGAGCCAGTTGGCAAACCGTCTTGTGACATAGGGATTTATACCTAGTTTAGTGAGTTTATCTATAATTCCAGAGTGGGGGGGGGGTGGTGGTGTCAAAAGCCTTGGCGAGATGTAGATAGGCTGTGTAAACCACCTTACCCTCATCTACGGCTTTGGTGAACACTTCAAAGAAGTCTATAAGGTTAGGCAATATGATCTGCTGTTTACAAACCCAAACTGGGTAGGGTCCAGAGTTTGGAGATTACCAATATCATTGTTTATAAGTTCCATGATGATACTTTCCATAGCCTTAAAGACCAGGCTCATCAGTCTAATGGGGTGGTAGTTCCTGAGGTCTGTGGTGGCTCCCCCTTTATGGAGTGGGATAACCACTGATGTGCGC
The DNA here is from genome assembly GCF_019279795.1 of Protopterus annectens. NCBI lineage: Eukaryota > Metazoa > Chordata > Ceratodontiformes > Protopteridae > Protopterus > Protopterus annectens. Next base: position 1,661,908,375 of record NC_056739.1, read on the forward strand.
TATTCAGTGGGCACAAAGCCTGAGGTGAGGCTATGACTGAACATGGTACTTAGGTGGGGTGCCGGTACGTTCTGTAGTTCATGTAGAACGCAGCCTGGGATGTTGTCAGGTCCCATGGATGCTGTGTTCTTAGCTTTGGATAGTGTGTTTTTTTACCTGTGCAGCCATGATTACAGGAACTTTGCATTCTTCCGGTATAGAGATGGGCCCTTTAGGGGATGAGAGAGGAGTAAAGTTTGCACTGAACCTATCTGCCAGAATGTTGGCAATATCAGTTGGATCTGTTATTTTAGTGCCATTGTGCTGTAACTCAGAGCAGATCTGAGTGTTGCCATTGAGATTCTTGACAGCTATAGAATGCTTTGTGGTTGTCTTTAGAATCAGTGGTGATTTTGTTTTCATAACTAGCTTTGGAGGGTTTTCTGAGGGATTTCAGCTTTTAACTGAAGCTGACCATGGAGTTCCTCCAGTCATGGGATTTTACTCTTTTTTGCAACAGTTTCTTTATTCTGTTGTAGAGTTTGTTTATGGCAAGGGACCACCAGAATGCCTTCCTTTTTTTGGAGGATAGCATCTTGTTTCTGTTAGGGATTGCACAATCCATGCACTCGTGTAAGTGCTTATAAAGTGCAATTGTATAGGATTCAGCAGTTGTACCTCTATTGTCTTTCAGAATGGGTGTTGTAAAGTTTTCCACTTCTGTCTTAAGAAGCATGAAGTTGGCTTTGGAGACATTTTTTATAGTGATTTCTCTAATGGGGGTGGAGGTGGGATGTGAATATCTAGGGTGATTAGCTTGTGGTCGGATCTGACCAACGAGGAATTGACCTCTGGTATGGAACACCGATTGCCCATGTTGGTAATCACCATGTCTAGGATATTGCTGCCTTTGGTAGGGGTGTGGATAAGTTGATCCAAGGCACTGGAATTTATGTATTCCAGAAAACATTAATCATAAGAGTTGGTACATGAGTAGTTTTCCCAGTTAATGGTGGGGTAGTTGAAGTCACCCACTATCAGGGTGTTAGGTTGTACCCTAATATTTTCCATTGTATCAAGAAATGAGGAGTGTGAATTCTGAGGCATGGTGGGGGATCTGTAGCAAGCTACAATTTGGATTGTGGTCTTGCCCAGAGTTAGTTGTACTTGAATAATCTCAGATTCATTATGCTGAGCAACTAGCCTGGAGGTGTGGATATTCTTAATGAATATGGACACGCGTCTGCCTTTAGTGCTTTAGTCCAGGTTAGGTGGCCGAAAGGTGTGGTATGAATTATAGCCTGGTAATGCAAGGGTGCTCTCTGGAGCCTTGAACCAGGTCTCTGTCACTGCACAGATGTCAATGTTCTCCATTTAAAGGAGTGCCTCGAGTGGGTGCATTTTGAGGTTTAGACTTCTAGCATTAAGTAGCATTACCCTCAGATTATGCTTGCTTGTACCTGTTAGGGTGGTGAATTTGTCATTTGAATCTTGCCTAAAAAAGGCACTATAGGGGTGGCAAGAGACTTAGCCAGTATCCGGAATCCCAAGAGAGACAGGTGAAGGCCATTTATGGCAAAGCATTGTGCTTTGCCGATCATGTCATCCCAGGCAGACAGATACTGCATCCCCTTAGAATGACACCAGAAGCTTAGCCAATTGTTGAAGTCAATCATTTTGTCCTTGTACTGTGGTATCATTCTGGTTGATGGCAGTATGCTACTCAGGGCTAGGGTCATACCTATCAAACACAGTTGGCCAGCAGTGAAATGACTCAGAATATTGAACAAAGTAAAAGACACCCATACCAAGTGTAAAAAGAGACTTTAATATACACAGACCAGTTTCAGCACACCAGTGCCTTCTTCAGTGTGGAAAAAATCAACATACAAAAACCTGTGAAGCATCATTATTTAAATACAACCACCACCAATAGGAATCATGATATGTTCCCATAAACCAATACATAAACATGAGATAATGAATAATGTAAAATACTAATGATGATGATATATTGACTGCAATTTAAGATGAAGAACAGGGAAATATAACATTACCTAAAGACCCTATGCTATGCCAACTTGGACAAATGATAAAAATTGTAAAAATAAAGCACAAAAGATTGAATAAACCCCATTGGTCCCAGAAAACTGAATAAATAAAAATAGTATTAAAATATTATAATGAATAGTTATTTATACATACAAAAACATGGTTTTTATCTCTTGATGGAATAGACATACTTCTTCTGATGGGGAATGCATCAACATTTTGGATTATTTGTTTTCCAACAGAGTGTATGGCAAAGACGAACATAGCATTCTTCCAAATGTCTCTCTGGATTTGGGCCTATTTACTCTATGCAACTGATGCAGGCTTCGTGCTTTGTGGGACACTAAATGTCAGGCTTTTGTAATACCTGTATTTAGTAAGAACAGTGGCTAATATCTATCATTCCATCAGGTGGATGCTTTTTTGGACATTTTACTTTGATTGTTTGCTATTTGGACCTTAGTTGGCGTAATTCTATATAAATCCATCTGGTGTTTCTTCAGGGACATTGGCGTTTTTTATTGGAATACTATCTATAACGGATTATGCCTTCAACACTAACATTACAGATAGTGTGGTCATAATCAATCCAGGGTTGGTGGTGAAGGCCAAAGCAGCGTTTCCAGTGGGTTTATTCACTTTATGGAACTATTGCAGACATTGCGTATTGTGGGACATTTATTGTAAGGTTTTTTGTATTAGAACAGTGACTATTATTTATCGCTCCAAAAGGTGGATGTTTTTATGGACATTTTATACCTGTTTGTTTGCCATTTGGAACTTGGTTGGCATAAATTAGTTTAATAAATTTGTCTGGCCATTTTGTGGGACATTTGCCATTTTTTGTTAGAACTAAAATTCATAATGCGTCATGATTGCGATTTTATATATAGTGTGGTTGTAATTGGTACAAGTTGTACATATAGGTGTATTGTACACTATAAAAAATGTTGCTATATACAGAGTCTTTTAGATTTGTTGTTTCCTTTTTTTGGGACATTATTTATGCTTTGTCTTTACAAACACACATAGTGTTGTTTTGCAACTTTATCATTGTATAACTGAAATGAATAATTCTTGCAGTACCAATTATCATAAGCCTATACATATTGTGGGCCAACTAGGCCATAGAGCATACATATATATTTTCAACAGCATTGGTGGTATTATAATTATTAGGACACTAGGTGCCTAATTCCTTTTGGGAGACATTATGTTTTGTCTTTTTGGGGTCAACCCACCATTAGATAGGTGGCTCTAGGTTAAACAATATGTACATTACTGACAGTTGATAGGTTATAGATTTTTGTTATGTACATTAATGGACCTTTACTTGTTTGATTTTACCTTGGCCATATTGTGATCACATTTTTACATATATCTTTATCAAGCATACAATTTGGTCACTGTTCTAGTTATATTACAATTTATGGGTTCACAGTATATGATCCATCTGTGTTTGTAATATGTGATTTTCAACATATACCCATGAGTGTTTAGCTTTATTATTTTGGTGTATTGTGGACAATTGGATTTCATAGACCCTGGGGGGCTTTTTTTCTGTTGGGGCTAAATAACTCAGACATTTACATACAACATTTTATACATTTCTAAGTTGTATGTATAGTTGGACGTTCCTTGTATCAGTCTATCATTGTTTTCTACTATTTTGGTCCTAGGTTATGACATTTTTTGATTTATCATAGGTGGTCATTTTATAAATCAATGCGGTATTGAACATACTCTCTCTATTTAAGTGTGGATTATCATTTGATAATAAGGATTTTTGGTGAATCCCTGACTGGCATTCATTGGTTTTGCTTTCATTATAATTTCATCAGATTATACTTGTTCAGATATTTCTCGGGTTGGTGGTGCTATCTGCTTAACTACATTATTGGTCCACAATGCATTCACAGCATAGATCTCGAAAATATACTCTCTGGATTATTTGCCGATCAGGAGGACATAGGTGTATTTGGCATTAGGTCCTCGCCAGGCAATAATCCCTGTGATCAAGCACAACATATACTTCCGGATTGTGATTTTGCCTTTCATTCCCTGACCAAGAGCTTAAAGACTCTTAGGTCAAACATCTGGCACTTGAGATTATTTCGTGCTTATGTTAATCAGAATATTGCCCCTAGGGGCCTCAGGATTCGGTTACAACCTCTGGTCGGTCGACCAGATGACAGGCTTAATATTGAATGGAAGGAAGCCCTACAGACAGGATCCATGTTATTTGTGAATGCATTATTACAATATTATGAGAGAATGGTGGACACCAATATACAGGAGGTTAAAACATTATGTTTAGACTGTAAGAAATTTGAGTCATATCCCAAATTTCAGGATTGTCTCAAGAAATTGTCCCATGAACTTACCAACCATGAGAAAATCACTAAAGAATGAAAGATCAAAAAATGTCATAGGGGTTCTATGGAGTATCAGAGGGGTCACTCCTTTGAGTCCAACAAGACGGTCAGATTTGTGGATGCCAGTCAGGGATCATCATCGGTTCGATCCAAAAAAAGACCACGGTTTATTCTAAAAAACAGAGAGAGGTCCAATACTAGCACATCAGGAGAGGATTCCTCTTTCACTGAGAATGAAAGTACTGATCATAAGGAGTCTCCATATAGAAAGAAATCCAATAAGAATATCCCATTAGAAATGGTCCCAGGCGTCATGGTGGATGCAAGCACAGGAATAGACACAAGATACAATTCACTGGAGGGATTAATCCAGAACTTTCTAACATAGTTGATAATGAATGCCTGAATGTTTTAAACTTGTCGAATGTAACATTATCTTCTGAACAAGAACAACTATTGAATAAAGGGCTTAGCTATGTCCCTGTTTTTTTTTCTAATGAATATCATATTGTCATGGATGTTCTAACCTTTTGTCGTAATCTGAACTCGAAATTGTTTTTCGCCGACAGGGAAACTCAAAGATCTAATGAATTTAGATTTTATAAATCAGATTTTCAGCCCCCCATGAACAAACATGTTTCGATATTTATGCAATCAGTACTTAGAGATTTACATTTTCAACATACTGATTACATTATGTTGGGGCATACCCTCTCTTCACAAGAATCTTTGGCCCTAGAACAATTACGTAATAATCATGATATTATGATTTTACCTGCAGACAAGGGTGGAGCTAAGGTAGTTTTGAACATGAGTCAATATCTGAATGAAGGTCAGTCTCAATTGTCAGACACCAGATGTTATATGCACATGGCCATTGATCCCACTCCACACTTTAAGAAGGAAATTGATTCTTTTTTGCATCTAGCTTCGGAGGAAGGGATTATTACTAGGAACTGTGTTTTACAACCTACAGTTAAGGACCCTCGTAAACAAATCTTATATTTGTTGCCAAAAATCCATAAATCTCTAACATAACCCTCCTGGTAGGCCAATAGTATCTGGAATAGGTTCATTAACGGAAACTTTATCTGCATTTTTGACTCAATACCTCAAGCCACTTCTGACATTTGTCAGGGCAAGATTACAAGACACCACACAATTCCTCAATATTATTCAGGATACTCAACTGGAGCCTGGCTGGTACATGTGTTCCCTGGATGTCAAAGCATTGTATACTAGCATCAAGCATTGGGCAGGATTACAAGCACTACAGTATTGGCTTGATAGAGCAGATTTATATTTTCCAGGATTCAATACATTGCTTATCTGTATGACGGAGCATGTTTTGACAAAGAATGTTTTTTATTTCCAGGGACAATGTTACTGGCAGCTCCAGGGTACGGCCATGGGAGCATCCTTTGCTCCCATATATGCCGATTTATTCATGGCATATTTTGAGGAATATATGATCTATGACCAGTCACATAACATTTATTTAATTGAGATTGACATATGGCACAGATACTTAGATGATTGTTGCATGGTGTGGCGTGCAGATGCCGGATACCCACAGGAGTTTGTAGATTATCTTAATCATAACATTTTGGGTATTCAGTTTACAGTAACCTTTGATTTAGAATCTATTAATTTTGTGGATGTCACTGTTTTGAGAAACAGGGATCATACCCTAAGTACCAGGGACTTTCGCAAATATCCCCAATATAATACGTTACTACATGCTTCCAGTATGCATCCACGCCACACCATCAAAAATATTCCTAAGTCCCAATTCATGCATATCAAATGCCTCAGCTCCACCCAACCGGATTATGATAGGGCTAGTTCAGATTTATTTCAGAGGTTTGTACAGAGAGGTTACAGACAACAGGACATTTCAAGGGCATGGAACTGGTCCAATAACATGGACAGGAATACTTTATTACAATATAGGACTCGAGTTGGGGATGGTTCTGAGCAAGTGATTAGGTTTGTCACCTCTTATGGGAGGAACTTTAATGCCATTAGGGGTACCATAAATAGACATTGGAACATCCTTTTGGCTAATTATTATTTAAGAACCATCTTGGGTCCAACCTGTCAGTTCTCCTATCATAGAGGTAAAACCCTTGGGTCGTTGTTCTCTCATTTCAAACATATTGAAAGTGGGGGAGCCATCTATAAACAGTTAACTATTTCAGGGGATGAATTATTGGGTACGTTTCCCTGTGGCCATTGTGGTTCATGTAAACAGATTAACAAATCGAAACAATTTTCCAGTCGTAACACTAGTAAAGTGACTGAAAAATCTTTGGCAATTGCTGTAGTAACTGGGTGGTTTATTTGGTCAGTTGTCATTGTTCAGCTTTTTGTGTTGGCCAAACTTCTAGGCCACTCAGAACTCGAATTAATGAACATCGAAGTGATATCAAAAATAGAAAAGAAACTAATGGTCTTTACCATCATGTACTCAAACATCAGCAGGCAGTGTTTTCATTTATGGTCATTGACAGGATAATTGGAGATAGAAGCCATTCTCAAGGATGGCACACCATATTAAATCATAAGGAGAAGTATTGGATCATTACGTTGGGTGCGTTATTCCCACCGGGTCTGAATGACCATTTACGAATATAAATACACCTTTTGTAATATGGGCATGTTATGATCCTTCCAAAGGTGTAATTCTGCCTCATGATTTTTTAATTTGATTCTTTATTGTTTATTTGTATGTATAAATAACTATTCATTATAGTATTTAAATACTACTTTTATGTATTCAGTTTTCTGGGACCTATGGGGTTTATTCAATCTTTTGTGTTTTATTTTTACAATTTTTATCATTTGTCCAAGTTTGCATAGCATAGGATCTTTAGGTAATGTTATATTTCTCTGTTCTTCATCTTAAATTGCAGTCAATATATCATCATGATTAGTAGTTTACATTATTCATTATCTCATGTTTATGTATTGGTTTATGGGAACATATCATGATTCCTATTGGTGGTGGTTGTATTTAAATAATGATGCTTCACAGGCTGTTGTATGTTTATTTTTTCCACACTGAAGAAGGCACTGGTGTGGCGAAACCGGTCTGTGTATATTAAAGTCTCTTTTTACACTCGGTATGGGTGTCTTTTACTTTGTTCAATATTCTGAGTCATTTCACTGCTGGCCAACTGTGTTTGATATGCGAGTTCTCCCGGCCGTGCAGAACCCAAGTGCATAGCAGTTTTGTTTGACTAGGGTCATACCTGCCTGGGCTACAAGATCGGACACCTTCCCCATTTCTCTCTTCATGTAGTCCAGGGAGGTACATCTCAGGACATTCACGCCAACATGGACAGTGACAGAGACATATTTGTATTTGTTGTGGAGGGACCTGAGTGCATTAGTTATGTGGCAGATCCTGGCATCTGACAGGCAGCTGACAGTAACTTTCTCCTTGTTTAGCCTGGTGAGTGGAACATCAGTGTGCCTGACTATAGAGTCACCTTTGACTAGAGGACTGGGTACGTTGTTATGCCTAATGGGCTGTGGTTGAGTGGCACACTGAGTTTGTGGGCTATGTGTCATTTGGGTTGTGTTGGGGCATGGAGGTTTCTTGCGTTTTTGCTTTGGAGGTCCCTGTTGCTTGGGTAGATTTTTTTTGAGAGACTCCACAAATGTAAGTGTGTGTTTTGTGTTTATATGTGTGTGTTTTGGTGGTATACGTTTTGAGGGACTATGTGATTAGTGTGGTGTGGTGCAAGTGTTTACCTTCTCCTCTTGACTGTCTAGTCCAGTCTTGGGAGAAGAGAGGATTGCTTCCAGTTTGGCTATATAAGTGCATCTCTCACAGTTTGTAGTGTTCGGTGGTAGGAGGAGATGGTTGTCTATACATGAGGCAATTGCTGCATTGCCCCAAAAATGTCCATATTCATCAGGTAGACAGGAAAAAACACCAGAACCCTTAGACATGCCTGGATAGGTGCTTATTTATTAAGTACTAAAAACTGTTTTCCTCTAGACAAGTGAAGAAAGTTGAGTGATGTAGTAATTTGTAGCTTATTTAGTGCTTACAATGAGTTCTGAACAAGTGCTGAGCTCAAAGAAACAGATCTGAGTGCTGAAACTAGAAAACGGGCTAGTTCTAAGAAACAAAATTAAGCTAGAAGGCTTCCCTCCAACACAGAAAGGCTTGGGGTCGAACATTCAGATCCCGTCTGCATGTGTGTCATGAAGTTTGTCACTTCTGACTTGAGTAGCATGAAGTGGGCTTTGGAGGAGTTTATTACAGAGCTTTCCTTATGGGAGCATGGGGGTGGGATGTGGATGTCATGAGTGATTTGCTTATGGTCAGACCTGACCAATGAGGGAGTGACCACTGGTGTGGAGCATCTATCTCCCATGTTGGTAATGACCAGGTCTAGGATATTGGAGCTCCTGGTGGGACAATGGATTAGTTGATCCGAGTAGTTTTCCCAGTTAATGGCAGGGTAGTTGAAATCACCCAGTATTAGGGTGTTTGGTTGTATCTTAATATTTTCCAGTATGTTTAGAAAGGTAGAGAGAAAATCTTGGGGCATGCTGGGGGATCAGTAGCAAGCTACAATTTGGACTTCAAGTCTTACCTAGTGTTAGTTGCACCTGGAGAATTTCAGATGCCTTGTGTTGGGCAACTAGCCTAGAGGTGTGAATATCCTTGGTGAATATGGACACTCCTCCATCTTTAATGCTTCGGTCTTAGTTTGGTGGCCGAAAAGTGTGGTATGAGTTGTAGCCTGGTATTGCAGGGTTGCTCTCTGGACCCTTGAACCAGATCTCAGTTACTGCACAGATATCAATGTTCTCCATTTTTAGGAGCACCCCGAGGGAGTGCATTTTTAGGTTTAGACTTCTATCATTGAGTAGCATTACCTTCAGATTTTGCATGCTTGTATCCATTATGGTGGTGGTTTTGTCATTTGAACTTGCCTAAAAATGGCACTATAGGGGTGGCAAGAGCTTTAGCCAGTTACCTGAATCCCAGGGGTGACAGGTTCAGACCATCTCTGGCAAAGCCTTGTGGATTGTCGATCATGTCTTCCCAGGCAGACAGATACTGGATCCCCTTTGAATAATAGCAGAAGCTTAGCCAATTATTGAAGTCAATCATTTTGTCCTTATACTATGGTATAATTCTGGGCGAAGGCAGGATGCTACTCAGGGCCACATGATCCAAGAGCTCTTCCGTGTCTCTTTTCTTGTAGTCCAGGGAGGTACATCTCAGGTCATTCACTCCAACATGGACAATGACAGAGTCGTATTTGTACTTGTTGTGGAGTGACTTGAGTGCATGCGTTATGTGGTGGATCCTGGCACCTGACAGGCAGCTGACTGTAATTTTCTCCTTGTTCAGCCTGGTGAGTGGGACATCAGTGTGCCTGACTATAGAGTCACCTATGACTAAAGTATTAGGTACATTGTCTTGCCTTGGGGGCTGTTGTTGGGTGGCACACTGGTGTTGTGAGCTATGTGCCACTTTGGTTGTGACTGGTATTTGTTTGCGTTTCAGCTTCAGAAGTCCTTGTTGCTTGGGCAGGTTAATGTTAAGGGCCTCTGCATATGTGAGTTTAGTGTTGCTATGTGTGGGTGCTGATGATGTGGGTTTGGAAGGGCTATGTGTTGCTTGAGGTGTGGTGTAGGTGTTAACCTTCTGTTCTTGACTGTCTAGTACAATCTTGGTTGGAGAGAGGTTTACTTCCAGTTTGGTTATGTAAGTGCATCTCTCGCAGGTTGTAGTGTTGGGTGGTAGGAGAAGAGGGTTGTCTGTGTACATGAGGCAGTTGCCATATTGCCCCAGTATGCCCAGAGTCACCAGGTGGACAGGAGGAATCACTGGAAGCTGACCCTTGGACATGCCTGTTTAGGTGCTTTTTTGTAAAGTACAAGAGCTGTTTTCCTTACCATTGCAAGGTACTTTGCAATTATAGGCTGTTTAGTGCCTATGATTAATTTTTCCTTATTGACAAGGAGAGTTGAGTGTTTGTATCAGTTTCAAGTTTCCTAGTGCTTTCCAGCAGGTTCTAGAGCAAGTGCTAGTCACATGGGGTTCAGATTTCTGTGCTGCTACTGATAAACCAGCTAGTTCTAAGGGGAAATTTGAAGACCAGACTTTATGACAACTGGAATAGTTTAACTGTAGCCCCGCGGTTCTGCACGATGTGAAACATGTGCAAACACACACGTTTTTAAGCCAGAAAGTTGAAAGGGATAGAAATCAGCCCAAAAAGGCTAATAAAATTACAATCTCAGAGCTGGAAACCACTCCTCTAGTGTTAGATAGGCAGAACAATGCTCACCACTCCCACTGGTAAGCAGTAGGACTTCCCTCTACCACATCAAGGTCTGAATAGCTCTGAATAGAGAAAATAAAGTCCTGAGGCAAGCAAAGCCTGGAATCTGGAATATACTGGCTAGGAAAGGTGGGAAACGAGCAAAGAAGACAGTATTTTTTTTGTTAAAACAGGCTAAACAATGCAATAAAACAGTAAATAAACACAGAAAAGGATAATGCACTTGAGTGTGTAGTCCTAAACAGTAAATGCAATTAAAACTCTACAAAATTAGCAACTTAAAACTTTTTAAATGAAGCAAGGCAAGTACACAACTGGAAAACAATTCAAGAAGCAGTAATACAGTAGAATAAGTAGCTAGTCTACATATACATAGAATTTTTATATATATATATATATATATATATATATATATATATATATACATATACATATATATATATATATATATATATATATATATATATACAGAAAAGCAGCTAAAACTCACTTAAACAATTCAGATGCAGTGCAACCTAGAGCACTTGAGTGGCAATATTAAGGCAAACACCATTTTAATAAATGCACTAAAATATACTCTATATTTCAAAAATGTTTGAAAAGCACAGTCAGAACACAAGGAGATTCAGGCATTTTTTTTTTTTAAGAAAGGGAGAAAGGAGGAACAGAAGGTCTTCTCAGATGTTCTCTCTGCATTAGGTAGAATGAGCTAATGACACTAGATTGGGATGAGTGTCCCAGATCAAATTTACAGTAGGGGTGGGGAACTGCAAAGCCACCAAGTATAACAAGACACTAACAGGGAGTGAGGGTGGGGACCAATACTATAGCTATTAGCCCACATTCTTTTAGACTGTAAGACTACAGAAATCTTTATGACTGCAGTGAGCCATAAAATGAAAGCTTTTAAACAGACAAAGGAGCAAGGAGACTCTACAGAATTATTTTAACTGCAAATGGATCAGTTACTCGTGCAGATTAGTTAATAGCAATAAAATACAGTAAAAAGGATGCAGCAGGTAATAAAAAGTGATATACATAAATTGCTAGAAGCAATAACCAGTACAAATAAGCCAAGAAAACAGGATACTTATTGTTATATATCTCAGATCAGAGTTGTAGTCAATGCCCCTCATCAACTCTGCTCAGTGTGTATAGAGAGAAATCCTCTCAAAGTTAGGGCTTAAATGCCAGAAAATACAACCTTGGACAACTTTTTTTTTTAAAAAAGCACAAAAGAACCAACCCCCACTAGCCAGCAGCCAATCAACACAATCCTGCCACGAAGGTAAAGAAAGGCTTCTGCTAATTCAAGATGGCCTAGTCATGTGCTCAGAACAATCACTGCAAAAACAAACAGGCCCTGAGCCAGCAAATCTGAACTGGGACAATACTAAAGCTATTAGCCTGCACTCTTTTATACAGTAAACACTACAGAAATCTTTATGACAGCAGTGAGCCATAAAATGGAAGTTTTTAAACAGATAAAGGAGCAAGGAGACTCTACAGAATGTTTTTAACTGCAAACAAATCAGTTACCCATGCAGATTAGTTATTAACAATAAAATACAGTAAAAAGTATGCAGCAGGCAATACAAAGTGCTTTATATAAATTGCTGGAAGCAGAAACTAAAAAACTGGCTAAGAAACAAAATTAAGCTAGAAGGCTTCCCTCCAACCCAGAAAGCCTTGGAGGCTCAGAAGCTTACAAACAGTATTGGATATAACAAATCTGTATTTGGACTAGACGACTTACAGGAAAGGCCGGAAACAAGCTTAGAAGTTTTTTTTTTGTAAAGTGTAAAGGGGAAAGTAGGAGCAGAAACTAAGTGGGTTAGCCTTCTCAAATGTTCTCCCTGGATTAGGTAGAATAAGGTAATGACACTAGACTGGGAGGAGTGTCCCAGATCAACTTTAATGTAGGGGCAAGCAACTTCAAAGCCACCAAGCATAAGAACACGATACAATGTGGAAGCAGTAAGCAATATCAATATGTATATATATATATATATATATATATATATATATATATAAAAACATATATACATGCATATACAGCATATACATAAATATATATATATATATATATATATCTATATATATATATATATATATATATATATATATATATATATATATACATATATTTATATGCAACAAATGCATATATGACCAAAGGCAGGTGAGGGGGCCCAGTTTAAGTACCTCTTGTAATTACTGATATCAACCCCTCCTCCTCAGCTGAACATATCTGCCTTGCAACACAAGGGTTATATCAGCATTTCGAAAATTGAATAGTCCGAATCACTAAATGTTGAACTGACATGATTGAACTATTCAATTTTCGAATGGTGATACAAAAAAAAAAAAAAAAAAACTAAAGGGAGCAGGCAGGGGGGCAAGCCCGCCGCACCCCCCCTGCTACTTAAATATACCAACTCCGACATTGCACTACATTGAAGTAAATGGAAATCCTATGGAGATTTCCATTTACCCGTTCGACATTCTGCACTTTTGGCATTCTCGAAGCAACAATATCGGATTCAATATTGTCAGCATTCGAGATGTTGATGGGAACCCTAGCACAATACCAGCACTTGCAAGTCTCATACCCAGGACCTTACACAACATAGCCACAAGAAGTTATCAGTAATTCATCTCACCTGTACGATGTCAGGTTGATATCAATAAAATATAATGCAGAATAGTCTGTCTACTATAGGGAATTTACAATGTGGAAGCAGTAAGCATTCCAATGATGCATATACATTCACACATATATGTATATGTATATATAATCCACAAGAAAGGACACATAGATCCACACCAGAATATTAGATTTAGCGCTTTCATTTTTTAATAAAAACTTCATCAGAATCACAATGAATACATACACTGACCCAATAAATACCCTCTCCCCTTACAAATTAACATATATAATTACTGACAGCATCATCAATTAATGAAAAACACACCCATATACTAAACAATTAAAGTTGCATATACATGTACTAAAATTTTTTTATTATTGGGCTCAACCATAAGCCCTTAACCTCCACACCATAATATATTGCAACACCAATATTATTGCAGATAGCCCTCTGTTTTTCATCTAAGGATAGAACTTACTGAAATATTATAATTAAGCCCTGGATAGAGGGATACATTTGTTTTCAGTTGCCATCTTAATTCTTTGGACTAATATATATATAAAAGAAGGTTAAATGGTCATGCATACTGATGAATGCATAAGTAACATATCTTAAGCAATGTAAAGCACTGCTAAGCAACGTTTACCAGTATTAAGCACATTTAAGAATAATTGCCCAGCTTAGCACTGCTTTAACTACTGCAATGGCTTTGTGTGGAGCTATGCATCGCGCCAACTACGCAAACAAAACATGTTTGTGCAAAGCTGTGCACAACGTTGGGCAACGTTGAGCAACGTAGAGCAACACTGGGCAAAGTTGAGCAAAGTCGGCTAAACACAGCCACATCTCCTAGCCGGTCAGGCCAGTAGTAAAATAAAAAGCAATGGCAGGCCTCAAACCCAGGATACTGTGCACCATAATCACAGTACTGAACCACTAAGTCATGACAGCTTTTGCTGTTCATGCACTGTCAACATACATATACATATTAATCAAAGTTTACTCAGTGCTAAGCAGGTATGCACTCAGCTGAGAATTTTCAAATCTGGCCAATCACAAATAAGTGTGGGAAATGAGGCAAATTTAAGCTTCATAGGCGGGAATACTTGCCATAACTGGTTGTAGCTCCCATCTGCAGGCATGGCTGGTGTCAGAGAGGGTTCTCGCTTTCGAGCGTGACGGTGGGGCATTGAGGAGTCAAAAGTGATGGTTTGGCTCCTTGTCCATAATCATGATGCCAGACTCCTGCAGGGCCAGTTCCAGGGCACTGAATGCAAAGCGGAAGCCTGGAACCGTCTCACACATGATCTCACCAGAGTCACAGGTGTCCCTCAGACTGGTGAGCAGGTCAGACACCACTACGCAGACCTGAAGAGACACAAGCAGGACCAACTGAACCAGTGGATACAGGAGGCCCATGGGATGCACAATGCCCTACTACTGAGTAGGTAGCCATGGAATGGAGTATGTAAGAATTGCTATTGCACTCGATATTATGGATAGGTATATGTCTCAGTATCACTTCATTTACTTCACAGCTGCAGGTGTCCGTGCTGCGAATCAGCAAGACTATGCAGATAGGCTGCTAAGGCTGTGCCACCAGGCAGGTTAGTAATTATTCTGCATGTACTGTTATATAAAATAAGTGAGAGAGCCTGAAAAAGAGTGTTGTAACCCATTAATAAAGGTATAATACGTCTTGAATAAATCTTCTGCATGCACTGTAATAGCAAATAAATGAGAGAGCTTCTAGAAAAGTGTGTAATGTAATAAATAAAGGTACAATTCCTGGATTGTGTCTGTGTCACTTAGTTCAAAATGTTGTTGTACGCTTGCGTTATATAAATAGTACTGTTATATTAAGCGCTGTCAACCCATGCTTGGGCAGGCCCATATAAAGTGGATGAAGGGAGTGCCAGTAGCTGTGAAGCATATATACAGTCCTCAACTGTTGGTTAATGGCTGGCATGTATAGGTAAATCTGGCACACAAGTAGCTTGTTAATGCGTTCCCCAGAAATGTCAGTGGGCTAATAGAAATGCAGGGGGCTGTAAAATATAACTGATAATGTCACCTGAACACATCCAGATATGTAGATATATAAATATAAATAAAATATATAAATACATAGCAGATACATCTGCATTCTGGACAGTTTGTATGTCAGATACAGGTCAGGTATATAAGGAACTAGCAAAACCCATTTCACAACTTAATGGACTTTGCCTAGTGTAATAATACATGTAAGGGATATATACCTGCAGTCAATAGGAATGTAGTGTAAACTATAAGTACATATAAGTTGTTAATGGAGGTATCTTTTTACACCCTACTGTATGTGCATAAACAATGCAATTCCAGACCTCAATGGGTATGTCTAATCTCAAAACATTTGTTGGGACATATATCCTATTGGTTTATAATATCTCCATTTAATTTGATGCATGTGCCCTGTTCAAACATCACAATCTTGGTGGCCTGTTGCCACCAATCAATCCTGCACGCTGTCGGAATGTCCACTGTTGTTCTATATATGCATGTGTTATGCTTGCTGTTCAACTGTTGGAACTCTGGTGTGTTGGGTTAATGGGAATATTACTGCATGCTGTTACAACTAATTTGGAATGCTGTTGGATGTTACTAACCCATATTGTCATTAAATCCTCCTAAACATAAAACGTACGGAAGGCCAGTCCCAGCGGACCCACCTGTCCCACTTCAGCTGGCGATGGCACCTGGCACCAGCAGGACCGGTGCCCAGCCCGGGACCTCCTCCTTCATTGGCCCTGTGCCACCTTTAGATGGAAGCGCTTCAGGGGATGGGGCTAGTCCCCTCTGTGCAAGCATGGCCAGAAGAGGGCCACCTATCTCCCTTCAAACGGTCCAGGCTGTGGTGTGTAGGGAGATCCAGCGTTCAGTCACTGATCCTCTACGCCAGCTCAAGGCACAAGTGGCGTGACTCACTGGTGAGCCTGCCCCTCCTACGCAGCCACCAGCACAGCCACCCACTGGGCTGTGAAGGTGAAGTGGTGACTGCCCATGGGTGGGGATCTCAGTTCCACTGTTGCCATCTGTGGGCTCATGGGCTTGCGATTTCCAAACATCCTTCCCCGTCAATGGTGTTCACCCACCCCATGTGTCATATTCTGCCCCTGTATGCATCTTGTTTGTCTTGTCTGTTTACCTCCCTAACCTTCCTCCCCAAATATACCTACTTCCCCTACCCCACATTCCACTCTCACCTGAAAAAAAAAAAAAAAGTCAATCTGCTCCCACAAAAAAATTACGCCCCATACATAGCTACCCATTTTGCACACATGTCCGCTGGACACATAAACTGAAATTTAATTGGCAGTACAACATACTTTGTTGTCCTCACACCTTTCTCAGGGGTAGAAGGTTTCAAATTTCCCTCCAAATTTCTAGTATATGCACAGCTGTTGCTGTTAAAGAATCCCTAGCTGTTTTCCCTACTGTCTTTCCCTCTTTGTGCCCCTTTTTCACCAGTTTCCTATCTCCCCATTTTCTTTTCTTTCAAAGAAATGAGCGTGGAGGTTAGTGGGAGTAAGCACTTTTAAGCAGTCGTTAGTGGGTTTGTGCGAGTATGCGCTTAGCTAAGTATTGCTAAGTGTCGCGCAAACCCACACAAACCCACTTACAACTGCTTAAAAGTGCCTTAGTCACCCTGCATGTGAGGGCCCTTGTTCTGCTCAGCAGCAAAATAAAACATCACTGTCAGTCTCGAACCCCGGACCTTGGACACACCAGACTGCATGAAGTACCACTAAGCCACAGTAGATATACAGCAAGTTGTTGCTGAAATATATATATCATGCATCAGAATGAGTGAATGTAAAGGAAAGATAGGAATGCCATAACACAAAACCTGTTCTGTGGAATTTTACCAGCAGTTGTTGTGGAATTGCATTACATGACTGTGATAACAGAACCAGCCATTCTAGCAGTAAATAATGTTACAGCAGCACTTTACAACCACCACACAGTATCATAGCAGGACAATCCCCACCCAAATGTACAAAATATCTGTGTGTTCAAGGTCCAGCAAGGATGTAGGTAGGCATACTCAGTACTGGAAATGTCCAGTTTTCATGAGCATCCTCTGCTAATGTCAACCAAACAAAAAGTACAGACTGTGCAGAAGTGAGTACATTAATATTCACAGTATAGCAGTTCACAAACAGTTCATGTGCCAAATGAAAACATCTCAATAACTACATATGTATGGCAGCTAATTGTATAAGTAGAAAAGAAACTACATACTCCCATGTATCTTGTGTTAGCATTTGTAAGGGTGAGTACAATTCTACACTGACAACTGTGGACTGAAAGTGGCAACGTTCAGGTCTGAGTACAACATTCAAATCACTGGCTACACCCCTAGCATCAGATATAAGAAGTATACCAGCCTTCTGACTTACACAACGGTGTCTACAGCAAACAAGCATGGTCCCCACTTTGGAAAGCTGAAATGGCTATGCCTACCTGACTTAGCAATTTATACCATTGGGTTGCTATGACAGTGAGTACTGCAAGTGCCACACAGCAGGCTGCATGCAATTGCCAAATGGTGTCCACCAATTTGTGCAGAGGCCATCACATGCACATGTGCAGATACCTATAAAAGCAGGCTGTACTTGCTGTCCACACATGCAATCATTTCATTGCAGGTATGGAGAGAGAGAGAGAGATAGACAGACAGACAACAGCATCAGAAAAAAAAGATATAAAAAAAATATATTGAAAAAATAATCTATTGAAAAAAAGATATAAAAAATATATTGAAAAAAATTATATTGAAAAAAATAAGATATAAAAAAAATTACAAAACAAACGGAACTGACAAATACAAACACATACAAAGGAAAGGTATGTAACAGATATGTATTTACTGGCATGTAGTAGATGTTTTTGAAGAGTACTCTACATAGCTTGAATCATCTATATGTGACAGCAGTACGTATCTGTGCACAGATGCCCTGCATAACTACAGCCATGGAGAAATCAGTGTGTAGCTGTGTGCAGTGGGATATGACTGTGACATATGTAGTTCATCATTAAATGTCAAACGTCTGATCCATGTTATCTGTGTTCTGTACAGTAGTGTGTACAGTGTCTGTTTGGGGGAGTAGTGCATACAGTTATATAAACATGGATGTGACAGAGTAACAAATGCATGATAGTCATAGTAACGTGTAGCTTAGCACTGGCAACAGCTGTACCAGGCTAGTATGCTAATCTACAATTTGCAGCTATATATACACCCTCTAATATTACTGTGTGCTCACATGTGACACCTGTTCATGTTGCAGCAAGGCCCAACAGGTCAGCCATGAGGTACACAAACTTACAAGAGTGTGGACCTTGCGTGTGTATGGCACACACATATGGAGAGATCTGTCTGTGTCAGATATATTAGCATCTGTACATGTGCATAGAGCAAGGGACATACTGCAACTGTTTGTGAAAGGTGGACATATATATGTTGTTGAAGGTTGTTATGTGCACATTTCTATGTAGGTTGTAGTGTGTGGCAAACAAGACAGCATACAGTGCTGGTATATGATATGTGGTGGTTAAACACTGTTGGTATGATTTGTCAGGTTTGCAGTGTTGCAGCCAGTGAGGCCTGCTAAAGCTACATGGGCTGAGAACACTTTCAATGCATTCCGCACAACACTGTGCAATATTATGACATAACTGTATACCTCACAACCTTCACATAATTGATATTCCCACCATGAAAGGTGGACTGTATATGTGCCTGTGTGTGTAGATATATATATATATATATATATATATATATATATATATATATATATATATATATAGATATATACAGAGAGAGAGAGAGGGTCATATTTACTGCAACAGATGCCTGGTGACAAAGCCATGGACTCAAGCTCAATGATGACACTGCATTGGCATCCCTTCTTGCAAAAACTCTGTACCCATTAACTACCACATAGGTGGTAGTCTACTTAACACCGAAGGTGTGATAAGAGACCATGGGACACAGGTGGACAGTAGTCTCCCCTTTGATAATCACAGTGCCACACTAGTCATGTAAACTGTCTACGTGGCACACGTCATCACAAAAAGTGTGTAATCCAGGGAAATATAGGTCAGTGTTCCCCTTTATTCATCACACATAAAACCCATTATAGAGTACAATGCCCCATGTGGTATGTACCTCACAAGACATCTACATCAACTGGAAAGGACACAGATATACCTCACAAAGAGTAATACCAGCCTCAAACAGATGCCCTATGCAGACTGTCTCACAAAACCACAGCTAGACTGTGTCGCATGCCGCCTACCCAGAGGTGACCTTTGCCTAACATACAAAGCTATGTCAAACCCAGACCTGCTGGACATGCTCCACGTAAACAGAACAAAATCCCTACGAGCTACACGCTCTAGGGACCTAAACCTTGTGACCTCAATAAACAGCACATGCTGGAGGGATAGGTTCCTATCTCAGAGACATCCCATACTCTGGAACAAACCACCTATCAATAGCAAACAAATCTCCTAATTACCACAATAATGTAAGCAAACGACACAAGAACAATTCAGTGGTAGAAGAATGTAAGCTGCTCGTACTACAGGACAATGGTTATATCCAGTTGAATCAATTTATTAAAAATCACAAAACGGCCATAAAAACAATACCAGTTAAGTGCTTTCGGCTGTACCCCAGCCTTCCTCAGAACAACTGTTGTATTTTTCAAATGGTATATATACACCCAGCTACTCACCATTAATCAAATTAAATAATTAATTAATTAATTAATTAATTAATTAATTAATCAATCAACTAAAAGACCGCCAAAACAAATTTTTTAAAAATACTTCATAGAAAAATCTACTTTACACTAAACAGTGATCCTATAATGAATATAAACTATACATTTAAATAATATGAACTATACATTTAAAAATGAATATGAAAAATGTTTTAAAATGTTCTAAAATAATGTAAAATTGTTTAAATTCAACATACCATTCCAAATAGCTCATGTCCTTATAATATACACAGTGTATCTATGCTGATATTTATTCTAATGCTAGGAAAGGTTTTATACTAATAAAATCGTTGAGACCATCTCCTAATTAGCAGTCATCATAAATCATCCTGATGATTGTATGGGAGATAGGAAATACACCCCAGGAATCACCTCTGTGGCTCTGTTTGACAGGGCCACATGAAATGAAATTACCTGTGTGTCAAAGGCCAGGGTAGCGTATGGCTAGACTTCTATAGGCCCTAGGGCCAATAGCCTATTACCTACCTATGAACCAATACACACCCACATGTACTTGTTGCAATAATTGCTATGTGAGGTTGACTGAGTGTGATGGTGAATGTGTTAGTGAATGTGTCAGAGTTCTGTATATGTGTGATAGCTTAGTGGGAAACTGTTTCTGTCATGGTATTATGTGTCCTAGCTGTGATCCCAGCTAAAGATGTGTATGCTATTGCTAGGCAGAAAAAGCAGTATGCCATATGGTCTGATGTAGTCCCTTGGTGTTGACTGGGGTGTCCCATTGTAGGCTAAAGCAGTACATGTATGCTTATTGAGTGTTACTGCTGGTGAATCCAACTCCTGTATGAACTGTAGTACTACCTGAAGCTGTATGCCTAAACAGCACAGTATGGTGTATGTCCACATTTCTTGGAACCACAGTTTTGTGTGTTCCCTGTAGTCTTCACAGATTACATACCTCAGGCATAAGGTTTTGTAACTACTGACACACCGTACTGTATGGTACACAGGTAAAGGTAATCTGAGTTGCCATACCTTTGTGTATCGTATGTATGTCTGATGTGTGTGTGGGTATGCCTGTACCATGGCCTCGGTCATATGTGTGTTACAGGATATAAGTGTGTATTTAGCAACATGTATAGTCTAGCACAGCAGCATGCCACCTATATTAACGAATGTGCACATATGTTAGGCAGGGGTTTGCCATCAACGACTAGTGTGGTATACCGGTAATACTGTAACTGGATTTTACAACCATTGTAATGGATTACATATTTCTTTATGCATTAGCTTGATATATATCTCCTGTGGCTAGGTGGTGCATTGTGTCACATACAGTGTGCCATGCACTGTTGTATAGTCTTACATACTGGTTTATCTTTGTTGCTGTGCAAAACATGGTTTGATATATAGAGTGTGCCAGGCACTGTCAAGCAGTTGTGGATTGAGCACTGATATGTGGTATTGAAAGTGTGTATCCTCTGACAGCCAGTAGGTTGCTATATATGGCAGTTAATTGATATCTGTACTTTAGAATGTTAGGTGTGCCACATGACTTGCTCATACATATTGTTTCATTGTCTTCCAGGGTCATGGCCCACCATCGTAATCCCTCATATAGCCCAGCAGAGGAGGAACAGATTACAACCAGCTTGGTTCAGCACTATGCCCTGCTGTTCTCAAGAACCAGCCAGGGCCAGCATGAGCGGACTGCACTGTAGCAAGATCTTGTCTGTGGGGTAAATTACATAGGCATGCATAACCAGACATATGAGCAGGTACGCCATCGCTGCAGTGATTTAATGAGACATGTCCGGCAGCGTGCGTCTGATATCCATAGACAACAGCTTGCTACAGGTGGTGGGGTAGCCATCTATCCCCCCCTCACCAGAGTGGAGGAGCTGCTCCTGAGCCAGTTGACTCCTGGCCAACAACAACAACAACAACAACAACAAATAACATGTATCATCATGGAGGCCGGAGCCACTGAGCAAGTTGACACGGAGTGTGCAGGTAACATGGCATAGCTGTAGACTACTGTTACCTCTATTGGTAGATCATGCTTATGTGAGATGTGTACTGTGTAGTTAGAAGATGTGGTACCTAGTGTTGTGCAATACTGATAATTAGGAATATAATCTGTAGGCCTGTGACTGTCAACCGTTGTACTACTGTAAGATTGCAAACACACAGTAGCAATGCCACAGTTGTTGCCACTGACAAACTGTCTCATATCCTTGTTGGTCCCTCTGGTGTGACAGCAAGGCAGCAGACCTATGCTGGTGAGTGTGTTCTACATTTATATTGCTAATTAAATGTGCATGTCATAGGTGAGGTGTAGGCCATGTACACATAACACACCTGCGCATAATGCATGCTGTGCATGTTTGCTGTGAGACTATGCACATCTCAGTAATGTGAGTAGCTGCCTCAAACACATGCAATACAGAGAGCATCACACACAATTGTGGCAACACTGTAGTGGACATTGTATCGGCAGAGTCGATACACATGCACACAACATACACAACTTTGTCATGCGCAGTACACGTAAACATGCTACATATGGCGTATTCAGACACCCGCTGTAAGGTCACACTCCAGTATCCCAAATGTCATCCACACAGCAGACATAATATACTTGAGGGGTAGAGGCCTCTTATGTGGCTGTCCGACACTCTTCAACACATAACACATTCATGTTAGGCAATGCCACCTGTTGGGCACCTTACAAACCCATGTAATAACTGGCTGTGAAATGGTGAATGTAGCCATGGTACTGCAGTTCAGGTACAGCATGATCTGTGCCAGTCTGGCACACATTAGTAGCCTTGAGTGACCACATGATGCTGCATGACGATGGCTCATGGTACTACACCCCATCCAGTTACAGTGACCACAGTACTACGCATATCATTAATTGCTATGCACTTCAATGTTGTGTGTGTGCAAACATATGCACCTATACACAATATGCATAGCAATCACCATTTGTACAAATTGACACATATCTGTCTTGCAATGCTATTGAGTGTATAGGTCACATGACACACATTTTGCATGAGTGATGTTTAATGTTGCAGTTGTGTTGTAGCATGCCATGTCATGGCTGGCACTGGCATGTCCAGAATATGTCCTACACTCACTATAACCACTGTACAATGGCTATGTTGAGCAATGGTATTCCATCAGGTATACATGCACCACTCATAATGTGTGTATACATAACATGCATGTGCTAAACCTGTGTCCACAATTATCTGCTAAAGACACAGATGCTCTAATCAGAAATGGATATCTATGTGACACACAAATACACATCCAGCCATGGTATGTATACCTGTGAGTGATGGTGCACAGGACATTGCAGAGCTTTTAATACTTGCACAGCAATGTTGTGTCCATATACACATTGTGTTCCAGGGTGAGGCCAGTCACTGAACAACAACACATGTGCATCAAAGCCATGTATACTGTTATTAGCAAGGGCTGTCTACACTCGCACTGCATGCTGTTGAGCAACACACGTCTTGCATGCTGACACGTGTGCTGTTTGGCTTGTGATACTGTACCCCACCATCACCCGCTATTGAATATGTTCTGGATTGCTGGTGATGTGTGTGTGTGTGTGTGTGTGTGTGTGTGTGTGTGTGTGTGTGTGTGTGTGTGTGTGTGTGTGTGTGTGTGTGTGTGTGTGTGTGTGTGTGTCTGCTTTAGTGAGGAGTGTATTTGTGTGCATGTGTGCATGTGTTCATGTGTTCATGTGTGCATGTGTGCATGTGTTCATGTGTGCATGTGTGCATGTGTTCATGAGTGCATGTGTGCATGTGTGCATGTGTTCATGTGTTCATGTATTCATGCGTGCATGTGTTCATGTGTGCATGTGTTCATGTGTGCATGTGTGCCGACATCATGTACAGGTCATAAAGTGTGTTTCCTGTCTTCCTCTCACAGGTGCTGAGTTTGGGCTGGTTCACTGCAGCAGGGAAACTGATGTCACTGAGCAAAATAGTGATAATGATGACAGGTGTGTTGAGGCTCAGGCATGTTTGCCAGGGTCTGTCGTTGGACCACCAATCAACAGTACACAAGTGTCCACCCCATCCATGCACACAGTCATACTGCCAATACATCCATCACCAATGCCCTTAGCTGAGGGACAGCATACAGTCGGCATTGGCCAGGACAGTGTGGTATCTATGGCACATGCATCCCGACACAGCAGCCATACCCAGATGTCTGGAAGGGTACCACATAGGCAGATGTCCAGGGGTTCTTGTCAGAGCACTGCTGCTCATCATGCCACTGGCAGATGTGCCACAGGTCTTACAACCTCACGCATGTTCCAGGCTGTCATGGAGGCACAGGCAGGTATGGAACGGTACACCAGACAGGGACTAATGGCACAAAGGGCACATAACACCGCCATAATTGACAGTATCCGTGACCTAGCAGGTGCCGTCCGTAATTACACTGAGGTCACTGATAGACATTGGGGTGAGACATTAGATGTCCTCCGCAATGTCATGTCCATGTGTCAGGACAGTGCGGGATGGTTGAGTCATTGATGTGGATGTATGCCAGCAACATCAGCAGCTGGCAGTCACCATGGACGTCCCTCAAGTCATAGCCATGCTCCCGTAGTGCCAGTACCAGCCCCAGTAATGTTGGGGGTGGACTGTCCATAGAATGTCCTAGAATACCATGTGCACGTGGCTCTGGACAGTCCCAGCAGGGACCTGGGTCCAGTGTACATCCATCTACCTCTGGGGATAGTATCCAGTCTGGCTTAGTACCTGATAGTGTCAGTAGCACACCTGCCAGGCACAGGTACCATATCCATGGCCAGAGACAGTGATATGCAAAGCTGTCCCACTTATACCCGTGTATGGCAGCCACATGGTGGAACTGTGTGCATGCAGACACACACACACATAAAACAGACACCTAGGGCTAACACATACCTGCACACATTACATCAACATTGGCCCAGAGCAGTACTCTTGGTCATCACACACACACACACACACACACACACACACACACACACACACACACACACACACACACACACATGTTGATTGTATGGCTCACTGTAGACCTCTGGCAAACCAACAACACACCCTGTGCATATGATGAAACCTGTGCCACCTCCTGTCATCTGTAACATTGATGCAGGAACAGGCTACCATGGTGCTGATGCACGGGGTGACTTTATAGCAGTAATGTTAGCATGTTGTCAGCAGTAGTGTGTAATGATATGCTTGAAGGTGTAGCTGAGCAGGCATGATGCAATAAAGCTATGATAGTCAATGTAGTATTGTTTACACCAGGGTTAGTTCCAATAGTGTATTGTCTGCCCACCTGCCACTTGGCTGATATGTGTAGTATTGGCAGCATGTGTTAGAGAGTGGACATTATGTGTGGGATGTGTGTAGCACAGATTTGCAGGTGTACATTTGTGAACACGGTGGAGGTGCACTGTCTGAATGTATGTGCATAGTGGACACATGGGCAGGGTGACATGCCCTGTATTACACAGTAACACTCCATAGTTTCTATTGGTGGCCAGTATGCATTGTACTACACACATTTTGGAACTTGACTACACATGTGTGTATGACATGGTTTGACACTGTGCTATGGGTGATAGTGTTACTATCTGTCATTGTTTTGCATTCTGGTAGTATACACAACTTCAACAGCCTGACCATAACCAATCGTTAGATGACGTCTTGACAACTGACACACAGATGAAGGGCACACAGTAACATTTGGATCCTTCAGTTACTATACTATGCCAGTAACCAGTGGTATTCACCTGCAACCATTACTGAGACCACTCCTGTTTGGCATATAGCTCTCTTAGGTTCAAGCAATCACAATAGGGATATGTCCATCCACGTCTGGTAATGCATACTGTGGCCTATAATGCATTCTCCAGATGACACACGCATCCTCCACATGGGTATCATACAGACAGATACCTGTTGTCAAACCCATGCTGTAAAGCTATAAGTCAACCAAAGCATAGTCATCCACCTTTACGGAACATAGTATCCCCACAGTACCACATAGGTAGTAGCCACCAACATGAAGAACAGGTACCGATGTGTACATGCAACCAAGTGTTACGTCATCTCTCCTTTGATAATCACATTTCCAAAGGTATTTTGAAATCCCCCGGTGGATCACATAAGCAATAAAGGGTCTGCATGCATATCCACAAAGGTTGTTGTACACCTATAATGAACAGACTTTGCTACGTTTGAACAGCTCTGACATATACCTCGGCCATAAACCCTCATTCACACAATTCAATAGAAACCGTAATGAGTGTGTGCGACATGGATGACCTAGGCCAGGGATCACTGCAGTGGCTGGCCTTGTCACAAGCATACAGATGTGACATAAGGTCTGGAAAGCAGCAGCACACTCCAGCAAAGATGACAGATGTGTTCTTGGAGAAAGCAGGGTTCCCACACATCCAATAATTGAGGTCACATGTACGTATATGTATTTGCCACACAGCTACCTGACATGTGCAATGCACATACGGTTGTCATACTGATATGTCATACAGTAGTAAAAGCAAAACCCACAGCACATTGACCAACAGTGTCACACACATAGAGCACACACACACTCACCAAGTGCAGGATTCAAACCCCTAACTAACTACTTCATGATACTAGAGGAGTATGCATTAACACAACACACTATACACATTACTGTGAGTTCTCTTTTCCGCAGGTATATTTGTAGGATGGTGACATCATCAGACTTGACAAAGATTAGTATACCACTTTTAAGGTGTTTGAGTACTCTCCAAAAAGGTTGCTCCTCTCCAAGGAGATCACACACAAACAGACACATACACACACTTGTCAAGTGTAGGATGCAAACCCCTACCTAACTGGTTTATGATACTACATGTGTATGCATTTACACAATGCGCTATACACATTACTGTGAGTTGTACTTTCCACAGGTATATTTGTAGGATGGTGACATCATCAGACTAGACAAAGTGGGTTACATTAGGTGATATTAGGTAGGCTACATAGAAGGAATGTCTAAATACTTTGGCCATGTGATCATCAAAGTAGAGTTTACTATCTACCTGTGTCCCCAGGGTCATAATGACTTTCTCCATACATACTGGATTACCACCTATGTGGTCATTTGTTTGCACTTTGTTTTAGCCAAAGGGGATGACTATGCATTCTTTGGCATTCTGCTTGAGGGCATTGTTTTGACACCAGGTATCTGTCTCTGTAAGACCCTTCTGCAGGATGTCTGTGTCAGCCATAGAGTCGATTATGGACCACAGTTAGCAGTCATCTGCAAACCTGTTCAGCCATACACCTCCCGTGCTTGCCTGTACATCTGAGCAGTATCTACTGAACAGGTGGGGTCCCAGGACCAAGACCTGTGGGATGCCATTTGTGACTGGCTTACAGTCGGACATGGCACCCGCAACCCTGAACATGTGTGTTTGATCTGTGAGCCACTTGGCTACCTATCCTGTGACATTGCTGTTAATGTTCAAGCTGATAAGCTTGTCCATGATGACAGAGTGGAGAATGGTGTAGAAAGTCCTTAGTGAGGTCCAGGTGGGCGGTGTGGACTGCTTTCATCTCCATCTATGTCCTTGGTATCTGTTTGAAAAAAGTCAAATAGGTTTAGGAGGCAGGATCTGCCTTTAACAATGTGAATATGTGTAGAGTCCAGTATCTGGAGGTCCCCAATGTCTCTGTTTATGGGTTCCATGACAATTTGCTCAACAGCTTTGTAGACCAGACTGAGTAGACATATAGGACAATGGTTTCCAGGTTCTGTTATGGCACCCCCTTTGTGGAGCTGGATGACTGTTAGTGTATGCCATTCTTTGGGTACAGAGTCTGTGGTACGATTGAGTCTGGACAGTGAATGTAGGTGAGGGTGTAGTTCCTTTTGGGCCTAGTGTAAGACGCAGTCTGGGACACCATCCAGTCCCATTGATGCTGTGTTCCTGGCTTTGGATAGGGCTGTCTTTACCTGCATGTCCATGAAGTCTGGGGCTCTGCATCCTCCTGTGATGGACACAGGCCCTTTTGGGGGTGATGGGGGGAGTTTACACTGAACTTGTCCCCCAGTATGTGGGCAATGAAAGTTGGTTCAGTGTATTTCTTGCCATTTTTCAGTAGCTGACAGCATATTTGGAAGTTGACACCTACATATCTGGTATTGCTACCGAAGGCTTTGTGGTTGTTATTCTTACATTCCTTGGCAATTTTTCTTTAGAAACTGTTCTTGGATTATTTTATGAGCGATCATTGTTTCGTCCTAATAATGAGCAGTGATGCCTTTCCTTTAGTGAATTTGGCTCTATCATGTGTTCGTTTCCTCCTTCTGTTGTCTAGCTTATTTATGGGCAACGACCAGCAGATTGTTTTCTTATTTTTGGAGGAGTGCATCTTGGTTTTATTTGTGATATCTCAATCCATGCATCCCTGTAGATGCTCATAAGATGCACTTGTAAATGATTCGGCAGATTGTATACCATTATCCTATAGCAAGAGGTCTTCGGAACTTTCCACTTTGCTCTCGGGAAGTGTGCAGTTTGCTTTTGAAAATATCTTCACAGTGGTTTCATTGACTGGGTGGGGGGGGGGTGGGATGTGGATGTCCAGTGTGATTACTTTATGATCTGATATTACCAGCAAGGGGTTTATCTCTGTTGTGGCACACTGGTACCTCATGTTGGTGATGATCATGTCTAGTATGTTGTCACCTCTGGTGGGCATGGTGACCAGCTGTTCCAAGGTGTTAGAGTTTTTAAACTCTAGGAAACATTGGGCAAAGGACGTCGTACACGAGTAATTCTCCCACTCAATGTTTGGGTCGTTGTAATCTCTTCATATAATGGTGTTTGATAGGACCTTTATACTTTCCACTGTTCTCAGGAATACTGAGTGAGGTTCCTGAGACAAGGTAGGTGATCTGTAGCAGGCTACAATCTGATGAGCAGCTTTGCCCAATGTTAGTTGCACTTTCATGGTCTCCAAGGCTTCATGCTGTGCCACTAACCTGAAGGTGTGGGTATCCATAAGGTAAATAGGTACACCCCTTCCTTTTATATTTCACTCGTGGTTTTGGGTCCGAAGGTCAGAGGGATTGTGAGTGTTTTACATGGAGCATGTCCAACAGCTCTGTGTTTGACATAGCTTTGTATGTCAGGCAGTGAACACCTCTGAGTAGGGGTTATGCAAGGGAGTATGGATGGAGCATTTTGAGATGGTCTGTGTATGGCATGTATTTCAGGCCGCTAATGCTCTTTGTGATGTATTGCTGCAAGCTTTCCAGTTGTTTTAGTTGTCTTGTGAGGTACATAACAAAAGTGGCATTGTATTCTATTATAGTTCTAGTGAGTGATGAGTAGAGGGGAACAATGTCCTCTTCTATTCTGCATGAGACACATTTTGTGATGAGGTGTGCCATGTAGGTGGGTTTCCTGACTACTGTGGGGATGTGATTATCACAGTTGTGTCCACCACGTGTGTCCCATGGTCTCTTGTCACACTTTCAGTGTTAAGTACACTACAGCCTATGTTGTAGTTCTTGGCTACATAGTTTTTAACAAAGGGGATGACAATGCACCTTTTGGCATTGAGCTAGAGCCCATGGCTTTGACAACAGCCATCTGTCTCAGTGAGACCCTTTTGTAGGATGTCCACATCTTTAGTGTTTACAATTATGGCTCCTAGTTTGAAGTCCTCTGAAAACTTCAGTAGCCACATACCTTCCATGTTAAAGTTTACTTCAGGGAAGTAGATACTAAACAGGACAAGACCCAGGACTGGACCCTGTGGTACTACACTCGTCACTGGTCCAAAGTCATACTTGGAGTCTGCTACTTTCACAGTGTGTGTTCTGTCAGTAAGCCTGTTGGCAACCCATCTTGTGACATAGCAATTTATACCTTGTTTAGTGGGTTTATCTATATTTCCAGAGTGTGGGGCGGTGTAAGCCGTTGCAGGATCTACACAGGCTGTGCAAACCACCTTACCCTTGTCTACGATTCTGGTGACTGCTTCAATGTCATCTATCAGGTTTAGGAGACATGATCTGCATTTTACAAACCCAACATGGTTGTGGTCCAGGGTTTGGGGATTACCAATGTAATTTGTTATAAGTTGTATGCTGATACATTCCATGGCCTTGAAGAGCAGGCTCATCAGGCTAATGGGGCGCTAGTTCCTGGGGTCCATGGTGTCTCCACCCTTGTGTAGCGGGATAACCATCACTGTGCACCATTCAGCAGGCACAAAGCATGAGGTGAGGCTATGACTGCACATGGTACATCAGTGTGGTGCCTGTTCGTTCTGTGGTTTGTGTAGAACACAGCCTGGGAAGTTATCTGGTCCCATGGCTGCTGTGATAGTGGCTTTGGAGGGTGTTTTTTACCTGTGCAGCCGTGATGACAGCAACTTTGCAATCTTCCATTATAGAGATGTGCTCTTTCATGGGTGAGAGGGGGGTAAAGTTAACACTGATCCTAACTGCCAGGATGTTGGCAATATCAGTTGGGTCTGTATATTTAGTGCCACTAAGCTGTAACTCAGAACAGATCTGAGTGTAGCCATGGCATGGACTTGTCTGTTGGGTAGAGATCTCCTGAGAAGACAGTATGCAACAGAGTACAGATTGCGTTACATTCTGTCTTGCTGCATGGGGCAACTGTTTGAGGCCAGTAATCCTCTTGTTAAGGTACTTCAGTGGTCTTTCTGGCTGCTGAAGGTGCCTAGTCAGATTCATCGCAAGTGTGTTGCGGTACTCTCTGATGGGTCTGATGACTGATGAGTAGTGGGAATCTCCTTTGACCTACATGCACAGACCTTGGCAGTTTGTGTGAACACATAGCATGGATTTCTGACCACTTTGTGAATGTGTTTCTGGAAGTAGAGATGACTATCCACATTTGTCCATAGATCCCTTATTATGACCTCCGTATTTAGCCTGTGTGAGCATGCCCAGTTTGACCTTTCAGTATGTTGTTGCCTGACATTTGCTTCGTTTAAGTGTGTGAGCATGCCCAGTATGACCTTTCAGTATGTTGTTGCCTGACATTTGCTTTGTTTATTTAAGTGTGTGAGCATGCCCAGTATGACCTTTCAGTATGTTGTTGCCTGACATTTGCTTTGTTTATTTAAGTGTGTGAGTATGGCCAGTATGATCTTTCAGTATGTTGTTGCCTGACATTTGCTTCATTTACTTAAGTGTTTGAGCATGCCCAGTATGACCTTTCAGTGTGATGCTGAATGAAATCCACTACATTTGTTGGAGTGTGGGAGCACGCCCAGTATAGACATTTATACTATATGTGTATGGAAAATCAAGCTGTATTTTTACAGCAGGGCTCACCTTTGTGTCATAGATCAACAGGGATCATGCTGTGCCTGCAGGGCTTACATGAGACACTTTGCATAGACTTAAAAACATTTCTACATACAGGGGGGACAGCTATTCCTTGTACATTTCTATCCAGGGGCACACCTGATTGTTACTGTGGGTGTACATAGGATGAGGTTTTCACCTGACACATACACATTTTCTATGCCACCATTTCAGTTTGTACTGCTGCCTATCGTACTGGCTTGAGGCATACTAATGTACTATAGATCTTAGCATCCAATGTCACGTATATTAGATTGCGACTTCATAGCCTACATAACCCACATCACACCGCCTGGCCTGATGTTCTCTGTCTGCATAGGCCTGTGGGGGAAGATACCCATATGCCTCTTTATGGCCATGATACAGCATTTCTTTGTGTTTGCATTAGAGTACAATTGTCCTGCTGTGTCTGTGCCACTGAAATGCTATCATGGCTTAGTGGTTCAGTACTGTGACTGTAGTGCACAGTATCCTGGATTCGAGCCCTGCCACTGCTTTTTATTTTCATGCTGGGCAGACCAGACTGCTTAAGGAACAGTAAAGCAAATATGAGCATGTTTACCTGACTTTGCTCAGTTATGCCAGACCTTGCCCAACATTGCTCAACGTTGCCCAACGTTGTGCTAGTTAGCACGGGCGATTTTGTTTACATATACTAAATATTGATAAAAGCTGCTTAGCACTGCTTTATATTGCTTAAAACATGGCAATCATGCCTCAGGTGGTGCTGCAGGGCTGCCTATGTCGGATGCACATACTACACTCCCTATACATGTTTGGAAAGTTAGGCATCCCTTTTATTTTATGTGCGAGTCAGAGAGAGGTATAATTTCCAGGGTTCCTACTGAGCCAGTGTATGTGCTATGCATTGCCTCTTTGCCAAGGCCAAGGCATACTGGGCACGCCTCCTTCTGCCTACTGGGGCAGGCTAAGGTTGTTCCTCCTCCGAGTCACACTGTGCCTGTGCAGGCTTTGGCAATGGTGGGGGGCTGTTTGGTCCTGCCCCATGATGTTCCTTCTGCAGCTGTTTTCACAGGATCATATTGTGTAGCATGGCACATGCCATGACAATTTGGGTACATGTAGTTGGTGAGTACTGCAAGGCTCCACCAGATGTGTCCAGGCACCGGAACCGTGACTTGAGCATCCCATACATATGCTCGATTACATTTTGTGTTTGTGCGTGTGCGTCATTATGGAGTTTTTGTTCAGGTGTGTGTGCATTTTTGATGGGTGTCATCAGCCATGGCTCCAGTGTGTATCCAGCATCCCCCACTAGGTGACCATCAGGGATGTCCCCATTGGCAAATTTCTGGTACAGCTGCATCAGATGCCAGATATGGGAATCGTGGTAGCTTCCAGGGCAGCTAGCAGACACATTCAGTATTATGCGCTGGGCATCACACACAACCTGGCAGTTGATGGAGTGGAAACCCTTGTGGTTGATGTAGGCTCTACCCCGCTCACCAGCTGATGCTTTGATGTGTATGTGTCAACTACTACTCATATAAATTTGTTTGAATGTCTGTTAGCTGTGAAAACCAAGAACAGTTTTAAAACTATTGTTACTGTTACCACTGCTTACTTATAGTCTCTCATTGAACCATCTAGCAATAATTTGGTTAGTCCCTCTGATTTAGATAAGGTAATTCTGGAGTGCATTCAAAGTTTACTGTGCTGTTTCATATTGAAAGAGGTGCTTTGCTAATGTTCACAATAACGCTGATTACTTCTGTATATGGCTCTAATAATTCACAATGTCTGAATCTCACTAGCTTCAAAACCCCATATACAGGATATTAAACTACTGTCTCTCTCATTATCCTATCTTAGATAGCCCCTAAGCCAACTGCTCACCGCGTGGCACCCAGGCTACCATCGCTGAACGGAAGAACCCCCTCCATGTGCGAATGCACAGACCAGCGTGCAACTAAAACTTGAAATTAGAACTGTAACACCTAAAGTAATTTAGGGTAAATCATATTTCCTAGCTTAACTGTGTAATCTGGAAGTGCTCCGTTGGCAGGAAACAGACTGTACCTTCTCTAGCAATCAGGCTTAATATCTGTTTTGCTAAAGATTTAAGTCCAGTAAAACAGCAAGCATTCACTTCTATTATTTGTCTGTTAAACCTATAACCAGTTATCTTTAAGACCCAGAGATACTCCTTGTGGTGTATTGTGGTGTAATCCCCGCTCCGCTTCGCCCTCACTTCGCTCGGGCTCGCTCCGCGCCCCACCCTGCCCCCTTATCCCACCCACCCCCACTACCTCTACATTTATCTAGTCCCCCAGTCCATCCCACTTGCCACCCACCAATCACAACTCTCCCTCACTCTGACACTTCTCCCTCCCACTTTTTTGACTTTCTATATCCCTCCCACTTTTCTGACTTTCTATATTCTAAGGTTACTCTCCTAGTCCTCCCCCCATCTACCTCTCTCTATTCTGTATCACCTTCCCCTCTCAAATCCTGCCCATCCATTCTATCAAGGATATTCTCCTAGTCTTCACACCCATTAGCCTCTCACTATACCATGGATAAAAACTCTTTTTCTATTATCCCCATCATAGTAATTCTCCTTCTCACTCCATATCTATTAACCAGATATGAAACTCACGCCGTCTCAGGAGTTCACCTCCCCAGGAGTCACACCTCCCTACACTCAAACCATCCCTCCAATCCTATTTCTCCCTCTCTCCACCATACCAATAACACAGGCTCCAAGATAGTACATCTTATTCTCTGCCACCCTAAAGCAACCACAACTAAAGCCGATCTTAAATTACTATTTAAGCTCCAAAAACTACTAGAACATCTGAAAAAATGTATCATAAAAGATGGCGATATCCACCCCAACCCAGATCCTAACACTGTCCCAAGCTCCAGCTCCTTGAAATCTGCCAGAAACCCTACTGGCTCCCTCCTTATGTTCCACCTTAATCTTAGAAGCATTAATAATAAGGTGCATAACCTACACGCTCTACTAGCTACCCATTCCCCCGACATCCTGTGCCTATCGGAAACATGGCTAAAACCAAGCACTAAGGATGAAGACATTATCCCACCCGGATATAATATTCTTAGGGCTGATCGGACAACTAGAAAGGGCGGGGGTATAGCTATCATGTTCAAGAACTCACTGAACATCATAAGGAACCCACTCCAACCTCCTAAAGTCTCTAACTTAGAACTGATTGCCCTAAAGCTATGCCTAAACAACCAAAAAAGTATCAATCTTGTAGTAATTTATATACCTCCAGGCAAGAACTTAAAAAACCTCGAGCTAACTCTCAGCTGGTTTGCCAACAACTATCCTCAAGAAACCATCATACTAGGAGACGTCAATATTGACTGGTTCCTCTGCTCTGAGCATACAAATCCTCACCCCATCAACCTACATGGTTTCTCCCAAAATATTCTATCTCCCACTAGAATTGGCAATGCTCAGCAAAAAGACAGTATCATTGACTGGATTCTTACTAATAAGGGCACAAATAGCTATACCACAGGGACCCTCCCCAATGACCTTAGTGACCACCTTATTACCTTTATCATTAAAAATAAATGTCCACCTACTAACCCCACCCCAATTAGACTGGTCAGGAATAAGAAGAAATTTGTTCCAGACAAATTTCTTGCTGAACTCAAATCTTGTAATTGGTCGATCCTAAAAACTCTGCCCCTAGATGAGAGTGTGTCATACTTTAATGATACATTCCTCAAGATACTTGACTCCCATGCTCCAAAGCGACTAATCAGGACTAAGGAACGCATCGCACCTTGGCTAGCAAGAGATACCAAAACCAAAATTAAACTCCGAGACCAGGCCTGGAACAAATGGAGAGCTACTAAAACTCCCTTAGATCGCACCAAGTTTCAACAGCTTAGAAACTCAACAAAAGCAGCCATTACTACAGACAAAAAACAATATTTCTGTCACCTCCAGGATAAACATCAGCATAACCCTAAGAAATTTTGGACTGGATTTAATAACCTCCTTCATCCAGGCAAATCTACCACCCCCACCCCTGAGAAATACATAGGACAAAATCCAGAAGTAATAGCCAATGCCTTTAACTCTTTTTTTACCGAGACGATTCAGTCCCTAGCCAGTCAGCTCACCTCAGCTCCCTCACCTGTAACCTTAACTAAAGACCCTGCCCACCCCTCCTTTAACCTACAACCAACATCTACCTCCTATATTCGTAAACTTTTGAAAAAACTAAAACCAACAACCGTAGCAGTTGACCAACTCCCAGCCGAATACTTACAAATAGCGTCTGATGTCATAGCATATCCCGTATCAATCTTAATCAACAGAACCATAACTGAAGCTACCATTCCCTCCATATGGAAAATCTCTTATATCATCCCTCTCCACAAAGGCGGGACCTCCACGGACACATCTATCTACAGACCCATAGCAATTCTGTCTCCACTAGCCAAAATTATGGAATGATGTGTTCACAAACAACTCATAAACCACCTTACCCTTAACAGCCTCTTGTCTAATACCCAGCATGGTTTTCGTCCCCATCATAGCACAACCACTGCTCTTCTCTCCTTTGTTGAATCAGTCAACAACAACCGCAACAATAAATTAATATCCTCTGCTCTCTTTCTTGACCTATCGAAAGCCTTCGATATGGTCAATCACCAGCAGCTGCTCCATACCCTGAAAACCCTACAGCTTAACAATTCAACCATAAGTGGGTTTAAAGCTTACCTCTCTGGAAGAAAACAAGCTGTTCAGTGGCAAAGCAGGCTATCGGACTTACTCCCCAATAATATAGGTGTTCCCCAGGGCTCTATACTTGGTCCCCTTCTCTTCTCGGTCTTTATTAATGATCTTCACTCAGTCATACCCAAAGCCACCTGCATTCAATATGCAGACGACTCCACCCTGATCTGCTCTGATGTCTCTCTCACCAAACTCCAAGCTACAACCCAGAAATGTTTTACTATAGTAGAAAAATGGTTCTCCGAATTAAAACTCTTACTTAATCCTACTAAAACCAAGTTACTATTATTTTTCCCCACTGTAACTACCTCCCAAGGAAAAGAACCACTAAATGTCAACAACCCAACCTTCCAAGTGTCTTCTACCAATGGTACCATTATTGAACCAGTCTCCAACACCAAACTACTAGGTGTGACCATTGACCACTAACTAAAATTTGATACACATGTCAGCCTGACCATCAAGTCTGTAAACAAGAAACTCGGGTCCATGTATAGAATAAAGAACTTCTTAACCCCACACACCAAACTAACTATCGCACGCACCCATCTCCTTTCCACCCTTCTATATGCCTCCCCGATACTCTCATTTCTCAACAAGAGTGAGCTCAATAAACTTTCTACAGCCTATAACCATATAGCCAGATTTATAACGGGAATGCCTTATCAAACCCACCACTGCTTAAACCTAAAATTACTTGACTGGTTAGAATTGCCCAATATACTCAAACTCAACCAACTTGCTGAGGCATTTAAAATAATGAACCAACCAGACAAAACCCCCTCATTGAGCAAAATACTTACCCCCTACTCCAACCTCACTTGCCTCAGATCATCTAAAAGCCTCCAAGTGCAAACCATTAAATCTAACAACTCGGGAGGTGACGCTCTCTATGCCAATTCCATTGGAAAACTCTGGAACTCCCTCCCAAACAAACTAAGACTCTTGACCTCTCTAAATCAATTCAAAAATCACCTCAAAGAATTCCTTAAGTCCCACTGGCTATGCCCCTGTACTAAACCAGACTAACACCAAACGTCCAACACCTCCTAGCCTCTTCCCATCCTAAAATCATCCTCTTTCCCAGAAGGAAGCACATTGTAACCTTCTTAGATTAACTACAAAAACCTCCACCTGTTTCCTAATGGAATTAAAGCCAATTTGTTTTTACGTCTTTATGTGAATAATATTTACACTTGCTTGCACCTGTAATCAACAGAATGTATAGCCGATTGTTTATATGTCTTTATGTGTATAATACTTACTTTTGCTTGTATATGATATGCACCTTCTTTTTTTTCTGATTATACTATGTATAATATCTACTTCTGCTTGTTTGTATATGATATGTACCTTCTTTTCTTCTGGAGCTTTTCTCCCCGGGCCTCTACTGAAAAAGGACATGTATCCAGCTAGACTAGCCCGGTCAACAAATGTAAAATAAAATAAAATAAATAAATAAATAAATGTGTGTGCAGTCAATTGCACCCACTACCTCAGGGTATTCCGCTATTTGCTGGAAGAGACGCATATTGCTGGCCAATACCTCACGGGAATTGGGGAAATATACATGATCACCGCCATGTGCTAACATGGCATTCAGGAACTGGTGCAGTACCCTGGATGCTGATGCCTGTGAAATCCCCATCATATCACCAGTTGATCTCTGGAAGGTACCTGTTGCTAGTATTCTTAGGCCAACACATACCTTGGTTTCCACTGGGATGGGTTCCCCTCTGTTGGTTCTGTGTGTGAGGTGTGGCCTGCTCAGCTCAACAATTTGCTGCAGGAGGTCTCTGTCCACTCTATAGCACTCCACTATCTTCAGCTCATGTAGCCCCTGGTAGGTTACCCTGGGTCTGTACACTCTTCTCCATCTCCTCACTGTGGGTTGCTCAGCAGCATTCTCAATGGCACCACCCTCAGCATCTTGCACATGCTGCCTTATAATAGCAAAGGCAGCCTCTAACAATTTTTGTCTCAGTTAAGCTTTTTAAGTTTTCATTTCTCTTTGTAGACTGCAGTGTTGCAGTGTTTCTGAGAAAAACATGGGGGAATGTTGTTTGCAGAGTTTTAAGTGCTGGGCTGGGCTAGTGTACTGCCTGTGTAACTGGCTGATTCTGATTGATTTCACCTGGCAGCTCTGCTAGTTCTCCTTGGTTAACTTCCTACTACTTCGTTTCCTTTCTTTTCCCTTTCTGTTTCCACAGGGGACAGCGCCGCGCAAACAAGAGCAAACATGTGCGCACAAGTGCACATGAGCGCACACAGGATTACACAGGCTTAGGCGGTGCACATACGCGCACACAGGCATAGACAGCCTTACACAGGCTTACACGGGTGCACACACGTGCACACAGGCTTAGACGGGTTTACAGGCACGCACATGCTCGCAAACAGTGTAAGCATCTTTGCAAGAAACTTTAGTGATATCCACAGCGTACAACTTCAGTTTCTGGGTTTCAGTTAAGACAACTGTTGACACGCCTCTTCCAGTCCTGAGTAACTTAAAGTAAACACATGCCACTCTGCTCCAATAGGCTTACAGTCTTTGATACATACCTCCTCATGATGTCACCTATTTTCTACTCTGTTACTCCCCTAATCCTACTCTTACACTCTAGGGACATGGTTCACATGGCAGGGAAAATTGGGATTCACTATCCTTATCCTCATTTGCATAGGATTGCCTACTAATGCTTGGTTACATCTCTCAGACTGAGCTTCCCCCCTTAGCAACCACTACTCAGTAGCCATGTTGTTTTCAGCCTAACATTCACCTGCATGGCAGAAGAATATTTTTAATAAAATGTCTATTTTTGGCTTTTATTTTTTTTTCTGGTTTATAGAGTGCCGCACATTTGCGCAGCGCTGCAGTATGCTTAAACAATGGAGATCAGGGGGGGAAATTTTTTTTTTATTATTTTGCAACAGATAAAAATGCCAATGGCCTTATATTTGGCCATTGGCATGCTTCCCCAACTGGATGCATCCTTTATTTGGAGCTGTCATAACTCCGTTTTGCTATTTGCAGAATGGTACTCCGTTACCAACCAAGTACATTTCTGCAAGTTACTCTACTCTTACTCGGACAGGTTAGTGTTTCCTGGATCGCAAATTTACCTTATTTGCATAGCTTTCAGCAGCAAATGAGGTAATTTGCATAACATAACACTGTCCGTGCAAGAGTAGTTTTAGGAGCTCTCATGCACGCCCCTGCCGGCTGTTCCTGGATCGTCGGCAGACATATTTGCTGTCTGGAGTCTTACTCTACTCTTAGACGCCGTGCAAGCCTTTGTGAATCCAGCCCATTACATTTTTAATAGAAGTAAGCCCTGGCAATCATTTGTCTTTATGGATTTTATGGTCTGATGAAGCTATGTTGTGAAAGCGCTTACCTATGGTTGACTACAATTAAAGGCGTTTTATGTTTCTGAACTCAGCTTCCTTTTATGTTCATGAATTGGACTGTGTCACAAACTGCTTGTGGTCATTTGAATTGCTGAGATCTTGAACTGCTGGGATTTTGAGCTGCCTGTTTCTGTCAGTTGCTGGCTTTATTATTATTTTTTCATTATTATATATCTTACTGCAGCAATGGTAGATATACCACCGGTATTCCACCATTGTGTTCTCGTTTATTTTATGGATTTTAAAACTTACAAAGATGTTTAAACAAAGTCAGTCATTCCCATGTACTCCAGTGTTATTTTATTGTGTATTCCAATGAAAAATTGCAGACAGTATATATTTTGCTACCAAAAGTCACTGTTTTACAGGTATCTGATATCGGAAATAATGAGTAGTCTTGTGGTTGTTGCAGGTGCACTGGATGAAAGGCCATTACTAGTTACAGTGCATACCTATAAGAAACTTCAAAGATCTATTCCTATACTGTTGATTTATTTGAAAGTATAGCTTGTCTTCTTTCAGATGTAAACTGTCTTTTGTCTGTTGCAGATTCATCTGTCCATCCTCCTATTTCCATTTTGCCACTGCCTTTCAAATTGAGATTAACATCCGGCATCACTCTGTTTTGTTTTTTGGCCACACCATTTATTATATCATTTATGTCTGGTCTTTCCTTTTTTGTAGACTATTGGCATTAGAAAAGCAACCTTAAATGTTATGGTTACACAATACTAGCGTCATTATATACTTGTGTAATATACTGAGTGGACAACAGAGGTGTAGCATTACAACAAGGGATATTTGCATATAGCATTCTGAATATTACGACCAAATAATTTAGTTATACTACTCAAGTAACATCACAGACTAAAGTAACATTATGGAACCTAGATAGTCTAGTATAAGAGTGTCAAAATCTGATTTCTACTGTTCCAAGCATTCCAAAATCTATATTTTGGAAGTACACCTACTGTATTTTTTTGTTGCAAAAGTTTAATAGAATCTGTGTCTTTTAAAAGATGATGGCTTCTGTACTAGTGATAAAAACTTTGTAAACCCTCTTTCAACAGTAACTTCTTAATGATGACCTCTTCAACTGTTCACCCAAGGTCGTTCTTAATTTGAAACCTACCATCCAAGAGAATGATCATTAAGAGCTTTGAACAGCAGAGTAGCCATTATCTTTTTTATTACTTTTAAACCACTGTATTGTGTGGATTCCTTATAAACAACACTTACTGTT
Source organism: Protopterus annectens (assembly GCF_019279795.1). Taxonomy (NCBI): domain Eukaryota; kingdom Metazoa; phylum Chordata; order Ceratodontiformes; family Protopteridae; genus Protopterus; species Protopterus annectens. Next base: position 1,661,949,377 of record NC_056739.1, read on the forward strand.
CTGTTCTAGACTGCAGACCCTTACCTATCAGGAACTCTCACTAAACACAAAGAAATCCCAAGTGTTCTGCTCAAGGCCTCAGAAACTGTCAACTGCAATTCATCATCAAAGGACATACCTTGGAGATAGCTCACTGGTTCTGCTATCACAGTATTCAATTTTCCCTAATGACAAATACAGGCAATGAGATTCAGTAAAGGATCCTGTTTGCCACGTTGTCTACAGAGAACTGCTTTTGTGCATCCTTACCCATCAGGACCTATGAATTTTCCTTCCCTTCATTGTGGCTATGAAACTGTGTACATTGCCATTCCTATATAAAGAGCCTGAAAATACACCAGCGATGATACCTAACTGAAAATGTAAGCACTATGAAGAAAGAATGCTTATTTAATATCATTTTCTATATAAAGACTATGGTGTCAAACTTGAAGTAGCAATCTTCTACTGGAACATTTATAATGTTCAGAAGTCTAGCAGCTCCCTAAACAGCCATGCTTCTGGTTCACTCATGGACAAAGATACTGGAGTGTTCATAATAAATGTCTGCAAGGTATAATGAAGAAATACTTTAAGAAAAGAGCTAAGAGCATCATGAGCTGTGAGGTATGGGCTGTCAATCATTCTCAGTGATGTCACAGCTGCTACCAAGTGTTTTAAAGAGAAATGGTTTGTCTTTGAAACTAAAAAGAGCAAGTATAGGAAAGGGAGGGAGAGCAAATGCAGAAGTGGGTAGCTCCCCACATGGATTTGTCTGCACTTTATGTAAACATATGTGCACTTCTAGGGCTGATCAATAAGCCAAGGTGGAAATCTTTAAATCAAAGGACTTTGAACAACAATGAGGCGGTCATTTCTTAAGTGCATTTCCTTTTATTCTAGCCCATTCAACACACAGTCTCCTTGAACTCTCTGAAGTAAATAAGTAATTTTCTTAACTAGTATTTGTTTTCCTGCATTACTTGTATAAACCTAGAGTGTGTGTACATTTATCAAGAGTTTCTTACAGACGCCTACAGTTCATGAAGCCATAGGCCTTTTAAAATAATCAAAAATTGTTTTGCTTCCTAGAACATCATAAATAACCTTAACACATTTTTTAAGTTGATCACAGCTGGAAATGCTCTAGATGAAACTACTTTGTGAGGGGTACATGATACCTGTTAGAAGCAGCTGGTCCTGAACTTAAACTATTCTGAGGCAGATTTTAGTATCACTGTGGATAAGACAGAGTGAGCCATAGCTGGTTGGGAGAGTAGAGTTGGAGGATGGTATTCATAGTCCTGCGCTTTGTAAATGTGCAACAAACATGTGAACAGAGAAGCTATGAGGATATGCAAATAAGGTCAGCAAAATGCAGTTGCATTGAATATGGAAAAATGAAACAATTTCTATAATGATGCCCACTTTTCATAAATGTGTAAGTTGTACAAAGTTTGTCTTTTCATATGTGCAAAGTATTTCACAGACTTATGAGTGCAGTCATACAGAAAGGATTGTAGAAAAGCTGTGGAACGTGCAGCACCTAAGAGTTTTTTTTTTTTTTTTTTTTTTGTTAAGTAAAGGAGTTATAATGTTTTCATATAGGGATATTTTTCTGTAGATACCCTAATGGTTTCATTAAAGAATAGAAAGGGGTGGTAGTACAGACTGAAATAAAGGGAGGCAAAACAAAGAGAAGAACACACAAGGGAGACTTCAAGAGAGCTGAGCTGGGAGAGGATGGGCACTATGTTTTTATCAGGGGATAGATTTCCCCATGTTCTCCAAAACAAATGTTGGTAAAGAGGATAGTATGGGTGGGAAATAGGAAAGAGGGTAAAGGAAAATCAGCAATGGAAGAAGGGCTGAGGAAGTCCTAACTGTGTAACCAGTCCACAGAGCCTCAGACACGTCCACTATCAAATGGCATTGCAGTGGATGACCCCAGTGATGAGGGGGTAGGGTCCCGTGTTGGTGCAGTGGTTGGCACCAACTGGGAAAGAGTGTCTTCTTTAGGCTAAAGAGTGCCTTCAACTGGCTGAATTCTCATTCTGTCTGGATTACCAGCTTGCTATGTGCTGGAGTGCCTGCAGGACTGGCATCTCCAATCCTACCTTGTGAAGATGTCCCTGGATGGGCAGAGGGTGATCTCTCTCTAGCCTGGGAGATACATGTCTGGACAGCTCCTGATGAATCTGAACCTGTATAAAAGAAAAATAAAATGAAAGAGAAACAAAATAACAAAGTAGAAAGAAATGCATAAGCAAAATAAGAAAAAAGAGAAAAAAGGATGGGGAGAGACAAAACAGAAAAAGCACAATACAAATGCAAGGAAGCAACACAGTAAACAACTGCAGAAAAAATATCTTTATTGAAGTAAACGTGTGTATGGGAAGTGCTTATCTATACAACTGGGGGTAGTGATTAGAGAAGTGCTTATGTTACTGGGAAGAATGTATAAGACTAGTGCTTATGCATACTTGTGATGGATTGAAATGTCACTGGATTTTGGAAGAATTTAATAAACCCTACATATCTTTATTCTGTGTATACATCACGCCATGTTGCTAACATGTCCACAAACATTTTAGGTTCATAGGTTCATAGGTTCATAGGTTGGCATTAGGCTATCAACCCTAGGGTCTATTACAAGCCTAGCCATAACAATTCCCTGGCTATTTCTTCCCACAGTATTTACTTCCCTGGACCCCTGTCTAGCAGGGTGACTGACATGATCCTCAGGGTGAATTTCCTGTCCCCCATCCAATCATCAAGGTTCCTTTTGAAGAGAGCCAAAGAGGAGCTCTGCTTGACATGTATGGGCAGTCTATTCCAGAGTCTGGGGAGTCTCTGGGTCAGGATCCTATCCCTCCAGCATGTTTTGTTCATTGTGATGACAAGGTTTAGATCCCTGGAGCATGTGTCTCTAAGGGATTGGGATTTCTTTAAGTGCAGCATGTCCAACAGCTTTGGGTTTGACATGGCATTATATGTTAATCAGAGATCGCCTCTGAGTAGACGATATGCGGCAGTGTATAGGTGGAGTTTCTTTAGATTGTCAGCATAGGGCATCTGCTTTAGGTCTGTGATTCTTTTAGTGAGGTATTTCTGTGGCCTTTCCAGTTGTTGCAGATGTCTTTAGAGGTACATACAAAACAAGGTATTGTATTCTATAATGGGTCTAATGAGGGATGACTACAGTGGGACAATAACCTCCTTTTTTCTGGATGAAAAGCCCTTAGTGATGAAGTGTGCCACATAAAAGGATTGCCTGACTATTGTGTTGATGTGGTTATCGAAGGTGAGACCACTGTCCACCTGTGTCCCTAAGTCTTATCACACTTTTGATGTTTAGTGTACTGCCACCTATGCGGTAATTCATGGTTACATGTTCCTTACAAAAGGGCAGTAAGAGCTACTGAGCGATGCACATGAGTGCACCAGCATGGAAACTTCCGTGGCATGCAAATCACCTCATAAGCAGGTAAACCTCATGTAAATGAGGCAGGTAGAGTGATACAGCAAGCAGGTAGGCAGCTCTGCAGAACCCGTGTCAGTGTCCATAGTCTACATGGAAAAATTTTGTGTACAGGAATGTAGACAGACAAAAGGGGCTGTAAAAATGTAGATCAATGGACAGAAATGGCATACCACATAGAAATATGAGTGAAACTATCCTCGGTGTGTCTGAAAAATTAAAGGAAATAAATACATTTTTTTTAATTATCTGAGAATATTTGCACAGGGTGATGCAGTACGCAAACATGCTTTAAAAAAATAAAAAAATAAATAATTTGAAAAAACAAAATTAATATGTGACAGAAATTTATTACAGGACCCTGCATGTAGTATCTGCAATGGTGCATTGGTGCTGTTGCTCCAGGTTGTGAGCATGGATCACTATGCAAATGAGTGGAGTTACTGAATAACATAAAGGGGTAATTGTGTCCGCATATCCCCTCCGTGTAGGCAGAGAACTATGTTGGTGTTTATAGAGAAGGTAGCTGACATCAGGGAAGGGTGTGTCCAATAACTTCTAAGCTTATTTCAGCTTAGCTGCACCTGTTTACATGGTGTGCTTCCGTGCTGAACGTGCCCTTTCAGAGGGGTGTGGGCACTAACATTTAAACTTTGTTTAGCTAAGGAGGGCATGTTTCTGCATGTTTGCGTGGTGCACTGCTATGCTGAGGGTGGGAATGGGGGGTTGTGAGTACTAAGTGCAAAGCTTTGTTTACCTACAGGCTGCACATTTACACAGCGAGTTGCAGTGCTGAGTGTATCTAAAACCCAATGAGAGATTAATTAATTTTGACCCCTGTTTAACTTAAACTAGGGGCATTAAATGATGTTAATGATATACTAGACAGGTGCAATGCATCATAGGTAGCCAATCACAGAGTCAACACCTACAGCAGAGCACTATAAAGTATGCATACACCCTACAATCAGATTTTTCCCATATTCTGCACCATTGGAGTACAGACTTGGGAATTTCAACTGAAAGAATGCTTGGGACTGCTCCAGGTCTGCTACATCTGTATGTGCTGAATGCTGAAGTTAATGCTGCTGCTGACAATAGGCCTAGACAGAGAAGGAGAAGAGTGTTCAGGCACATGGTAACTTTCCATTGGCTAAAGATTGTAGAGTGCTACAGGGTGGACAGGGACATATTACAAGAACTCACTGAGCTCTGCCACGGTAAACTCAGACCCAGAGCCAACGGGGGGAACCCATCCCATTGGAAACAAAGGTATGTGTAACCCTTAGGATACTAGCTACAGGTAACTTCCAAAGACCAACCGTGGACATGAAAGGGATTCTCACAGGCATCAGCATCCAGGGTTCTCCACCAGTTCCTGGATGACATGCTACCACATGCCAGAGAAAACATATCTTTTCTCCTCATCCCTGAGATGAGGGCCATCAATATGCAACACTTCTCCCATGTAATACACTATCCTGAGGTACTGGGTGCCATAGATTGCACTATTGTGCACATCAAATCATCACCCAATGAGGAGGGTAGAATCTATGTTAAGCACAAGGGATACCCTCCATCAACTGCCAGGTCATCTGCAATGTCCAGAGCATTATCATGAATGTGTGTGCTGGCAGCCCTGGCAGTTATCAAGATTCCCGTATCTGGCATGCATCACAGCTGTACCAGATGTTTGTTAGGGGGGACATCCCACATGGCCATTTACTGCGGGATACTGGCTATACACTGGAACAGTAGATGATGACACCCATCAGAAATGGACACACACACACACACACACACACACACACACACACACACACACACACACACACACACACACACACACACACACACACACACACACACACACACACACACACACACACACACACACACACACACGCACACAAGAATGCGATAATGAGGCACACACACAGACTAGGAATATCATAGAGTATGTATCTGGGCTTCGGAAGTCACTGTTCCAGTGCCTTGATATATCTGGTGGAGCTCTGCAGTACACTTCAGCCACATGTGCACAGATATTCGCAGCATATGCCAAGCTACACAATATGATCCTGCAGAAACAGCTGCTGCAGGATAAGTAAAGGGAATGGATATACAGCCCCCCACCACTGCCAAGGTCACCACAGCCACATTTACAGGAGGACTCAGAGGAGGAATTCCCTGATGATGTCCCTGTAAGCAGATGTAGGTGTGCCCAGTATGCCCTGGCTTTGGCTAAGAGGCAATGCATAGCACATTCACTGACAATCTAGGGGCCTAGGGACAAACACCTTACTCCTACTCCTATACATATAGTGAAATTGTTGATGCCAGGCAACTCACACAACCTGCACCCATCCATGTATTGGCTGCGTACTGCTTGCATCACACAGAGCTATCCCTGAACTACAGTTCTGTCAACTGCTGCATTCTCAAGGTAAGTCTTTAACCTACACACTACTTGTCAGGATTAATATAAGATGGTATTGTATGTTTGGATCTGGTGCATTTATGCAAGGAAATATAGTGGGCTATTTGGACAGCTGTAACATCCACATGGGACTACAGATACCCAGTTCAATAGTATGTGTCCCCTAATAATCACTAGGCCTCATGGTTGGAATATTCAGTACATCAGTAATAGAGATGTTAAACAGTGGGCTCACATGATATTTGGACTACTGTCTATCCCAGCAGATCATAGGCTGTTGTTCCACCACCCCAAACACAGCAGTGTTCCCATATAATTGCTTTAATAGTAAGTAAGCAGTGACAAGCAGACCAGGCGATCTCAGGGCTGTAACACAGTACTCTAACACACAGTGTATGTTCCACAGAAAGCAGAAATAACAACATATATTTTTATGCTATTAAATGTGTGATGAATGACTCCTGTCTGTTTGGCAGCTTGTGTGGCTCAGTGGATTAGGGAAGCTAGCATGGCTGATGGTGCTGATGGTTCTAATCTGGAAGTCTTTACATCTTTTACACCTGAGATATTATTTTGTCAGTGTTTTCACATACTGTCATTCTATGCGTAATTTGACATTATGAACCTCAGTATCATATTAAGTACAGCAGACAGCTGGAGAATGCCGTGGACATTTTGAGTGTAGTCCAGTACAGCAGAAACAGGGACAGATATCAATGTCTGTAACAAACCTCTCAACCTCTTAGTGCAAGAAATCTGGACAAAGCCTGACAAAATGGGGGAACAAAGGCCTACAAATAGGGCATATTTTAAATACTGACAGTAAACTTTAAAAGTTGCTAGAATAACAGGGTTTGTTTCAACAGATATTTTTCTGAAGGATTTGAAGTCAGAAACTCAAATGTATGCATTATTTAGTGAATTCAGTCCTCAGTTAATCCGAGTAATTTGCCAGAAAACCACAAATTTTATGAGGAACAGACCAAGATTATGAGCCAAAACTCTGGACATTCTGCAAAACTGGGGACATTTGAGAGGTATGGTCTGTAACACACAAAATCCTGGACTGGAGTACAGGTAGGTGTGGCCTGGAGTCACTTATAATTATGACAGTCACACTGGGCATGCCCAAACACTTGGTTAAAATGAGCTCAAATCTGTTGCCCCATCATCAGACTGACCTGTCATGTATAGATATATCTATACATACAGGCATATACGTAGACATACCCGTCTGTCACTATCTCTCTCTCTCACACACATAATATAGCTATTGCTATGTAGTGTCAATTTCAAATAGATATATACAGATATATATAGCAATATGTAACACATATATTTACCGCAGCAGGGCTAGCCACCCAGCTGTGTAAACCTTGGCAAAAGATGATAGTCACTGCGGAAGTGACACTCCCACCCCATGTGCAAAATGGGAAAAGGGGTTGAGGATGTATAGATGGATATCACAATGATATATAGACTCTCCCCATATATCTACATACACATATACACATCACACATACACGCAGCTACATTTATATATACATCCCTGTTTATTACATAAATATGTGTGGGGATGTCTGTATTATCCTACATACCATAATAATGATGAGTAAATCTGCACTGTCACACATCCATACTGTTGGTCAAAGGATCCAACTAAGGGCACAACAGTACATAATCCACTTACCTACAGACTCCTGTGCCTGCTGGATGTCACCATGTAGAGAGACGGAGGTGAGCAGGTGGTGTAATGTACAATGTTGTCAATGCATGCACAGACAGGGCACATTGTTTCTGCCCACAGGTTTGCTATCTAACTGCAAGCAGCTACATATGGCCATACTGGTAACTGTACACACATAGCTAGGATAATAAGAGTTATCCAACTGCTAAGATACTAGATGCAGATAACAGTATGAATCAATATGTACAGTACAAGCTGGGCAATGTCATAAATTCCTCTAGTGATGTGAACATCCTCCAGCAGGGTCTCACCCAAGCAAATGACTGGTGCCAGATATATGGCCTCAAGATGAATGCAAGAAAATGCATCATCATCCCCTTTGGGAAGAGTGACGTGCAAACAAATTATCACATTAATAACAGTGTCCTAAGCATTCCGTCAGTTGCAAGGGATTTGTATGGAAAGCTTTCTACATGGCCCACCTCATAAGTAAGGATATCTCATCCAGGGACAAAGAGGTCATAACATCCCTGCATTCTTCCTTATAAGGCCCATTATTGAGTACAATTCCCCATTTGACATGGACTTTGCAAAGCCCATGCAGCAGCTGGAGAGACCACAGAGGTTCCTCACCAGGAGAATCCAGGGCCTCAAAAATGTAGCATACACTGATAGGATAAAAGCTCTATCCTTCTACTCATTATTATTCTACTTATTATTACTGTTATTGCACAGCCTGCTAATGGCAGTTGTACACCAGTCAGGTTTGCTGAGCCATGACATGCCTGTGTTCCTGCTGTCACATACAGCCGAGGTCATACAGTTTTAATGTTGCTGACATAATGCATGGGTGTAGAGCTCTGCATACTTGCCTGTCCCATCTGAAGAGGGAGGTGGAGCCACGCTATATCAACCATCCAACAGGAGGTAATAAATGGCTGTCTTGACATATATGTCTGTATTGTCTACAAGGGGTGGTACGTGCTGGTAGTTCTAAGGTGACTGACCTGTGGCCAGATTCCACCAGGAAGGACCTTACATGGGGGGCTGTACTGGTCTCTCATATTATAGGATGGTACTAGGCTATTGACCCTTATAAGCCTAGAAATAAATTTGCCCATGTTCCCACAAAGTCAGCACCTGTTTCCCTTGTCCATCAAGGACATAGGTGAGATCCCAGGGATGTATTTTCTGTTTCCCATCCAGTCATCCAGGTTCCTCTTAAAGAGGGCTAGAGAGGTACTCTGCTTAACATGGAGAAGAAGTCTTTTCCACACATGTGGGAGTCTCTGGGATGCAAATCTATCCCTCCAACAAGTTCTATTAATGTCACAGACCAGGTTGAGGCCTTGCGTGCAGGTTGCCTGAGTGGATTTTTACTTATGGATATGCTGCAACTCCATCATGGCTGGGTCTGAGATGGCCTTGTATGCCAGACATAAGTAACCTCTGAGCAGTCTGCATGACATTGAGTAGAGGGACAGGGCTTTTAGCCTATCTGTATATGAGAGGTGTTTGAGACCCTGGATTTTACTGGTCAGGAACCTCTGTGGTCTCTCCAGCTGCTGCATGTTCTTAGCAAGGTACATGGTGAAGGAGGCATTGTACTCAATAATGAGTCTGATAAGGGAGGAGTACAGGGATGCTATGACCTCCTTGTTCCTGGATGAAATACCTTTACTTATGAGTGGGCCATGTGGAAAGCCTTCCGTACAAAGGAGGCAATGTGGTATTCAAAAGTCAGGTTGCAATCAACCTGGGTGTCTAAGTCCTTCACAACTGCTTGTGTGCTTAGTACATTGTTATTAATTTGATAATTAGTGAGGATGCCATTTTCCCCATTGGGGATAATGATGCATTTCTTGACATTCAGTTTGAGCCCATGCTCCTGGCACCAGTCATTAGTTTGGTAAGGCCCTCTTGGAGGATGTTCACATCACTAAAGAAATTAAAGACAGTGGCCAGCTTGCAGAAATCTGCAAACTTGGTCAGCTACAGACCTCTGGTTTTGGCTTGCACCTCAGAAAAGTATATCCCAAACAGTGGAGGCCCCATGACTGATCCTTGGGGTACACTGCTTGTTACATGTCTACTAATAGAGGTGGCTTTCCCTGTATTGGCAAGCACATGATGCACTACTTTGATTCCCATTTGGGGATGTCACAGCACTGCTGCAGGACATTATAGCTAAGGACATGGACCACCTTTTGGGCAAGTAAGCCACAGCATGACTAAGCAACACAGTTTGTACATATTACACTTCCCTAACGTGTTTGTCTGTGCTCTGTACAGACACCTTGCATGACTTTTTTCTTGTAACATGTTGGAAGTAACTGAAATACTTACTTGCAGAGAGGACAGCTAGCATGTAGTGCCAAGTGGTGTCCCCTGATCTCTGAGTCATGTCACCTGAAATGCCATGATAGGAGTTAGCGTACACCTATTGACACTGGACCAAACACTGTTACTTTTCCTCAAGGCTATATCATGCCTACCGACTGTAATCAGCAGAGCCCATTGACTGTTACACTATGCAATGGATGTCAGACATATGTCTCACTCCACCAACCATGGCCTGACAAGGTGTATGACAATAGTAAGCCAGCAGATCTTGCTGGAAACTGTGTATGTCATGTACAGAGTCTTATGTCAGCTGGTGGATAGGCAAGTGTCTAACAGTCATGCCCTGGGAAGATAGCACTGGGAGACCTATGCCGCAATGAAGCCAGTCACCAGTGGAGTTCACCATCCTCCATTACTGGAATAGTCCATCGACTTATTGTCTCGCTGCAGTCACAGCCATTGTCAGTGACCTCTGACTGAGTACATTAGTAGATGATTGCATATTGGGAGCTGTCACAGAATCCCACAGAGAACCAACAGTTATCCAGGATGGCCGAAGGCACAGTCAGTTGTACTCTTTGCCACTGACAAAGACTAACTGCTAATGACTGCACAATACTCTCCTGTGGGAAATCATCCACCCCTGCAAAATATTGCAGTTCCTGCACATCACACACAGTTGAGCCATTACACATGGGGTTAGGGTCACAGAGAATAATATAGCCTTTGACTCTCACTGGTTGGAAAGATGTGGGGAGGCATTCACTGTTGTACAACCTACAGCAACAGGTTTGAGATGTATATTTCTGACTGTCACAGCTATACTGAATATGGCAGTCATCCCACCTATCATTGTGTGCAATGGTACCCTTACTATGTCACTACACAGGCATACCATGCAACTCTAGCAGCCACATCACTTCCATTGTGCACCAATACACAGTGTAGATAACCTGTCCTGTGGAGTCTGTGTCATGACCATACATGTGTAGTCTGTCTCCTAAATGCTTTGCAGGGGATGTATATGGCTCCATACAGGTAAGTATCAGATCCCACTGTGTAACTCCTGCATATCCATGACAGGACTAATACATGTCTCACCTGTTCTACATGCTTATGTCATTACTGTGGTATACATAACACATGCTGTAGAGACAGGTATGTAACACAGACAGCATGGCCTAAAGGAAACAGGCCCCCATGCATATGAAGCACACATCTCCTGTGACAAACATGTGCAGGTTACAAAATGGGATGCAGAACACACCAATCATAACTGGTGTCGAACAACTGTCTGTACTGGACACAGGATATTTGTAGATGAGTCACCTCCATCAGGACAGCTTGTAGATGTGCGTGTTCCCAAAACCCTGGTAACACTTATCAAGGGTAGCAGACATGTACACAGATTAGGGATGCACAAGTACGCTGAATGCTGACATTGTCCTTGTTAGCCTGCTACACACATATGAACCTATGGAGCCATGCACTTATAGTGTTGTACCTTGCTGAAGATATATTTATGCTGTGCTGACATGCTATCCTGTGCTGCTTTATTGCTGCTGTGTATTCATAGGCTATCCAAACAGACTTCTGAAACAGAGACAGAAACAGGTCCATGAAACACCTATCCTTGTGTAGCTATACAGCCATTACAACATAATACAGCATAAGGTACACAAAAGTATGTGGCTTAACCACTACATGTGGCATGGCAAAACAACACTGCATTACACCAGTATATGTTAACTTATAGTCACCCTGTGCATCAGACACATAGCTCCATTTTCCCTGCATCAATGGAGAGGATGACAGGATGTGGTACAGGTATCATCCCTTGCACAGTGTGCTGTGAGGTGGTGCATGAGGCCTAGGCTGACCCAAATGAATGACAGCATGTGTGTGAGTCAGGAAGGGAAGCAGGTAAGATGGAACATGGTAAAGTGCTGTGTGTGTCTGTAGGTGACCTGCATTTGACAGTGGTGCGTGAGGGTGTGCATGTACACAGTCAAGCTCAGTGATAGCCCTACATGTGTGTGTGATGGACAGCTTTGGATCATACATGCTAGAGTTGACAGTTTACTGTCTCTGGCCATGAGCACAGGAACTGGCTCTTCCAGAAGTTGCACTGGCACCTTCATGCCGAAGATCAGAAATGGTGTTAGTACCTGATGGTGACTGCTGTCTGCTGGGGCCATGTCCCCCAACATGAACGCCATGGACCATAAGCCCATAGCCTGCCATGCCATGGTGTGGCCAGCACACTCCCGTCTGCAATACTGGATGTACTGCCACTATGGGAGTGTGATTGTGCACGTCAAGTGGACTCTTAACAGATGGGGTTGCTGACCTATGCCCACAAGTCCGACGCTCAACTCCAACCACATGTTCCAGCACAGACAATGTGCAGTTCAAGACAGATACTGTCTCAGCCCACCTTCTGCCCACTGCATCAGTCAACTGATCCAGGGTGTCCCCAATGTGGTGGAGACAGTCACAGATGTCAGTGTGCTGCCTTCATAACCCTAAGGATACAGCTGGTGTTCCATTCAGAATATGCCTGTGCCTCCATAACAGCCTAAAGCATGTGTTGTGTGACCCGTGATGTGACACCTGCAACAGGTGGTGGATGGACAGAAGGCCTCCTACAAGCACCCTTGTCAAGCCACCTGTATGGGACCTCACCAGCTCTTTGGCTATGACCAGTGTCTACACTCACTGGATCCATAGTTGCTACACTTTTCTGTTCAATGTCTCCACTGTCTGACTGTCCAGTATCTGTGGCCTCCAGGGACTGGGTACATGTGGGCATACTAACTGTGTGTGGTGACAGTGGTGGCAGAAGAGGGATGTATACCTCTGGGATAGATTCAGCCCTTGACACCCCCACCTGTGCCTCACTGTGGCCACCATCATCATCAGAGTTCGAAGAGACACTGACACCAGGTCGAGTAGGGAACAGACACCAACCTGCGCTGGTTTCCTTTTATAAGAAAGAAAAAAGCAGTACATGATTACTTGCACTATTTTGTATAAAAAAAACATCAGTACTCACAATAACAGAGACTCACAACTGGATTAGAGGTCAAACATTTTTCTTCTCCACTTCATCCAAAAAACACTTCCACCAAACAAAATACACATTCATCTCAATACCTTTATAGTAATCACTTCAAGTAAATCAAGTAAAACTTGACCAGTAAATTGTACCTTTTAATTAATCAATATGAAACTATACTTGATAAAAACAACACATAAAACCCAATACACCTATCTTAACAAATATATTGAAATACACGTTTCACTGCCTAAATTATTTTCCTTTCAACCTTTTGTTTTTTAGAAGGAATTTTAGAGTATTTTCCTCATTTAAACCAGGAGGCTTATCTGTTCTCAAATGTCACTGCCAAAGTGTTTCATTTTGTTCAACTACACTCCTGTAATTACCCCCTCTAAGATCCTTAGGTCCCCTCTCCAGGCTAGAAAATAAAAACATTCTACTCTGTTTACAAACAAAAGTATGTTTAAATAGGACATTATTCTGGCCCTTAACTTTAATAGAATATAAATGTTCCTTAACAAAACAGTGTCATGCTTACCAAGGGTCAGGACCATTGTCTTGGTCAATACCCGATGGACCTGTGAAAAGCTGAGGGTGAGGTAATGTCAGTACCAATGCATGTTTCAGTACAAGGTAATATGTCTATATATCTTACATTTACAGTAGCTACTGTGTTACTTGTTGTATTGGTCACATTCTGAGTATGAGAGTACAACTGAGGTTAACCCCCACAAAGAACAAAGACCTGACACCCACGTAAAAGTAACTACAGCCTGACACACTGACTGCTACAGTAAGCCTATCTGCATGCTTATCTGCTGTGGAAACTGTGGCACCCACCTCCACGATGTATGGTGTGATGTATGCCTGTTAGCTGTCATGTGTGCCTAGGTTCACCAGGAATTCCTCAGTGGCTGAGAGTGGTTGTTTCACTGCAGGCCCTCCACCCATAATGACACAATCCCTGGCTACATCTGTTGCCCTTCATCATGCAGCATTGATCATATCCATTGTGTGGTGTCAAACCTGCTCATATGTCCTGCCTGATGGCCCATGCCATTCACATCATGGACAAGGTATGCCCACAATGCAGCCTGCTCTTCCCTGTTTTTCCTCCCCCTGGACAGTAGGATGGAATGATGTTGCCTTAGTCCTACCAGTATAAATTCAATTTCCCCTTCACAGAAGGGTGCATGGCATTTAGGGTACATGATTCCTGAAAGACAACAAAAGGGGAACACATTACAGGATCGCATATGTAGAAATACACTATGTAGAGATACAGCAAGGACAAAATGGCTGGCACTATCCACTGCTTGCTCACACATGTCATATGCCACAGTGTGTAAACATACTAAGTGTGTGGATACAACTGAGATAGTAGCAATAGTCAGGTATTCCCGCATCTGCCATGACAGATGCTGCTGTATGATTATTCACCCAACACTCGAGTCTACTGTGGTGTGTCCCCTATGGGCAACCCCCCGATAATATGTTATAAGAACAGTGCCACACAGATAGCAGTGTGCTATTACAACCACTATAAAGGGGAGGTCCAATGAGACCAGTGTGCCACACTGACAAATGACAATGCACTCTTGAATCATTGTACATCCTGTGCAAGTGTAAGACAGCAGGAGATTAATGACATGTCATTATCACAGGTATAAGATACACTTAATGCTGGAATCCCTATTCTCCATAAGTCTATTCATCCATCTGCTTCTAGCTGTACACAAAATCAGTTACATTCTTGATGGGCAAGACACTGGGCAAGACCGCAATCCAAATTGTAGCTTGCTACAGATCCCCCACCATGCCCTATGATTCCCACTCCTCATTTCTTGATACACTGAAAAGTATTAGGGTACAACACAATACCCTAATAATGGGCGATTTCAACTACCTCACCATTAACTGGAAAAACTACTCATGTACCAACTCTTTTGCTCAACGTTTTCTGGAATTTATAAATTCCAATGCCTTGGATCAAATTATTCACACCCCAACCAGGGGCAGCAATATCCTAGACCTGGTCATTACCAACATGGGCAACCAGTGTTCCACACCAGAGGTCAATTCCTTGTTGGTCAGATCCAACCACAAGCTAATCACCCTTGACATCCACATCCCGCCCCCACCCCCAATTAGGAAAATACTGTAAAAAAACTTCTCCAAAGCCATCTTCACACTTCTTAAGACAGAAGTGGCAAACTTCATGACACCCATGCAGATGGACAATAGAGATACGACTGCTGAATCCTACACAAATGCACTTTATAAGCACTTACACAAGTGCATGGATCATGCTATCCCTAATAGAACCAAGATGCTATCCTCCAAAAAAAGGAAGCCAATCTGGTGATCCTCTGCCATAAACAAACTCTACAACAGAAGAAAGAAACTGTTGCAAAAAAGAGTAAAATCCCATGACTGGAGGAACTCACTGGTCAACCTCAGTAAGAACCTGAGATCCCTCATAAAATCCTCCAAAGCTAGTTACGAAAACAAAATTGCCACTGACTCTAAAGACAACCACAAAGCATTCTATGGCTATGTCAAGAATCTCAATGGCAACACTCAGATCTGCTCTGAGTTACAGCACAATGGCACTAAATATACAGAACCAAATGATATTGCCAACATCCTGGCAGATAGGTTCACAATGGCACTAAATATACAGAACCAACTGATATTGCCAACATCCTGGCAGATAGGTTCAGTGCTAACTTTAACCCCCTTTCACCCCCTAGAGGGCCCATCTCTCTACCGGAATAATGCAAAGTTCCTGTAATCACAGCTGCACAGGTAAAAAACACACTCTCCAAAGCCAAGAACACAGCATCCATGGGACCTGACAATATCCCAGGCTGCGTTCTACACAAACTACAGAATGAACTGGCACCCTACCTAAGTACCATGTTCAATCATGGCCTCACCTCAGGCTTTGTGCCCACTGAATGGCACACCATAACGGTTATCCCACTCCACAAAGGGGGAGCCATGACAGTCCCCGGGAACTACCGCCCTATTAGCCTGATGAGCCTGGTCTGCAAGGCCATGGAACGTATCATCATGGAACTCCTAAACAAAGACATTGGTAATCTCCAAACTCTGGACCCTACCCAGTTCAGATTTGTAAAAGGCAGATCATGTCTCCTAAACCTGACTGACTTCTTTGAAGCAGTCACCAAAGCCATAGATGAAGGTAAAGTGGTTCACACAGCTTATCTAGATCTCACCAAAGCTTTCGACATCATTCCCTACTCTAGAATTATAGATAAGCTCACTAAACTAGGTATAAATCCCTATGTCACAAGATGGGTTGCCAACTGGCTCACGGACAGAACTCACACTTTGAAAGTAGCGGACTCCAAATCTGACTTCAGACCAGTGAGAAGTGGAGTACCACAGTGTTCAGTATTGGGTTTTCTCCTGTTTGGTATCTACTTCTCTGAAGTACAGGCTAACACAGAAGGTCTTTGGCTAACAAAGTTTGCAAATGACTGCAAACTAGGAGCCTTAATCAAAACTCCTAACGATGTGGACATACTACAAAAGGGCTTCACTGAGACAGATACCTGGCGTCAAAGCCATGGCCTGAAGCTCAATGCCAAAAAGTGTATTGTCATCCCCTTTGGTAAACACAGTGTACCCATGAACTACCACATAGCTGGTAGTCTACTTAATGCCAAAAATGTGATAAGAGACCTTGGGACACAGGAGGACAGTAGTCTCTCCTTTGATAATCACATCACCACAGTGGACAGGAAATCCTTCTACGTAGCTCACCTCATCACAAAAGGTTTCAATTTCAGAAAAAAAGAAGTCGTTGTTCCCCTCTACTCATCACTCATTAGACCCATTATATAGTACAACGCCCCTTTTGGTTTGTACCTCACAAGACATCTACAATAACTGAAAAGGCCACAGAAATACCTCACAAAGAGGATTACTGGCCTCAAACAGATGCCCTACGCAGACCATCTCAAAAAACTCCAGCTTTACTCCATCGCATATTGCCTACTCAGAGGTGATCTCTGCCTAACATACAAAGCTATGCCAAACCCAGAGCTGTTGGACATGCTCCACTTAAAGAAATCCCAATCACTCCGAGCTACACGCTCTAGGGACCTAAACCATGTCACCACAATAAACAGAACATGCTGGAGGGATAGATTCCTGTCCTAGAGACTTCCCATATTAACAGACTACCTATCTATGTCAAACAGAGGTCCTCATTAGCACTCTTCAAGAAAAATCTTGATGATTGGATGGGAAATTGGAAATTCACCTGAGGGATCACTTCTGTGGCTCCGCTCGACAGGGGCACAGGAAAATAATTTTCTTGGGTGGTGAATGCCAGGGTACAATTTTGGCTAGGCTTATAAAGACCCCAGGGCCAATAGCCTAGTACCTACCTATGAACCTATGAACCTGTGGAGTGCAGTACTCCTCTGTTGATATATGGTGATAGTAAAGCTTTCACAATGGTGTGCTCTGTGTGAGGAAAGTCTAATACAGAATGGTTCCCTATAGCCAGCTGCTTGCTTTTTAAATATTGCAAAACACAAAAATGCCAAGCAGTAACATTAGTATGAATCACTCCACAGTAAATAAATGCACTTATTCAGGCCAAATTCAATAAAACCAATACTGGAGTTTATTGAAAAGTATAAAACAAATGATAAGTGCTTTCATCCTGACCACTTCAGAACTTCATCAGATCTGATTGGTTTTATTGAATTTGGCCTGAATAGGTACATTTATTTAGTGTGGAGTGGTTTCCTTCTGTTCCTGCTTGGCATTTTTGTGTTTTGCAACAATTTTTTCTTCTTGTGTTTTTTACTGCTTTTTAAATATGCTTCTTATCAACAGGTGATTGCCTCTAAATTAATTTGTTAATCTGAAATGGTAATTGCAGCCAACACAGCTGATTTGCACTATCATCAGCCAATGGCATGCAACCACTGTACAGTTGTGCTGGACATTAATGGGGTGAGGAGACTACATCATTGCAGAGGGTAGGTCTGTAGCAGAAACCTTTTGTAAAATAGTGTGTGTATTGTACCTTTAAGAAGCAATTCAAGAAAAGCATGTGCATATAAATAGCAGGCATGTGCTAGCTTCAGTGCCATTTTGAGAGTGCAGCCAGGGAGTAAGCATGTAGGAGTGTGATAGCTAGTTTGTTTATAAGTTTATCTTAGTTAAAGGTATTAAGCCTCAATCCCGATGTGTTTGTACATAATAAAGCTGCTTGAACATAACCCACAGAATGTTTGTCTCTTTTATCCTGACCAGACAAGCGACACCTTTACATAGAGATGTGTGTGTGACAGGCTGCAGCTGCTGCTGCAGGTAATAGACATAGTCAGAGAGTGTGAACACTTTGGAGGATAACAAGCTGTAGTAATAAGTGTGGCAGCTTTGTCAGCCTTGTTGTAGATGCAGCACCAGAGTGAGGCTACCCTTTCCACTCCAATTAAGGCATGTGGTTAAGGTAAGTATGTTAGGCAACAGTATCACTAACAGAGTACTAGGCAACATGTTTGGTGTGCCTTGAGTAAGATGAGGTATAAATATAAGAATTATGTCCACCATTTGGGCAACTGCCAGGCCATATGTTACAGTCTGGTAGTAATTTATAGCATCTATGAGGGCAGGCCTTGTTACAAGCAGGGAATTCCAATGTGTATGTTATCTGTGCAGCTATGATAATCTGCACAGTGACTTTGGAAAATGTTGTGGTGCAGTCTGATATTACTGGCCCTCATTTGCAGTACCTGCATTGACATTCTCTGTGAATGCATATTAATGCATGATGTGACACTTTATGCACAGAGCAAGCTAAAAGGGCAGGTTCATAACCCAGAGACTGCCCATTTTCTGGATTAGATTTCCCATACATAACAAACAGAGCACCTCACTGGGCCTCTTCAAGAAAAATGATGAGTGGATGGGAAATAGAAAATTCACCCCAGGGATAACTCCAGTGGCTCTACTCAACAGAGGCACTGGGAACTAAGGTTGGGTGGCACGATGCCAGGGTAATCCTATGGGTTAGTCTTGTAAAGGCTCCAGGGCCATTAGCCTAGTACACACCTATGAACCTATAGTTTTGCTATAGGGATATGTGAAGTGTGTTCCTACCTGTAGGCCTGTAACTTCTATCAGTGAAAAGCAGACATGCCATTTGAAATGCATTGTGTGGATAAAGAGTGCATGACTCAGTCATTAATTGTTGTCTTCACAATACTGTACATTCACTTCTCCACATCACTGGATTTGAACCCAGAACTGTCTGTGGCAAAATGCAACGCTTGCAAGGTGATTAACAGACTGAGCAAATGAGTGACTGCTACAGCAGCTGTATTTTCAAGATATATGTGCACACATACAGGCTGTGACATACATTTTCTTCGTCCATTAGTATGTGCATGGCTTTAAATGGATGTATGTGTGCACCAGGGTCCCAGCTGAACATGTATTTTGCCATTAATGCCTTAGCAGTTGTCTTTCTACATGTTGCTGCTGAAGAGCACATTTACATGCTATCATAGGTCTCATTTGCATCCATTAATATTCTTTGACTTTCTAGTGGTGTGCTATTGCACCAGAGTCTAAGGTACACTCACATTTTTAATCTTTTTAATTTAATTACTTTTTAATCAAGTTTGCGCGGTGCGGCACGCAGCTCCGCTGAATGACTGTAATTGGAAATGACTATGTTTTCTTTAATCTACCTGCTTTAATTAAAAGTTGTGTAGTATGGCAGGTTAATGTATGGTCTGCAGGCGCGATGGTCTTGGGTTCAAAATATGGGACAGATGTTTATTTTGTAAGTGTGTATATCAAGTTTAAAAACACATATAGTCAATATAGCTCTATGCAGCTGAGCTAAACAAAGCTGCGTGACACAGTGCACCACACAGCAGCACACTAAGAAAATATTTATTTATTTTTATTTTATTTATTTAACATTTATTTAACAGGAGAGTCCAACTTGGAACAAAGCCAATTTTCTTTGGAAGCACGGGGAGAAATGCTCCAGATGCATGTCTTTGAATTGTGGGAGGAAACCGGAGCACCTGGAGGAAACCCACATGAATGCAGGTAGGACATGCAGACTCCACACAGAAGGCCCCCCAGCTGAAAATCGAACTGGAGAACCTCTTGCTGTGAGGTAACAATGCTAACGCTGCCCCACTGCACCATCCAATTAATTAATTAAATTACTTAATATATGACCAATTAATATGTTATGCCCCTGCACTGGCCCAGTAATCAAGGATCCTCAATCCTCACCACTAGCACCAGTGAGGGGCATGCACATTGAGAGGATGACAAGTACACCCACAGTAAAGTACAATTTCCCTTAAGAGCACACAGAGATCATAGTCATTCTGAGGCTGGTTTCACCCTCTCTCTCCAGATCCCCAATAAGACTCCACACTGGCACAGCTATAGGGTTAAGATCTTAGCCAACTGGTCAAGCCAAAATATATTAAATAAAATATAAAGAAGAGAAAAATGGGTAGATAGGAAAGTGGTGAAATGGGGTGCAAGCAGGGAGAAAAACATAGTGAAACGCAGGTAGGGATGTGCAGGAAGGGTGTAGGAAAGAATCATAGCTATCCATTTCTTGTACAGCAACAACTGTGTACTTTGACAGAATCTGTACATGACTTTGAACTCTAAACTCCATAGAGAGGAATGAGGACAATATCACAGTGTTGTCAAGCCAATTGTACCAAATTACATGTGTCAAGTGGACATGTGTGTGAAATGAAGAGCTATGTATGGGACAATATTTTTTTTCTAACAGTACCCATTTATTTTTTTAAGGTGAGAGTGGAATATTGGGTTAAGGACATAAGTACATGTGGGGAGCTAAGTTGGGTAGGTGAGGATGCATTTGCAATGAGACAAGACAGACAAGATAGCAGACAGGGAGCAGTGTGTGACACATGAGGTGGGTTAAAACATTGGATAGGGAGGGTGTTGTGGAATCTAAGTCACATGTGCCTCCAGACAGTAGCAGCATGACTCACATCCCCACCCATGGGACTATCAGCACTGTTCCTTCACTGCCCCAAGGATGGCAGTGCTGGAGGCTGGGCACTGGAGCAAAACTGCCCTACCAAGTCAGCCAGCATGTCCTCAATCCGACACAGGTGGCGGTCAAACCCATGGTAGACTATCCTGTGCACCAAGACCTTCACCACTGCTCCCAGAGGGGGGCTGGGCCCTGTTCCATGGGGTGCTACTACCCAATGTCACAGGTAGTGCAGGGGCAGCAGAGGGGGCTACACAATTCTTTACATCTGTAACTGCAGCTTTTATTTTATAACTGTATTATATGCAGGCAACATTACTGATACTTGAATGTTACTAATAACTTGACAGAGTTACTTATACAGATTAATATTTTTATTCTCTTTTCTGACATTTCCATTTATTTAACATATTAACACATAGTACTAGTCATTTTCTTTCTTGAAAAGATGGATGCCTGGAGGTAAGATGGAGACCATCCTGTGAACACTGTGTCAGTGCGACTCTGACAAAAATGCTAGGGACACAGCAATTAAATCAATGCAAGCACAGTCAACTAAGCTCCAAAATGACTTAGATAACCATATAGAGTCTTACCTGAGGTGTGGATGACTTCCCAGATGAAACTCTGATGCAACAGTCTGCAAAATTGAAGAGCCATACATTACCAAGAAGGCTATCAGGATGGCAAATGAAACTGATACCACTGACTTACAAATATGTACATCTAAATTCTCAACTATATCCACTCCAGTAAAGGAAATTATTTCAAAATGATCAAGAACTACCAGACAACCAGGAGGCCAAAAGGGCATAAGTAAAACCAAAAGTGGAACATTTCCTGGACTTGGAAGATTTCAAAATGGCACTACAACTATTAGAATAAACTTGAAATAAAGATTGTTTTAGAATTATTTCAACAACTATCAGAAGAACTGCAAACTTTTGGTAACACAATGAATTGTATAGTGGGCAGATTAGAAGCTAAAACATTAGAAAACTAAATAAAAATCAATCAGATATTAGAAACATCACAATCTAATACAGAAACCATTCAGAAACTGCAACAAAATATCCTAAACATAGATGCAAGAAGCAGAAGAAAGAACATATTGGTATGTGGAATACCAAAAAAAATATGAACAGTCAACATTAACCAATGTTTTACACTAAATTATTGGCTGCCTCCTAGAAAACTAGGTCAAATCCAACAAGAACACCATACTTGCAAGATAAACTGAGACAGGTATACATGAGAATCTTAAATTACCAAGATGCCTTTAAAATCTTATCTGCTGCCAAACTGAAAAAAGCACTAACATGGAATGGGAACAAAATTACTTTTCCCCAGGATTTACCATACCAAATCAAACAGGATCAACAGAGACTGTCACCATTTTGTGCTTTTTTGATTGCAAGGGGGATCAAGTTTCAGATGAGATATCCCTCTACTTTCATATTCCAGGAGAACGAAAATAAATACTCTGTGCAGTCACTTAAATGCAAAACAAGCCTTCATAAATGCTTTCAACTAGATATCTGAATGAAGTTTGACTGTTGAACCATTATAAGAAGACCACAAACCAAATACTAATGGGCATACTGTTAATGTAATGGTGAAACCAAACTATGTTAACCAAAGAACATTTGGATCAAAATAATATATCAGTGTTATCTGCACTGGTTTTACATGTGACTGGGGGATTCTGTGTGTGTGTGTGTGTGTGTGTGTATATATATATATATATATATATATATATATATATATATATATGTATATAAAACAGTATTTTTACAGTGCATGTCCTTCCATTTTTTATAGGGGGGGGGGTCCCTGTGAAAGTATTCTCTTGTATCGGAGGTATTCTTTCTACGTGACAAATTAGCAAATTTGGTCTTAAATGAAGTCTGCCTGTTAGCACATTCATTGCACTGTGCCCTGTAAATTACTTATTTAGTGTTACAGTCACCCTCTGCACTGGTTTTAATGATCTTCTTTAAATAAGGGCAATAAAAACTATCACCTTGCTGTATATATATACAAAATGTACAATTAGTTTCACATCTGTTAGTGCTTTTCTCACATGGTCTAGGTTTAAATTCAACAAAACTTCTAATGTTCCTGGCCTTCCTATAAACAAATGATGGGGCTTCACCTAAGATGTTAATCAGAAAAGGGTTTCCTGTGACAATGTCCCAGTTTTCTTCAATAATATTTTTGATACTGTGATAATCCAAAGTGTATGTCAGGATGCAGCTATTTTTGCATTTGTTATTCTCTGTGGAATTACTTAACATTTTTCTACTGGGGAGGTTGAGAGAAGGTGCTTCAGTCCTTTGCATTTCTATAATGGGTGCAATGAATGTGATGCATTCTATGTGGGCAAGACTGTAAATAAACTCAAGCGTAGGATTTCATGTCATCTGTCAGAAATCCGCTCTGGATGTAAAAATAATGCACTAACCAAACACCTTTCTCTTCATAAAAGACACACAAGTTTTAAGTTCCAGATCCTGGATCGCATAGACATGGGTGATCTTGAAGAAGACATCCCGAATATTCTGGAGAAACATGAACTCATGTGGCAATTAAAGCTGAACTCTTTTAGGAAGCCTGAACTAAACTACTACTATTCAATTAAAAGTGCACTGGAACTTAGAAAATTGCTACATTGTTTACATGACTAATTGTATTTTATTTTATTTTATTCTACAAATTGGTTTTAAATACCATTTTAAATCAGTTGAAATTTAAGTGTATATTTTGTTTCCATCATCATACATACATGTTTTCTTATTTTTATTTTTTTCTGGTTCTTTTTTCCACTTTATTCAAAATGATGTGTAATAACAATACTAACTAATTATACAATTATATAGGTTTTTAGGGTTCTTGTACACAGACCTGAAGAAGTCTAGAAGGACAAAAGCGATATTTGTTAGCAATAGGTTATGAAAATAGAAATTGATCTTTACATGCAAAATGTATATATTTATATATATATATTTTTGTTGATTACCAAATGAACTAAGGTTGATATATTTCCAGCCATGTAGTATATTGTCTTGGATAAAACCACAGACTTAATAATCTACTTAATAATTTGGTTAAATAAGAGGTACCACATCATTATATAATATAATTTTATTTAAAGTACATAAGGGTTATATATTATTATGACAGCTACTAAGTAGGGCAGGACCAGCTCGAATGTCACACTGATGGGGGAAAGGATGTGAATTTAACATGTGTACCAATAACACTTTGTTTTACAGCACAATAAACCACTCCCATGCCTGATAAAAAGTATATATATATATATATATATATATATATATATATATATATATATATATATATATATATATATATATATATATATATATATATATATATATATATATGTATATATAGATTTAGAAAGCTTGTGATGAAATTACTCTATTTTTGTTTTACTTGGATCGCTTGTCTGTGTACTTAATAAAGGATTTTCGACTGGAAACAGACTGCCTGCCTTGCTTGGATTACTTTCGAATACTTAGTAATGCTGTACAGTTATATATTTTCTATTATTACTTTTTGTTTTGTTTTGTTTTGACTTAAGATGAGTTAACGTTCGCTACTTCTACTACTATTGTCTGATCTGATTAATATACAGTGATTAACTAGAAATATATGGACTGAAAATCTTCCACACAGAGAAGTTTCTTACACTGTTTTAAATAATTCTAAAACAATCTTTATTCCAAAGGAAAATACTGACACTAAAGACCCATCAAATTATAGACTGATTTCCCTTATAACCTAGACATTAAAATATTTGCCTTATTAAGGGCAGACAGATTGAAACCATTACTACCAAGTATAATTTCATCTAACCAATCAGGTTTTCTCCAGGGTAGACAAACCTGTTACCATAAATTAACTCTGGAATTTCAGATTTCTCTGTCTAGTTGAAGTAATAATTCAATATTCAGACTTGCTGTTGATGCTTCCAAAGACTCAACCTAGCTTTTCTTTTTTTCAATACTGTCTCATTTTGGTCTACAGCAAACTTTTATTAACTCAATTAAAATTTCTTATGCAAACACACAAATGGCGTTACATATTATCAAAACTGTTTCTCCTCCAATAAAAAATATTAATGCAACAAGACAAGGTTGCCCATTATCCCCATATTTATTTAAAATCTATACAGAACTGCTCTTCCTTCTTATAGTTCAAAGGATGTTTCACTGTCTTCCTACAATAAATAATATAAAGCTCACACTAACAGCATTTCCTGATGATTTAAACCTTTACTTTACTTCACCTAATACAGATCTACCCCAAATTCAGCATTCTATTGAAACATTTTCAGTATTTTCTAATTATAAACTTAAATAAACCATCTATTTTTCCTTTAAACCAAAACAACTATAACTTAACTACTTACTTTCCAGAGTCTGGAATTAAGTTAAATGACACTTTAAAATGTTTGGGCATATTTTTTTTTGTCATGAACCAAAACAAGTTTTACCAGATTAATTTAACAAAACTTTGGACAATGATTGAACAGGATATCCTCAGCTGCAATAAATTAAAATTCCTTCTATTGTCAAAGGTGGCTATTATTAAAATGAATATACTACCCAGATTAATGCTTCAATTTAACACAACTAATATAATAATACCTAAAAATGTTTTCAAAACCTTAAATGTACATCTTTTTAAATTTCTTTGGGAACCCAAATTGATCCGTATTAGCTATCAGAAATTGATTTATTCTAAAAAAATTGGTGGCTTGGGTGTCCTGGATTTTATACTCTATTACTACATAATAAATGCTAGGAAAATTATAGAAATATCTGGTTATTGTCCAACTAAAACAAAATGGAGCCCTATTTGGGTACAACTATGGTATAATCTAGTAACTGGTTCCAAAATCAACCCTAAGGCCCAACCCTTCCTCAATAAAGAAAACATGGATAGAATCAAACTAAATAACTGCTTAATATATGATAACTATCTTGCAAAATATTATAAATCACTAAATCTAACAAGTCCTTTTAACATTCTCCAACCACTCTACCTCAATCCAAATCTTAAATTAAATACCTCTGCATTAAACCTGAACAATTACACCTTAATTAAAGAAATGAAAATAATTATTATTATAAAAACCTTTCTACTAATGATCTCAGAATTGCATTAAGCCTTGCTAATAGCTGTCTAGTTATACTAAGAAAGATTAAAGAAATAACATCAACCCTATTAGAAGATTCAAAAATAGATGGTAATAATATAATTCTCTGTAAGGAGTTATGGAATATGTTCACACTTAAACAAAATGCTATCAAATACGTATAAATTAATCACAGCTATTAAATATCAAGATAATATCCTATACTGAGACTATTTTGTTCAACATGCAACCTGCAATTCAATGTAATGAGAAATCTCAATCAATTCAGCTTTCTTTAAAACTAACCCCTTTTTAAAAAAGTAAGTATATCCAATCCATGATAGTCAGTAATGCCTATTTAACTGCTGTCAAACTCAATAAATATTATTCCATATCTTCATCTAACTGTCTATCCTGTAAAGACCAAAGAGGTGACATTTTGCATAAATTCTGAACTGAAAATGTTCATATAAGTTATGGTGCTCATTAAGGGCCAGACTTGAAAAAAAAATGGGGAATTCATTATTTTACACATTCACCCTATGAGTCTATTTAAATAAAAAATACGTACCCTAATTACCATTTTTTCTTTGAGGAAGCTGTATATCTCACAAAACTGGATTTTACAGATCAAATGTATTATGGGATGGCTTTAAACTTTGGTGATTACATATATAATGGCTCATAAATTAATAGATGGCAACCAAAGCAAATGGTCTTATTACGCACAATTATGGGAAACACTTTTTGACCACATACTCCAATAATTTCAATTAGACACATCTACATGTTAAGCTGAGTCAACAAGGAGAAGTTTTATTACTAAAGTATTTTTTTTTTCTTTCACTTTTATCTTTGAGACCATACTGTTATGCACTTATGTTATTGTATTAATTGAACTCATGTTATGGTCCTTGTAACTCAATGTACATAGTTGCTATGTCATTATTTTCTTTTTTCTGTTAATTCTTTACTGTGTTATAAACAAAGCATTCTGTATGAACTTATGCTCATCACATGTTGAAGACGTTTTTTGATATCTCTTCATGGAAATCCAAATAACGATATTAAAAAAATGAATGTCTGATTATAGCAATGTTACTCTTTTTTATGCATTTCAGAATGTCACCTGAAGTTCATATTTTCAGGCAAATATATCTGACTTTTGAAGTACATGTTTGTAACTCCCGTTTGCGTATATCTAAATATATATATATATATATATATATATATATATATATATATATATATATATATATATATGGTTCCCTTTAAATCATCGAATGTTCAGAACATCGAAGTTCTGATCACTGAGACCAGAACATCGAAGGTTTAAAGTGGAAGTGCCAGGTAAGTGAGATTGTGGAATGTTGGGTGTGTATGCAGGGCAGCAAGGTGCCCTGCATGTTGTGTGTGTGTGTGTGTGTGTGCCATCTGAGTGTTGGCATTGCAGTTAGGTTATGGGAAATCTCTCGTTTAGTGCTACCACATATAGTGGTAAATGGGAGATTTCCCTTACCCCACTGTAGTGTGATCTGGGAGTTGGAATATTAAAGTAGGGGGATGTGGGGGTGCAGGGGGGCAAAGCTCCCCTGCATAACATAGTGTTTGTGATTTTTTTTTTTTTTTTACATTTCATTTTGAATTTTCGATGTTCTGAACATGATTATTTAAAGTTTACCATGGCATCCTCCCGCAGTAGGATAAAATACGTGGATGTTTATGATGAAAGGTTAGAGAATGGACTCATCAATACAGGCACCTATAGGAAAAAGTGTCATAGGAACACCCTTCTACACAGGCGTAGTATGCATCCCCACTATACATTTAATAATGTAGTTAAAGGGCAAGGGATGAGTGTATCCTGGCAGAATGCATCTGATATGGGATTCTGTTCTGAGTTGAGTGTTCTAAAAGAAAGATTCATGTAGCGAGGATATAGTAATGAGGAGATTAATGAAGGGCTACATGAACTAGATTCACTCAGACAAGGGAGAGCTAGCCCATATTGTACCAGTAGGATGGGACATGATATAAGGGAGGTTCCTGTCACTCACTCCTCTGAGGTTAGGATACCAGTGTCCTTTACAACTGACAACAGGATAGTTCATGATGTAATTAGTAAGTATTGGGGGGTGTTACTTATTAACCCTGACATTAAAGATGTTGTGGGTGTTACACCGAAGTTCAGGTTTAAAAACAAGCCCAATTTGAAGAGGATTCTTTGTCAACCTTTTGAAAGGTATGATTCTGGACATAAGCAGGGTATGGGTACACTTCCCTGTGGACAATGCAGTTTTTGTAGACACTTATATTCAAGTGGCAAGTTCGTGCACCCTGACACAGGGCAGAGCTATAGTTTTACCACTTTGGCAGATTGCACCACTTCACATGTGGTATATCTTACGGTTTGTGATACCTGTCAGTCTTTCTATGTTGGGAAGACTGACAGGATGCTTAGAAATAAGATAAGGGAACATTTATATGGTATTAGGATGAGGTCTTCCACCAATGCTCTAGCCAAGCATGTAATGGCAGCAGGGGAGGATCACAATTTTAGATTTATGGTAATAGATATAGTTATACTTCTTCCTAGAGAAAGAGACATAAGAAATTGTACTGAGGGAGGGAAATGAAATGGATCTTAAGGCTTAGAGTGGATCGAGGTAGAGGCCTCAATGAGAGAGCTTCTTTGAAACCTGTTCTGAAGTCTAGGAGATTACATGTTAGCTGAGTTTTTTGCTCCATGCATTACATTAGGGTGATATGAAGTTCCTGATGTTTAGGAAGAATGTACGCTAGATGAGTTTATTATTTTACTCACTTACTTGAAATGTCATGAAATGTTTTTTAAATATTCTGTATAAATACCCATATATATATATTTTTATATATGTATATATTATTATTTTTTATAGCTTTATGAAGTTGAAAGCTGCTCATTAATATTAATATATACACTTTATTTATTCATCTTATGTTCATATATATATATATATATATATATATATATATATATATATATATATATATACATACATACATATTTGTTTGTGTAATAAAGCTGTATTTTTAATAGTGAATGTTGAGTGCTCCACTAGAGTGTTATTGCTTTAATTCTATTAACTGGGTAATTGTTTGAACGCTCTGAATGGTTGCCTTTTAGTATACTAGAGAGAGCTGTTACAATATGTGGTTTCACTGATGGTCTGAGGAAGCTACAAGCGAAATCACATACCAGTGTACACATTAAAAACTTTGCTTATTTTACAACTGAGACGGCACTGCTGACTGGAAAGGGATATGCCTGTCACAGTTGACAGGTGGTCAGCCAAATCCTGTCAGATTGGATTTTCTTCCCTGTACTGTGACATGTGCACACCTGGGCCTTCATCAGGTATGAGTCATGCAAAAGGTCAGCATTATTAAGATCTCTTTCTTGTACTAGCCAGGAGTGTGGCCTCATGCCTTTGTAGGTGCTGCCATCATTCAAAGAGCCAGAACCAGAATGAGGAAAGTATGGTGAGGGGTGTATTAAGCAAAGATATAACCACTCCCTGTTCAGTGTGACATCACCTTGACTAAACCCTTTTTTACTAATATGTTCTTTAGACCAGGTATTGATGGTATTGATAACATTGCCATGTTTGGTGTAACCAAAACTTCTTTAGCAAGCACTGATTTTTCTTAAAGGGAAACACACACCTGACCTTTCAATTACAAATAGATTACTTCCAAGTTTAAAGTGTTGACAGTACTATTTCTTGATAAATCTTACATTTTTGTCTTACTGTATTAGCAGAAGGTGTCAGGCATTGAAGTGCGTGCCCTATTACTTTTTTTTCTCAGTTTTCTTTTTCTTTTTTTTCTTTGAATGGTGGTAAAGAAAGAGATGACAATAGTAATGTCAAACATTATTTCTAGGACCTATTGATATGATTCTCTTGTTAGGTGTGACATACAGTGTTGGATGGGCAGGGATTATCCTTCAGATTGCGTTCAACCTGACATTCAGATGTCTCCATTTTGAATTTTATGAGTTTATTCTTATATTAACTAGTTTATGTCAAGCAGTGTGTCTCCATGAACAGCTTGGCAATGCTGATTGCTGTGAACTGCTGCAGAGTTTGTAAATGTCCACAGCACATCCATGGCTGTTTCATATACATTTATGTACTGTGTGATGTGCATTTACAACTGATAAAATTCTGGAATACACTGATGTACTTCGCAACACATTTGTGTAATACTGCGATTTATAAACATGCATATACGTTATTCTAATTTGCATGCTAAACATGTAAATTGGTCAAAATTTACACTGCAAGGTGGAACTGTGCCATAATGACTCACAAATAGCCAAGATAGGCAGAAAATTTGCTAGGATTCCACAGACATGAAAAAGTAGGAAAAAGTTTATGAATTAATTAATACTTATTAAGATGCAAATTAACAGTTGCTGTCATAATGTTTAAAATGTCACTTGCAATACATTTTGAAGTGTAGTTTGCATTTAATGATACCATTGCATGACTGGTAATTATGGTCAGGTGATTGCAGTTCTTTGACGTGTGGTATTGGTCATTGAAATTGTAATAAGTGAACAATAGATCATTACAGAAGTATTGGACTGTACATATATGTGAAAAGTGATCATTGCAGTTGAGAATTTCTACTGTGCAGAAGTCATAAATACACATGTCTAATGAAAGTAATATCTGACTACTGTCAGTTAGGGAGGAATACATGGCAATGGCAGAGAGTACAGCAGTTTGATTTTGGTGTAATTACATTCATCAGTATTGAATATACTGAAGTTCTATAGTTTAACTGCTGATGTCATCCATATATAAATCTGGCAAGTGTCTTGCTGTAGCCCTTTTATTTATTTATTTACTTACTTATTATTTATTATTTATTTTCCTGTGTAGTACAGATGGATAATAAGGGATCCAGGCACAAATATGATAAGTTTAGCCATGAGGAAAATTGTGTACTCATGGCAGCACTTACGGCATATGGCAAAGTTCTTTTTGGTAAAGGGTGGCCCAAACAAGCCAAGAAGAGCAAAGCATAGAGCCAAGTAGTTGTTGATATCAATGCAGTTGGAGGCAGAAGCAGATCAGCACAGTGCAAGAAAAGGGTAAATTGTATGGTAGGACATGCTAGAAGCAAGGCCAGACAGAATGCGATTTCCAGGACTACTATGGGGTGGGGGGTATGAATCTTACTAAGTTAACACCAGACGATGAACACCTTCTGTCTATCTGTGGTGATGACTATTACACAGAAGATAGTGTTATTGGATAATTAGAGA
This sequence comes from Protopterus annectens, assembly GCF_019279795.1. NCBI lineage: Eukaryota > Metazoa > Chordata > Ceratodontiformes > Protopteridae > Protopterus > Protopterus annectens. Next base: position 1,661,980,905 of record NC_056739.1, read on the forward strand.
TGGTGTTGACACTGTTCCATAAAACCAAAGTCTGCAGCAGCATTTGCATTCATCATCTCCTGGAGGTTGGTTTAAAATGTACACCTTTTAAATATTTCAAATAAAATGGTGACAAACAGTGCTGTAATTAAACATGTCACAATTTGTTATTATTAGGTCAGCCTTGCACATCAGCAGCTAAAGAAAATGAAAGCAGACTTCATGGTAAGTGCCTCCCCCGAGCATGCTATACTATATCTATACCATATGCTGTTGCATTGTTATTAACGTGTTGTAATGATTTATTTTACAGACTCAGCATCAGAAACAGTTTAACTGTACCAACAAATATAAATGAAGTCAGCAGTAGAATGGAGGTTGCTGCTGGTGATGATGATAATTAGTCATATTTATGAGGAAACCTGATGGAAGTGGCAATCAGTCTCCAAGTTAGGGACAGACTATCTCGCCTCACAACATGTTAGTAATACTACAGAAAGTGACACTCCATCACAAAGTCAAACACAAGCTGACATTAAACTCAACGCTTGTACAGCATAAACAATCCTGCATGTCTACACCAGTGTCTCCACACAAAGATGAACAGTTTGATGATGAAGGCAGGCAGTCTGAGGCCCTAATGCTCACAGTGAAAACATTACAATGAAGTGCTAGGTGCAAATATTATTTTTAACTACCTCAGGTAACATGTAAATCATTGTCTGCACAAGAGGAAATGTGCTGTGACATACTTAGGGCTCAAACCAGTGCAACAGAGAGTTATCTAGAAATTGTGAAAGTCTTACGGGGTATGGGTGAAGATTTCCAACACTGCTTTGAACTGGCAAAGAGCAGGGATAATTCCATGGTGTCACTAGTGTGTAGTATAGTAGCACACCAGCCATCAGTTGCAACCTGCATTTGTACACTAGTTAGGACATACCAGAGTTAAGCTGGACTCAGTTTTATGAGGGGAAGGGGATAAAGCACTGTCCAGATACATTAGGGAGATCATATGATACTAACACTGGCATTCAAGACAGCAATGTCAGTACTCACAGTGACCAATCACAACACATTTCTCACAGGCCATGCCAATGGTCATTTACACCTAGGAGAACCTCACATTCCAGATCAAGGTCATGGTCAAGCAGCAGTGTCAGGTCACTGTCAGCAGGATCACCTTCCTCCTGTAGATCACACCATTGCATTAACTCTCCTTACAATTCTCATGATAGCCCATCCTCCAGATCAGTTGCACCACCACAAGGCCTATCAGTAGGAGAGGTGTGTGACTCATTTGACCTGGAGTAACTGTGAATTACATTCATTCAAAAATATGACTGTGTACTTGAAACAAAGTTCTGTTGGGGGTTGTGGGGTGCATATATAGGAAGCTATTCCCTTTAGAACTTTTATTTTAACCATACTCTGAAATTAGAATCATTTAAATTTCTGTTTAAAAGCAATTGGATTGTGGGAAGAAGGGAAGTTTATAGACATCTCTTAAGTTCACAAATGAACAATGGAGCAAAAAACAATGATATGTGCATTACCATTCCATATGCTTACAGTCACATCAGAAATCAAAATAGCAATGAGTAAACATTTTCAGATCCACTACATCATACTGAAATAACACATTGAAGTAATCATGCTGCCATGCACACTTAACCTCTGCCAGTATACCCCTATCACTGCATAAATCAAGACAGTTTCTAAAATCATAATTATTTTCAATGACAGAAAGAAATCTGATGTGCAATGCAACATAATTCTTTACAGAGAAATGGCAAATAAAACTTAAATGTTTCACTGGTGTCAGTACTGCTTTCTATTGCACAGTAAATAAATAAGACACACAGGAAACAGCCCCAATACTAAACAGACACACCGTATAAAAACAGAAAAAGTAGTATAATGGCAAAATACGGTGGTCTAACCACGTTGTGTATAGCAAGTCAAAAGTATCCAAATAACACACCTGTAGCGTCTCTAAATGTTCAAAATACAGCTGGCCAACGATCAGTTGAAGAAAAACTCGCACAGTGTATCCAAGATATAAAAAACTCTTTTAATCCACAGGAAAATGTAAGCGCTTTCGCGTAGGTTCACCTACGCTTCCTCAGACATAAAAAACACTCTAAAACTATCCCACTTTTAAATGCAAACAGGCGGGAAAAATATACAATTTAATTGAATAATCATTCAATCAGTTATACAAAGTTAAAGAGACAGCAGCAATAACAAAAACAGCCTTCTAAACATCAGCCTGACAGTGCAATCCCTACTCATCCTCATAGTACTGATAGAACATTGTAGTAAACCATTAATTCCAAGCATTAATCCCCAAGCATTAATATAACCAAAAAATGGCTTCTTATTCCAAACATAAAAGACATATACACTAAACTAGAAAAGACATCACTAATAAAATCGCGTTCAGGATCCCTAAATGTTCCTGATTCAATCATTACTTGCATAATGGTTGGCAAAAATTATACGCAAATGCATAACTTAAAAACTCTTTGTCATGTAATAAAAAAGCCTCTTAGGACAAGGTCGCTAGTCACGTTCTGTTAAACCAGCTCATATTCAGCAACAACGCTCATCATCATGAACAAGATAAGCAGAGTGTCATAAAAAGATATCTAGTATACGATCTCAATAACCAACGTCAGTCAGACTTAACTGTCTCATGATCTTAATGATGAAAACACGTCCCCAAATATATAAAAATAAACACATTGCTTTAAAATAGACGTAAACATAAATAACGTCAAACCATGAGAATGTAGTTTCACAGAGGCACGTCAATGTACGAGCTTACGTGCTGCATTTGAACCTGTCCATCCAAACGACACGCCCATAGCAGTGACGTTACAATAAAATTTAAAATATAACAAGGAGTTCCAAAACAGCACCTGCATATGCCTGGTGCTTAATCGGATACCTCCCATCTAACAAATTACAGTATGCTAAATAAGACAAGCTCCGTCCACATATATAAAAAACATAATGTAATATAATATAATAAAACCGTCATTAACGCCAATGCAATGCCAGTAACTGGGATCTGCTATCAAAAATCATCAATAACACAGTGCCTGCTTCAAGGAAGAACCTATAAACAAATATAGTGTACAATGTTAAACAGGCTGGATGCTCAGCTTAAGAACAGACATCTCTGAATGAGGCATAACTCTAATGGGCAGTATGAAACACATGTTCTAGCTAAAGTCTTAGATATATAAAAGCACTTACAACATTATAACAGATACACACTGTGAGGATAGCCTAACTGTAAGTAAATCGCACAACATCAAGTGGATTAGCTCTGATGGAATGCATGGTATATGATATAAAAAACTTGTACATGAAATGATGAAATATCCATAGGAAAAAAGGCCCTGACTTCAAAACTGATACTGCCATATGGTGGTATACAGGATCTAGGCTACCATGAGTGTTCAATATGCCAAATCAATATACCTTATATGAATACAAGCAAAACAAAATATGTAGACATGTCAGTAAAGTTGAAATAAGCTCTTTTCTATGTACATCATTGACAATCTCCAAATCCCATCCATGTGAGGTGTGACAGAAGCCCTACGATTGTTTTAATGCTGAAAACATTAAAAACATCGTCAACTCAAAAAAATCTAAAGTATAGACACAATCCAGCCAATTCTCAGGCGTATAATGAGCCTGACTTAAAACACACCCTTCTATCTAAAGAATGGTGGGGGTACAAGGTGGCTGTCCAAAACTCTAAAAAGTATAAAGAATGCTATTAGAACACATAACTCATCGTACGGGATGAAAAACCAGCAAGGCATATAATCCAATATATCTATAATATAGGTTTAATAGTAATATAGTTATTCAATCCTGGATGCAAATGTGCCCTCATTCTCAGAATCCAGTTCAGTTCAGCCTTAGCTAACCTATTGGCTGAGTCTCCGCCTCTGGGATTCACTTTTACTATTTCTAACACCCGAAACTGGAAAGACCGATGTGTTGGATACCCTAATGAGTGCTTGGCCAGGGCATTATTTTCATTACCCTTCTTGATATCGTATAAGTGATTATAAATCCTATCACTGAGTTTCTGTTTGGTAAGACCTATATAGAAGGCTGTGCAATTTAAACAGTGGGCAAGATATATCACATTGGTAGTTTTCACCTAAATTTCATGCTACCTGTGAAACTACCAATGTGATATATCTTGCCCATTAATTTTCATTTATCTGATACAAATGGGAGTTCATATTTTTATCTGACACAAATGGAGTCTATATTTTATCTCTATCTATCTATCTATCTATCTATCTATCTATCTATCTATCTATCTATCTATCTATCTATCTGTATTTGCCTGGGCTGTCCCTACTAGGTGAGGACCTAGATAAAAATATTCCAAGTAAATAAACATAGACTTAGGTAATCGGTATCAAGGATTAGACCTTATGCAAATATACAGAGATAGTGCTAAAATGGCAGTAGAAATGAAAACACACTGAGTAATTCAGTTTAATTCAGTTCAGATGAATAATTCCAAATAGTTATTGTAGAGATTTTTTAAACAATACAAGCATCTTGACTATACAGCCCAATCAGCAGCATTACTAGGTAATTTATTGAACAGCAGAACTGAAGTTCAGACAGAAAGTTGCATACAGGCAGTTAAATATGGAAGTGCTTAAATATATATTTCAGTTTGTTAACCTGGTAAGTAAACTGGTAGGTAAACCCTTTTAAGCCAGAAAACACACAATCCAGGCGCAATAGTGCATTACAATACTAAAGATGTACGTAGGCTAACATGAGACCAAAATAAATGACGCTTTTGAATGTATACAAAGACTGACGAAGGCAAAAACACTTCCTGAGTTTATACAACAATTAGCTTCATCATTATTAGTTCTCAGTGAACAGGTTATACATTTAAAATATGGGCAGTTATCTGATATTTAAAATACATACAACTGTCGACAATTTTTGTTTAAGGAAAGAGTTTAGACCTACAGTGTAAAATTGGCTTTCATCTCTAAATATGAGCACTTAATGATTTTAAATATGTCCTCTTTTATGCTACTTTTAAGTAAGTTCAGACTTTTGTTGTCTAACGTCTACAAGCACTTGATTCCAAGTAACTAGATGTAGCTTAAAAAATTCTCTTTCACTTGCACAGGGTTTTGAACTATCTAACTAAGCTATAATGCTTGACAGGGTGGGCATTATTGAAGAAATAGATCACCCAAGGGTGTTGTGTGGCCTCACTCCACAGGTAGAGGGCTCCTATAGCTGTGGAAGTTATTTCCCCAGTAATGTCTACTTTGGAGAGTATGATTCCATTTAAAAAATGGGATATCTGTGAAATAGATTTGCATTTGTTTTACTATTAGTAAATTTGTATTTTTTATATTTTTGTTGCAAAATAGCTCCTGTGCCTAATGTTTCTTAGTTGTAATTGCTGCCGGAGGATGTATTTTACATCCAAAATATACATCATGTAAATATTTAATCTCTAAACAGACAGACAGGTAGATAGGCAAACAGAGTCCCACATTTGCAACCCCTTTCATTACTGTCTTCACCTCAGATGCATCATTGTCATCAAATGAAAAAAAATGCGTACAGTGCAAAGGAATGCATCTCCTCTCCGCACACCATACCATTCATCTTGTCCCTGATTTTGCAAAATATATCTGCTCTATCCCTTAAAATAAGGGCGTTTTGTTTCTCTCTCTCTCTCTCTCTCTCTCTCACACACACACACACCCACACACAAACAAACACACACACACACACACACACACACACACACACACACACACACACACACACACACACACACACACACACACACACACACACACACACACATGCAAACATTAGTTCTTTCTATGCAGTTAATTCCATTATGTTTATTTTGTTTGGTTTCCAGGCCCCCTAAATGTGACTTTTTAAACATTTCTGATAGGGGCATATAAGAAAAACAGCAGCTGCTTCTAACTGTTTATTGCACGTGATTTTTATGTTATTTTTGTTTTAATTTTTTAACTAATGCTCACTAATTGGGACCCATTCAGTGAGTGCAAACAACATGCTGGACATGTACCTTCAGTCTGTGCTTTATGGTGGCTTAATATGCTGTCATGAAGCTGCAGACTTGATACAGGACTTTTCTTGTACATTATTATCCACTCATAGAACGTCTGTTCTACAGTAGGATATTGCTGTTGCCATCAGCTATTTTCTAATGAGTTTTAATTCCTCTTCTTGGCTATCTCTCAGTGTATAGTTAGGCTGTTTTGTTTGCTGGTAATGCGTAATGGATGATTTTGTTAAAGGCCATTTGTATTTTATGTGTGCTCAAGCTTGAATGAAGAGTTAACAGTGCTGGTCCATATTCCAATTTTTTTTAGTTCATGGCAATAAGCATGCTTGAATATGAGTATAAGCATGAATACAGCTAAACAGTCAAATGACTGTAAACCTCGGGCAGCTCGATTAACATAATGTAGGCAATTAGTACTGGGTAAGAAGAAGAGAGTATTTCTATATAAGTATGATATCTATTGTAAGGATATAATTCTAATATATAGTGTCAAGAAAAGAAGGGAACATCTAGTTGTGAGATAACTATGGTGGTAGCCCAATGCAGAGATATTAAACAGAATTATACCAGAGAATTAAGATTAGGAGAAGGATAGACATAAAGCAGACATGAATGTTGGTTGATGTTTCCTGTTACTTGAGGAAGGTTACACACCTGTCTACTTTTGTGAAAGTACTTTATGTACATAGGTGTTTTCTGTTCGATCATGAAACTTGCATCATGAAACATAGCACTTGGCTGCTAGATTGAGGGCATGAACAATTTAAAGTGGAGTATACAGTGACATTAAAATCAATACCGGTAAAGACAGAAGTGTCACTGCCATTGAAAATGAAAAATAATCTAGACAGCCTCAGAAAATGTACATCAAAACAGGGATATTACATCATTGTTTCACTTATTAAAACAAACTCACTATTTACTTTTGATAAAAACTTGCCTCTTCTGCCTTTTCTCAGGGAACAGTTGGACCAGTTAAAAATTCTACTAGAGAATACAGACGCGTTGTTTCTATGATCTAGTGACCTAACACCTTTGTAGTGGTAATCCTATTTTTTGTGTGTGTGTGTGTGTGTGTGTGTGTGTGTGTGTGTGTGTGTGTGTGTGTGTGTGTGTGTGTGTGTGTGTGTGTGTGTGGGTGTGTGCGTGTGTGTGTGTGTGTGTGTGTGTGTGTGTGTGTGTGTGTGTGTGTGTGTGTGTGTGTGTGTGTGTGTGTATCAAAGCATGTTATCAGATGGGGGTGCTATTTTAGATTTTTGTAAATAGGCAAATGCATTCATTCCTCTTTTTAATACATCTAGTACTTGTTTATCTTTCAAAGAATCATTGAAAGACCACAGTAGTTAGAAAATGAATAACCTATATTTTTATCACAGCTTAATTATATATACAGTACTAATGTCAAACATATTGAAATCACATTGTAGCATGCCTGTGTAATACACCCGACTACATGTACATTTTTATATCTGTTACTCTTTTCCCTAAACAGTGCTGGGTGCATGGTGATTACCGGTAAATAATCAGCAGTTTTCTTTGACACTATCGATTATTTATTGTCTACTTTCAAAGATAAAGTTCTGTATACTTTCTGAAGAACCAAATAAAAAATAGGATCTTTAAGGATTCCCTGCGGGATACACTGTCAGAGATGCTGGGTGGGCAGATTGGTGTGACAAGGGAGATGACTTTAGGATCATAGGAGCATAAAAAGTTACTAGGCTATTGGCCCTGAGGCCCTTATACACCTAGCCAAGAGTTTAGTCCATGTTTAGATAAATCAGCACCCAATGCCCATGTCCAGTACAGACATGGGTGGAAAACCAGGGGTATATTTTCTGTTTCCCTTCCAGTTATCCAGGTTGTGCTTAAAAAGGAGTGAAGAGGTACTCTGCTTGATGTGGCGAGAGAGTCTATTCCATAGATGAGGGAGTCTCTGGGATGCAAATCTGTCCCACCAACAAGTCTTGCTGATGTCACAGACCAGGTTGAGGCTGCGCGTGCAGGATACTCGAGTGGCACTTGACTTGCGGATATGCAGCAGTCTCATCAAGGTGGGGTCAGTGAACGTCTTGTATGCCAAACAGAGGTCACCTCTGAGGAGTCTGTTTGAAACCAAGTAGAGGGATAGGGCTTTTAGCCTATCTGTGTATGGTAGATGTTTGACACCCTGGATTCTCCTGGTGAGGAACCTCTGTGGTCTCTCCAGCTGCTGCATGTGCTTTGTGAGGTACATGCCGAAAGGAGCATTGTACTCGATAATGGGCCTTATAAGGGAAGAATACAGGTATGGTATGACCTCCTTGTCCCTGGATGAGATACTCTTACTTATGAGATGTGCCATGTAGAAAGCTTTCTGTACAACAGAAGCAACATGATGGTCAAAAGTGAGGTTGCTATCAACCTGTGTACCCAAATCCCTCACGACTGATTGAATTCTTAGGACATTGTTATTAATGTGATAATATATGGAGATATCACTCTCCCCAAAGGGGATGATGATGCATTTTTTGATATTCAGCTTGAGGCCATGTTTCTGACACCAGTCATTTGTTTGAGTGAGACCCTTTTGGAGAATGTCCACATCACTAGGGGAATTGATGACAGTACCCAGCTTGCAGTCATCTGCAAACTTGGTTAGCCATAGCCCACTGGTTTTAGCCTGCACCTCAGAAAAGTATATCGTAAATAACAGAGGCCCCAAGACTGATCCCTGGGGTACGCTGCTTGTTACAGGTCTACTGCTTGAAGTGGTTCCCCTATTTTGACTATGTGGGTTCTAGCAATGAGCCAGTTTGCTTCCCATCTGGTAATGTATGGATTGTTGCCTAGTTGAAAGAGTTTATCTATTATGCCTGTGTGGGGAATAGTGTCAAAAGCTTTGGCTTGGTCAAGGTAGGCGGTGTGCCCCTTCTTCCCCTCATCCATGGTTTTGGTGACCATCTCAAACAAGTCGACTAAACTTAGCAGACATGACCTCCCCTTGATGAAGCCAAACTCTGTGGGATCAAGTGTTTGGAGGTTGCCAATGTCCTTGTTAATGAGGTCCATAATAATCCATTCCATGGCCTTGCAGATCAGGATAGTTAGGCTGATGGGTGTATAATTTCCTGGATTGATGATCATTCCACCTTTGTGTAAATGGATCACAGTGGCTGTCCTCCACTCAGATGGGATGAAGCCAGTACTCAGGCTTTGGCTGAGGAGGGGGCCTAGTGTTGTTGCAAGTTCCTGTCTGAGTTCATGTAGGATGCAGACTGGGATGTTTTTGGGTCCCATGGAAGCTGTATTTTTTTGCCTTTGAGAGAGCAGTGATGACCTGTTTCCTAGATATAAGGAGAAGGGGGCAAATACTGGGGATGTCCTGATTTACTGATAGAGTGGACAGAGGGGTAAAATTTTCACTGACTCTGTCAGCCAGCAAGTTTGCTATAGCTACGGCATTTGTATACATGGTGTCCTTGACCACCAGTTCTAAACAGATCTGGGTGCTTCCTTTGAGGTTGTGGACACATGTGAGGAATGCCTTATGACTGTCTCTAGTAGATGTGCCCAACCTGGACTCGAAGTTTGTTTTGCAGGATTTCACTAGTGCTCTTATTTGCTTGTTCAGGCTAAGGAGACACTTCTTCCATTTGGGCAACTGCTCCTTCTTAGTCTTGGGCAACAATTTTTTCCTTTTGTTATACAGTTTATTTATTGCAGATGTCCACCAGACAGGTTTACTCTTCCTTATGGAGGATTATTTAATCCTGTCAGGTATTCCTGATTTCATGCATCTATATAAATACTCGTATAGTGCTTTGGTATAGCTTTGGATATTTGTGCCAGATCCTACAGTGGGGGAGGGGGCTATGAAGCTGTTTATACCATCCCTCAAGAGGCAGTAATCAGCTTTGGAGATGTTTTTATGTCTGATCCTAGTTAGAGGGGGTTTGGGGAGATGGTGACTTTGAAAGTGTCCGCTTTGTGGTTGGATCTTACCAGGGAGGATGATACTATAGGGATGCTGCAGTGCTTACTCATGTTGGTTAATGCCAAGTCCAAGATATTATCACCACTTGTGGGGGTATCGATTAGCTGTTCCAAGGTATTTGCATTGACAAAATCAAGGAATCTCTGGGCATTTGTGTTCTGGCATGAGCAATTCTTCCAGTCTATATTTGAGAAGTTAAAGTCACTCAGGATAATGTAAAGGGTTAAATCTTGATAGATTCAAACAGGTCCAAATAGGCAGATTCGGTATCTTGAGTCAGATTTGGGTGGTGGTAACTAGCTATGATTTGAATAAGGGTCTTGTCAATGGTTAACTGCACCTGGAGTGTCTCTTGTGGGTCATACTGTTTGACCAGCCTGGAAGTGTGTATATCTTTAATGTATATTGAAACTCCACCTCCCTTAGCTTTACTGCCTACAGTTTGGGGTCTGAATATATGATAGGATGGGTAACCAGGTAAGGCTGGGGTGCTCTCTGCATCTTTAGACCAGATTTCTGTGACTGCACAAATGTCAGCATTTTCCAGGGTTAGGAATGCTTGCAATGAGTGCAGTGTCATGTTTAGACTCCTAGCGTTTAGCAGCATGTTTTAAATTTGTGTTTTATTGAATTTTTTATGTTGGTAGCTTTAACCTCATCACTTTTCTGAAAAAAGGCATTATAGAGGAGGCAAGAGTCTTTGCCAAAAGCCTGAAGACCAGGTGAGACAGATGCAGGCCATCTCTGGCAAAGCATCCTGGTCTGTCGATCATATCTTCCCAGGCTGTCAGCTACTGGATCCCCCTGGAATGACACCAGAAACTAAGCCAATTGTTAAAGCCAATAATGTTCTGTTTGTATTGCAGCATCATTCTGGGTGACAGTAGAATGCTGATTAAGGCTAGGGACATACCTGCTTGGGACACATAATCAGCGAGCTCAATCATGTCTCTCTTCATGTAGTCCAGAGAGGTACGTCTCAAGTCATTCATGCCAACATGGACTATGACAGAGTCATAACAGTACCTGTTGTTGAGAGACTTGAGTGTGTGATATGGAAGATTCTGGCACATGACAGATAACTAACCGTGACTTTCTCCTTACCCAACCTGGTGAGAGGCACATCTGTGTATCTCACAATGGAGTCTCCTATGACTAATATGTTGGGTTTATGGTGAAGCCTTAGTGGCTGTGAGGCACAGGTGGGTGGACTATGAGTGATATGTGGTGTGGAGGGCCGTGGAGATCAATGTGTTTTTGCCTCGGGGGTCTCCTTTGTTTGGGTATGTTTATGTGGAGGACCTTTGCATATGTAGGTGTGTGTTGTGTAATGTGGGTGGTGTTTGAGGTGCAGGGATTGTGTTGACAACCTTTTCTGTGCCTGATATACTGGCTTGAGAGCAGAAAGCTTGGACTTTAGGTTCCTAATATAATTGCATCTCTCACAAATTGTGTTCCTAGATGGCAGTAGTAGATGGTTGTCCATGTACATGAGGCAGTTGCTATAATGTCTCAGGATGCCCATATCAACCAGACAGCCAGGAGAATCAGTAGGAAATTGTCCATCCATATTTGTCAGAATCTGAATGAGAAGAGGCAGGGTGAGCTAAGGGGTGGGCTTAAAGCCCAAGTGCTTAAACCAAAACTAAGAGCTTAGAATAACACTTAAGAGTAACGCTTAAACATTTAGACAGGCTATAAACAATCAGTAATAAATGCAAAAGAAAAGGTTCAGTTGAACACTTTAGAGAACAGGCAGCAAGTAGCAGGAAGAAGCAAAGCAAGATGAAGTGACAGAGTAGTAGGAAGAAACACAAATTAGAAAAATATAAGCAGCTGAATAAAGTTTTTTTTCATAAAGTAAAAAGGGGGAGAGCAGGAACAGAAAATAATTCAAGGTTAAGGGACTCAGGTGTTTGGCCTTCCCAAATGATCACTGTATCAGGTAGAATGAGCTAAAGAGTTGGGACTGGGAGGAGTGTCCCAGATCAAATTTACAGAAGGGACGGGCAACTGCAAGAGCCGCCAACTTCAAAAACACAACAGCAGTATGGATTTTTCTGAGCTATGATACAGAATCGGAATTGCCTAGCCATGGTAAGGCCTTGCTATCTCTAATTATGGTGGCTGCCGAAAAAAGCAATTGCTAGAAAATGGAAATCAAAATCTAAACCAACTATATTAGAAGACATGAATATAGTAACAGAGATAAAACAACTGGAATTGAGATCTTTAGAAAAAGGTAGGAGCAAACTACATAGGAAAAATAGAAATTGTTGGAACAATACATACTGGGGAGGAATGAGGTCTTAAAGAAGACAGGACTTAAATGAGCTATGTAATGGTTGACTAAAAATTATTGGATAGATTATAAGTGATGTGCAATATTTGCAACTAGGAGTGTGTCAATATGGTTTGTTAACAGGTTCATAGGCTCATATGTGTTTACAAGGCTAACGACCACAAGGGGTTTTAAGCCTAGCCATGGATCTAAAATCTCTGATGAGTTCGGATACCCTTGATAAGTGTAAGCATGGGCCTGGGAGATGAGCCATTTACAGGTTGCCTGTTTGCATCAGAGACATAGGTGCCAAACCAGGGATGCATTTCTGGTTTTCCATCCAATTGTCCAAGTTGCACTTGAATTGGATTAGGGAGGAACTGTGCTTCACATGGATGGGGAGCCTGTTCCATAGATGGGGTAGTCTCTGGGATAAATAGCATTCTCTCCAGCAGGTCCTATTTATATCACAATAAGGTTTAAGTCTTTAGAAGGGGTAATATTGGTGCTGTTTGTTTTGTGGCTATGCAGGAGGTCCATCAGAGTGGGATCTGACAATGGCCCATATGCCAAACATTGATCTCCTCTCAAAAGCCTGTAGGAGACAGAATACAGGGAAAGGGCCTTGAGGCGGTCTTCATAGAACATATTATTTATGCCCTGTATTCTTTTAGTGAGGAACCTCTGTGAACATTCCAGTTGTTGGATATGCCTGATTAGGTACATACCAAAGGGGGCACTGTACTCAAGTATAGGTCTGATGAATGCCAAATACAGTGGAGCAATGACTTCCATACCTTTCTTTATAAGTTGTGCAACATAGAATGATTTCCTCATCACTATTGGCATGTGATGATCAAAGGCTAGATTACTATCTATGTGTATCCCTAAGTCCCTGACTACTGGGTCAGCTCTAAGGGGTGTGTTGTCAATATGATATTTACCAGGGATAGATGACTTCTCAAAGGATACTATTTTGCATTTCTTGGCATTTAGTTTTAGTCCATGACTCTGACACCAGATGTTTGTCTGTGTTAGGCCCTCATGGAGAACATTTGTGTCAGTGTGAGATTCAATGACAGCTCCTAGTTTGCAATCATCTTCAAATTTAGTCAGCCAGAGACCACTGACATTGGCCTTGACTTCTGAGAAGTAAATGACAAAAAAGAGGGGTTCAAGCACTGATCCTGAGGGACTCCACTTGTGACTGGCATCTTTGTAGAGGTGGACTCCCCAATTCTAACTTCCTGGCTCTTGTCTGTGAGCCAGTTGGCTATCCACTCGGTGACATACGGGTTTGTACCTAACCTCCTGAGTTTGTCGATAATGCCCGAGTAGGGTATTGTGTCAAATGCCTTGGCCAGGTCAACGTAAGCAGTGTGAATGATTTTTCCCTCATCCATTGCTTTGGTGACCTTCTCAAAGAAGTCCACAAGGTTGAGTAGGCATGATCTCTCATTTACAAAAGCAAACTGGGTTGGGTCCTGTTTCTGGAGGTTTACTATATCTCTGTTGATCATCTCTATGATAATTCTTTCCATGGTTTTACATATAAGACTAGTGAGACTTATGGGTCTGTAGTTTCCAGGGTGTGTAGATGACCCACATTTGTGATATAAAATGCTTGCAACTAGGATTGTGTCACTGTGGTTTGTTTTCATTTGTATAAATGTATGATTGACTATGTTGTAACTGATGGTTTAATAAAGATGTTCCTTGTTTTTTTTTTTTAAATATGACAGGAATTGAATAATTTATGTAATGTTGCTTAGGGTATATGATATATAGCAATATATGTAAAGCATAATCTTTGTTAATTTTAACGTGTTAATACAGTTTGATTACTTTTATATAAATGTAAATGTGCCAATGACACAAGTGATAATTCAATAAAGGTGTTTAAAAAATAGGCTTTTTTTATTTAAATGTAATTGCTATATACTTTTCTTTTGTTTTATGGGACTGTTAGGCAGTGTTTTCCCTTTACTGACCCCACTTACACAAGGTTCGTCTGCTACTTGTTTTCAATAATAAGAGTTCATTGTCACTCATCCTCAACAGTGAAAGCTTGTTACATTTATAGGACTTAATAACTGCAATGTGCCCTTTTCTGTTGTGACAATATACTACAGCAGAGCAAAAAAGCAAAAAAGAGCTCCATTCTCTTCAAAAGTCTCAATCCCTTTCTGAAAACAAGTATAGAAGAGAAAATGAACAAGAGATAACTGCTATGGAAAAGTTATCATACTACTGGTGTCTATATTAGAACATCGAAGCTTTGAAACTTCGAATGTTCTAATATCGACCACTATTCAACGAATGCTGAAAATAGCGAAGCTGCAAAACACCAAACTTTTTCCTAGGGAAAGAATTTGGTTGGCCATTTCTGTGGCTTCGCTATTTTCAACACTGCGGTGGAAAATTAAGGGTCAGGTTCAGGTAAGTGTGTGATTGTGTAGACATGAGGGTTAGGGCACGGGTTAGGTTAGTTAGGGTTGCGGCACAGGTCAAGTGAGTGTGTGATAGTGACAGACTTTAGGGTTAGGGCGGTGTACGTGAGTTAGGGTTAAGGCGCGGGTGAGGTGAGTGTGCGATAGTGACTGACCTTTGGGTTAGGATTTGGGTTAAGGAAAGTGGATAGATAGTAGTGTATGTACAGTTTAGTTTAGGATTAGATGTAGGATTTTAAGTATATGTGTGTGGATTGCTGTTTTTTTTGGTGTGCTTGTGTTGTGTATATGTGTTTCGGAACAGCAAATTTTTTCCCTGGGAAAGAATTTGCTGTTCTGCATGTTCGATATTTTAAGCGTTCGCTGAATTAGGGGTTGATATTAGATCATTCAAAGTTTTAAAACTTCAGTGTTCTAATATAGACCCTACTATTGTAGATATTAGTTTAACAATTATATTGTTCAAGCATATGAAAGCTATTTTTCTAATTCATGTTTGTGTTACTACATTTTTTTACACACTCAAATATAGTTTTCAACTCTGTTTCCTGCTCTTCAATTTTACTCAATCAGTTTTACATCATTTTATGCTGCATTGGTCTTCACCTTATTACTGCAGTTATCTACTGTGTCTGAGTCCTGTTTCTGAGTAATGGCCTTAAAAGTCATTTATTCATTTGAGCAAAGTACACCTGAGTGCAGGAATCTAGACTGATTGATTACAAGATCAATCACGAAACTGTCTGATCTTTCACTGTTTGCAAATATTAAAGAGTAAGCAGGTAGAACAGCTTTATTCCAATCCAATGCATGATACCATACATTCTTAACATTCTTAAATAATATTAATTCTACTGCTGGTTAGTATTATCACTGTTAACTAATATTAATTACATATCACAGGAGGTTTCAACAATAATTGAAATCTCTCTTCAGAACCATTATACTACAAAGCTGTTTGGATTGGCCCAGCCATTTAGTTTACATGACAGAAGAAAAAAATGTCTGCTGCAGAAAGCCTGCTTTACTGAACCTTCATATCTTCACTTGACAGTGCTACCATTGCTGGCATTACCGAACTGTCAGTGACCACCTGTCTTCATTTCCTCTTTGACACTAGTGTAACATTCAGAAAACACATGGCTACTCTTTTAGCAAATGCCAGGATGTTCACTGCTGAGATATTCATTCACAGATACAGTAGTACAAACTGAACGTCTCTGCTACATTTTTGGACACTATAGATTAATATTTAATCTCTAACTTTCTGGTCATCTTTAGTAGTTTGGACTATATATAATAACATTGAGTTAAATTCTGGTTCTTACCATGAAACACACCAACAATTAAGGTATAGATATATCCTAGAGAAAAATTCTGGCACTAGTACTGTAAATCACAACTATATAGCATTTTAATTTATTTAGAAAGGCAAGGAATCTCCCCAAGACTAGTCTGCCAAACACCAAAAGATAATAATCAACTGCTCAATAAATCAATAATAGAAAAAAATACAAAACCAGTCTAGTCAGTGGTGTAGTACTTACTACATCTTGTCAGATCAAGACGACGTCTCAGTACTCTTTACCATCAGACCTCTTGAAGAAAATAATGAACTATTTGTTATTTGTTTTGACACTGTAATATCTGAGATGACACTTTCCACAGCTACTGCTGTTAACTCATAATATCTATCTGATAATGCTCACTTTTCAGTTCCAAGTTAGCCTTATCAACAACATTTGATGAAACATAAACCTTGTTTCCTCATTGTGGCTTTCTGTCTCCAATTTTTAAGGATGTTGGATCCATCCATTTCCTTTTCCATCACTCTTACGAAACACATTTCTGAAAAAGTGCTACATTGCTGAGTTTGAGTCTTGAATGAGATCTTAATGCAAGGTTTCATCTGCCTGGGTTGGTGGTAGCTGTAGTGAATGTGAAATATCTCAAGGCCACTATCGAAAAAAAGTAGGAGTTGCTTTATTACATTAACACTTTCCATATTTCTTTCATTATTTACACATTCGTTACAATAACACTTTATATCACACTTTTATACATCTTAATAAAACACTTTGCACATTCAGTCTGTTAAATACATTAAAAAACTCCCAACCCTTTCCACCGTAACCATTTCTTTATATCACATATTATGTCATCATTCTATTTTTTTTTGTTATACAGCACTTCTTCACATTTTCTTTTCCATAAATACCGAATAACAATAAATAAACTATTATCACATTTTTCAGTTTTTTCACTCCCAGCCTAATATTTCCTGTACAGCACTATGTCAATATTACTTTCCAGTAATAAACAACTTTGAGTAACGTCCAAAACGTTCATTTTCCTAGCAACCTCCCCAAAAAATTGTTGTGATGTCTCTTCAGTATTACAGTTGTTATACATTATTTCTTCTATTATTTTATAGTTTATGTTACTTTTCACTGGCAGTTTGTCCGATATTAAATGGAAAATCACTGTCTTCAAAAAGATTCAAACTTTTCCTGCATTTTCCTTGTTCTTTTTTGTATTCAAAACCTATTTTCTCCCAAAAATCAATATAATAATTTGCTTTCATTATTTCTATATCATTCTTTCCTGTTCTCTATTTCATATAAATATATATATATATATATATATATATATATATATATATATATATATATATATATATATATATATATATATCAGTTTTTGGGTGTATATTAGTTTGACAAAATGTGATTTCAGTGAATACCTAATCATCAACCCCAATTCAGGGAAAATCACTTCCATGATTCACTGAATTTACCAAAGGCAAAGAAGTAGGTGGCCAACTACACAACTTTGCCCTTTTTTGTACTGTAGTGTGATCTTAGAGCTGGTATATTTAGTTAGAGAGAGTGTGGAGGGGACGAATCCCCCTACTTGGGTGGGTTCAATTTACTTAGATGTCGGTCTGTTGTGCTGCAGGGCAAGTATTTACTTGCCCTTGGTAAATTCAATGAATCGCTGAAGCGATTTTTGGTGGATAGGGGTCGATGATTTGGTGTTCTCTGAAATCTCATTTTGGCAAACTAATATAGACCCCAGTTTTCTGTGCCTTTATTTTACTTTCATATTCTTTCTATTCAAAACCTTTTGTTTCATTTTTCCTTTTCTTACCCCCATCTATACAAGTACCTTTATATTTTTTCAAATAACAAATTTCCTAGCATTGTCTTTTTTTCAGACACTTTTTTTAACAACCAAAACAAACTTATTAACGTTAAGAAAACAAATGGATTTATTAAAGTTAAGTCCCCCTTTTCTTTTACATTATAAGCTATCACTAATTTGATTGGATTCAACTTTGTTTCCCACTAAAAGATCCTCAATCATTCAGATTTCATACAGCTTAGAAATATGTCAACACTACCTAAATATGCTAGCTTTCCTAAAATATATAAGGTTAACAGATATTCCCTTTTTTCTTGGGGACAACTAAAACACCCTCCAGCAATATGTCAGCTTTATTTTATTTTATTTTATTTTATTTTTTTAAATTGCCCTCCATTGTTCTTTTACTCTTTGTCCCCTTCCACATGTAACCCATAGAACATCAGTTTCATTTCTGGTAAAATGAATACCTGCCATTTTTTACCACATTTCCAAACCCCTTCGTAACTTACTTAGCTGCAATCCTACTGTACCCAAAATGTGTTTGTTCTGTAAATTATCTTTTTCATCCAATGTTTATTCTTGGCTGCTAAAACCATATCATCTGCATAGGTTAGCATTACTGGTATCCTTATCCCTCCTTTAAGTTCCCATTTATTGTCCTCTAACCTATATCTACATGCACATATAACTGCATTCATTACTAAAGCAAACAGCCACATGCTCAATGGAGAACCCTGGTTTACCCCTCTTCCCTGTCTCATCATTTTTACAACACATACAGTCACCATCACAACACACAAATATTTTGTAAATTGCCCTCACCATCCTTATTTTTTCTTCTACCTCATATTCTTTTAACTAGTACATTTCCCCATGACCAGTGATATAAAATGCCTTAGCCATATCACACACTATTAGTTTTCCTTTATATAACCCTTATCTATGCAATCAACAACCTGTTTAATCATCATTAACATTTCATTTACTCTTTTCCCTTCAACCATGTACACCCTTTCATCTATTTCTTCTTTCATGATACCCATCATTTTTTTCTGAATAATGTTCTCCTTTTTTGTTTCTTCCTATTGTCCCTTTTTCCATATAAGTTTTCTAAATCTCTTACACATTCTGTCTTTCCTATATCTGCCTCCATCCATTCATTGAATATTTCTATATGTGTAGAGCATAGTTATAGAGGGACGAAATGTGAAAAAGATGACCTATATTTAATAAACTTCTTTATTCTATTTGTTCTCCAACCATTTGTGTCTATTGCATAAAAGATAGTACGTGTTTTTCCCTTGACACTATAGAATGTTTGATCATCTCTTGCCTCTTGCCTAGTACACTGCTCCCCTCCATTAAAAGCAGTAATAGTGTAAATACTATGTACTGAAAATTATTTTATGGATTGTTATGTGCATTGTTACCGACAAGTGGTTCTGTACTTTATAAAGTCCTTAATACGCTTGCACAGTTTTATGCTATGTGTAAATTATGAATGTGAGGGGGAAATGAGTTGAGATTTGCAAGTCACTGAACTTAAACAGTTCTTTTGCCATTCTTTTTGTAGTCACAACAAATGGCATGACATAATTTCAGCTGAATGTGTAGAAAAACAAAGAACATTTGTTTTGATGTTCCCAGACTGGAATAATCCTAATCCACTGGAGTAAAACATTTTTAAGTATGGATTTGACTTCCCACATCACAACATCAGTTTTCAGATCCATCTGCTTATTATCACAACTTCAGAACATCATCCATCACCATCCCCCAACCTTAGACAGCATTGCTTTCAAGATTATACGAAGTACCAGCTCTTGAGCTCATAATCACTCCCTGTCATTACAAAACATATTTCCTTTTCTAGCACAACTACTTTGAGCTTTCAAACCAGCCCAAGCAGAATCATCCATTATGCAAACACTATGAATCCTTTGTAGACACCACTTCAAGCATAGATGAATACTAGAGTAACTACTTTCGATACATATTCTGTATTTTATATCTTCTGATTTCTTTAATTATAAACTAACATAGAATGTGCTATTTAAAGTGGGTGGTGGTGTAATCAGAACTGCTCATTTTATAGATATAAGACAAGCCAAATCTTGAGATGATCTGTTATTTTGTATCCATTCCTAGTATACAGAGAATCTATATGGCTATCCCAACAGAATAGGTGATTCCCACATCTTGAGACTCCCTCTTGTATTTCTATGTTTACCTCATAGCGAGGAGATTGGAACACAAATCTTTAGCTACCAAATGACTGTCAAGAAGAGTCTTCTTAAACAATGCAGGAATCATTTATTTTCTGTAGCAGATACCCATGTATTTTTGTGCTTTCTGCTGCATAGAAATGCAGTCTATCAACTAGTCAAGCCTTAGCCAAGTTTCCCATGCCTTTGTCTAATTCCAACAATAATATAAAGAGTGCAGACACACTGATCCCTTGCCACTGCAACAGCTGACTAGTTGTCCTTTTCAATGTAATGGATCCCTTCAAAGTTATCACTTCTAAAGAGAGGCTGACCAAGGTAACTATCTACTCTTTTCTGAAGAATAACTAGGCCTTAAAGCCAGGTCTATATTATGGCATCGAAACGGTGTAACAGTGAATATGAAAAGACTGAAATGTATTCAGCAAAATCCATTTCCGCAATTCGCTGATTTTTACAGGGCAAAGATACAGTTGGCCAACTACAGAATTTTGCCCTTTTCTCTACTCTAGTGCAATCTCGGAGTTGGTATATTTAGTTAGAGGGGTGTGAGGGCAAAACCCCCCACATGGGTGGGTTTGGTTTAGGTAAAATTAGTTTTGTTGCATTGCGGGGCAAGTATTTATTTGCCTGACAAGTTTTCAGCAAATTGCAGAAATGGATTTCACTGAATACTTGTCTGTCTTTTCGTATTCGCTGTTACAGCATTTCAACACCATAATATAAACCCCCTTAAAGCCAGCCTTCCTTCCAAAGTACCACATTTCTGTTTCAAATCTTTTTGGAAATGTACTACTTTGTTTTAATTTGTTTTTAACATCCTACTACTTAGCTGTTTCTTAAATAACACTCTTTGCTACTGAATTGTCAGCATTTTTAAATCTGTAAAACATTTCGGCCTAATCCTCTTTCATATTGCTACTAGCATCATTTATATACATTTCAATATTTGTATTATTTTCATTTATGGATTCATGAGTTCTGCTGATAATCATCAGGATCCTCAGCCATCTCTTGACGTGTATACCCCTCATTATAAGTGCAGTAACTTTACCTTAGGCATCCTTATCACAACTTATCATGCACAATGTTTTCTATAATTACTACCTTACTCAAAATTCAAAATGTTTTCCTTACAGATACATCACAGTACAAGATGAAAATGACATAGTGACGCATTGTACCAATATCTCTTTCTATCTGTGAGAGAAGCATATGACAGCTTTTATTGTGTGACCACATGCTCCACATATGTCTATAACATCTTCATTACCTGCCTCAAGAAAATCCTTCAGTTGTCACAATGAAAAAATTAGCAATATCACATGCCCCAATATGGCAACATATGCATGTCTAGCATATTCACATGTTAACCGGCTACTGTTCATTCTTTTTAACTTCTCTAAGTGTAGCATATTTATACCTATTCGGCTTAAGCTATGACATCTCTGATAGTCATTTATTTCAAGACACTCTGATGTTTTCTGCATGTTTTAATTGTATTGCACATATTACACTCCATCTACTGTACGTTGCCATCTCTGAGATGTTATGGCTACATTTTGGTCCATTTTAACATACTGTATTTCAGCAACAGCTCATTTAATTGTATCATCTACTTTCCAATGTCTATACCTCCAAGACTGCAGTATATCAGCAATGACATTTTGTTTAATGGGATTATTTTATGAGGTTTTTTACCTACCTTGCAGAAACAGTGACAGGAATTAACCTCTGTGGTTGCAAAAAAGTAATAGCTGAGTATAATAATAATAATATTTTGTATAAAAAAAGAAACAGTATCAACATTTTCACACATAACAGATGAAAGAAAAGTTTATTGTTTTTTCTTTAATAAAGTGGCTCATACATGGCTCATATTTTGGAAGTATTTTCATTGTGATTATTAATATTGTTATTATTGTTATTATTACTATTATTATTTTCAATGTTAGTACGTAGTGTACCTAGGACAATTTACCTTAGGATTCATAGGCTGCAGCTTTCACAGCATTCAGGAGGTAGACTCCACAACAATGAGTCCTATTCAAAGGAGCTTCTGGTACCCAACTAGCCTTTTCATAATCTTTATTTTTCTAACCTGGGGCTGTCAATGATCTCCAGCTGCAGAATGTAACTGCCTGTGCCAAAGCCATTTTTCTTTTCAGGTTCTGAACCTGTGGGACATGCTGTCATGGCAGCATCATGAGTGCAGATCTAAATTTAACTTTAGGAGGTGTCTTAAGGCAAATATCTTTCATAAAGAATCTTGAGATTCCTGAAATGTTAACAATCATAGATCCTTTCCCAGCTAGTTATCATTTTATATTATTAATAGTATGGGACATAATTGTCTTGTTATATCTGTTTTATTTGTAAAGACGTTTTCACTTGGAATAGCTTCTGTAGCTTACCCTGAACTAGCTTGAACTGTTTTTTAACTGTTTGCTGCATTATTTTAAAATCTGCACTTAAAGTTACATTTTAGTCGAATTTGATCGAAAGTTTGTTTGTTTGTTTGTTTGTTTAATTTATCTGTTGAGGCTGCCCACTAAAGTGTGCTAGCCTGTGTAACTGATTTATCACTGTTTCTGCATTTTCTGTGTGTTTCTATCAAAAAAACAAAAAAACAAAAAAATAATCCTTGTTTTTCCACCTCTCCTTGACTAGTTTAGACCAGTTTACAGACATTGCTGTATTCTGGGCTGTGGTGTAGTTCCTGTGTTGTCCATTACCTTACTTGGATAGAAGGAAGTTTCTTTGCTCACCAGTGGGAGTGGGGAGCCTTGAGCAGCCTACCTGTCCCTGTAGGAAGTGACCTCAGCACAAGAAGCTGTAGTAATTGGTTGTTTTGGACCATTTCTAGCTCTTTTGTAGTTCACTGTTTAAAATCTGCGTTTGCACGGCTTTGCGCAGTTATGCGCATAGCACAGCGCCGGTTAAACAAGGTTAAACTTCTTCTGGCTCCGCCAGGTCTGCTCTTTAAATTTTCCCTTAAGGAAGCTCTACTCTTAGTATAATCAGACTACTCACTATATTATAAGCCTAGCACTTGTTCTCAATACTTCTCTACTAAGTAAGCACTCTCGTACTAAGTAAAGCACTACATCTACTTACCACCCCTGTGAATATCCACTTCCCTTAAAGGTACAGCACTCACTTATACTGTTCTAGCATGTCGAGTGGTAGATTACTGGCATCCTCTCCAGTTCAGCTGGTCAATCTGGGTATCTTGAGACAATGCTACAATTGTCTCATGTACACAGACAACCCTTTCCTCCTCCCAACAAACACAAACACATGTGAGAGATGCAACTATATAGCCAAACTAGAGGCTGAACTCTCTCAACTCAGGGCTGGCATGACCAGACAGGAGGAGATGGTAACCACACACACAACAATCCCAGTCCCACATAGACCTACCGCAACTGCAAACCAAACACATAAAAACACAAAGACATACTCGGAGGCTCTAATAAAAAACTTACCAAAACAACAGAGGCTCCCAAAGCAGACATCCAAAAATCCACCACCTCAAAACAAAACACATGCAACACATACTTCAATAAATCAGTGTGTCAACCAATCACAGCCCTCAAGGCCAAACACCATGCCTGATACACTAGCAATAGGTGACTCTATAGTCAGACACACTGATGTCCCGCTGACCAGGCTGAACAAGGAGAGGGTGAATGTGAGCTGTCTATCGGGAGCTAGGATCCGCCACATAACACACGCACTCAAGTCACTCCAAAGCAAGTACAAATATGACTCCGTCATTGTCCATGCTGGTGTGAATGACCTGAGACGTACCTCCCTGGACTACATGAAAAGAGACATAGAGGAGCTCTCCGATTATGTAGCCCAGGCTGGTATGACCCTGACCCTGAGCAGCATCTTGCCCTCACCAAGAATGATAACACAATACAAAGACAAGATGATCAGCTTTAATAATTGGCTCAAGTACTGGTGTCATTCTAAGGGGATCCAATGTCTGTCTGCCTGGGATGACATGTTGGACAAGCTACGCTGCTTCACAAGGGATGGCTTACACCTATCATGACTGGGCTTCCGAATATTGGCTAAGGCTCTTGCCACCCCCATAGTGCCTTTTTTAGGCAAGGCCCAAAAGACAAACCCACCTCCTTAGAAAACAAAAATGGAAAAAATCTAAGGGTAATGCTGCTCAATGCCAGAAGTCTAAATCTCAAGATGCAGGCACTTGATGCACTCCTCAGCATGGAGAACATTGATGTCTGTACAGTAACTGAAACCTGGTTCAAGGCTCCTGAGAGCACCCCAGCGCTACCGGGCTATACCTCGTATCATGCTTTTCGGCCCCAAAACCCAGGCTGAACCACAAAGGGAGGTGGAGTGTCCATATTCATCAAGGACACCCACACCTCTAGGTTAGTAGCAACACATGAAGCATCAGAGACCATACAGGTGCAACTAACCATAGTCAAAACTGCTATACAACTGGTAGCATGTTACAGACCACCCTCCCAATCTCAAGATCCCCACTCAACCTTCCTGAAGACATTGGAGGATATGAATGTATCACAAAATACCATCATACTGGGAGACTTCAACTACCCAAACATAGATTGGGTACATTATTCTAGCCCTAATACCCTAGCCCAAAGGTTTCTGGAATTCATAAATTCAAATGCACTGGAACAACTAGTCACCTCTCCCACTAGGGGAGATAATATACTAGACCTGATCATTACAAACATGGGGACAAAATGCTCCACACCGGAAGTATACCCCTCACTAGTGAGATCTGACCACAAACTAATCACCCTGGATATACATATCCCACCTCCACCCCCAGCACAAAAGACCACAGTGAAAAACTTCTCAAATGCAGACTTCACTCTTCTTAAGACTGAGATGGTATCCTTTAAGCCCACTGTGCCAGTGGATACCACATCCCACAATGCCGAATTCTTCACAAATGCTTTCTATGAATATCTCCAAGAATGCATGGATCATGCAATCCCAAATAAATCCAAGTCCCTCTCCACCAAAGGCAAGCGTCCTGTCTGGTGGACCTCAGCCATTAACAAATTGTATAACAAAAGAAGGAAGCTATTGCACGTCAGAGCAAAATCCCATGAAGGGAAGACATCTCTGATCAACATTAGCAGAAAACTACGTTCTCTCATAAAAACATCCAAGGCCAACTTTGAGAAAAAAATCGCTAAGGACACTAAAGATAACCACAAAGCCTTCTTCAGCTATGTTAGAAACCTGGGCGGAAACCCTCAGATATGCTCAGAGTTGGTTCACAACAACAAAAAATACACTGAACCCACAGATATTGCCAACATTCTGGCTGACAGGTTCAGTGCAAATTTCTCCCCTCCCTCACCCCCAAAAGAAGAAATACTTATCCCAGCTGAATGTAATCTCCCTGTCATCTCAGATGTCCAGGTGAGAACCACCCTAAACAAAGCTAAAAACACAGCATCAATGGGACCTGACGGTATCCCGGGTTGCGTGTTACGTGAACTCCAAGAGGAGTTAAACCCACAGATAAAAATGCTATTTAACCTTAGCCTTACTTCTGGATATGTACCTGAACACTGGCGTACAGCAACAGTGGTTCCACTCCACAAAGAGGGTGCCTCTACAGACCCTGGAAACTACCACCCCATAAGCTTAACCAGCCTGGTCTGCAAAGCTATGGAAAGAATCATTATGGAACTCATAAACAGAGACATAGGGGACCTACAGACACTTGACCCCACCCAGTTCGGCTTTGTGAAGGGCAGATCCTGCCTTTTGAACCTGGTTGACTTTTTCGAGACAGTCACTAGAGCCATTGATGAGGGCAAAGCAGTCCATACAGCCTACCTGGACTTGGCTAAGGCCTTCGACACAATACCCCACTCAGGCATCATAGATAAGCTCAACAGCTTAAACGTAAACCCTTATGTCACTAGATGGGTTGCAAACTGGCTAAAGGACAGAACCCATAAAGTTAAAATTGCTGGAACAATGTCAGGCTCAAAGCCAGTCACAAGTGGTGTCCCACAGGGATCTGTCCTGGGACCCTCTTGTTTGGCATTTATTTCTCAGATGTTAAAGCAAACATGGGAGGGCTGTGGCTGACAAAGTTCACAGATGACTGCAAACTAGGTGCCATAGTCGATACACCAGCGGACACATACATCCTACAAAAAAGCCTCACAGAAACGGACAACTGGTGCCGGAGTCACGGCCTTAAACTAAATGCCAAAAAATGTATAGTCATCCCCTTTGTGAAAAACAAAGTACCCACAAATTATCACATAGACAGCAACCCACTGAGTATGGAAAAAGTAATCAGAGACCTAGGGACCCAAGTCGACAGCAACCTCTCATTTGACACCCACGTTGCACACCTTGCACACTTCATCATGAAGGGATTCACATCCAGATCCAAGGATGTCATTGTACCCCTATACTCCTCCCTCATCAAACCCATGATTGAGTACAATGCCTCATTTGTTATGTACCTCATCCAGCATTTGCAACAGCTGGAGAGACCACAAAAGTACCTCACCAAGAGGATCAAGGGTCTCCAACATATGTCTTATTCTGCCAGACTAAAGAAACTTCAGCTCTATTCAGTAGCATACTGGCTGCTCAGAGGTGATCTCTGCCTGATGTACAAGGCCATGTCCAATCAGGATCTGATGGACATGCTCCACCTCAAAAAATCCAAATCCATCAGGACCACGAGAGCTAAAGACTTAAACCTCGGCACAAGTATGAATAGGACATGCTGGAGGGATAGATTCATAACCCAGAGGCTTCCCACGCTTTGGAACAAGATCCCAGTTCATATTAGGCAGAGCCCCTCACTGACTCTCTTCAAGAGAAATCTTGATGAGTGGATGGGAGATCATAAGTTTACCCCAGGGGTCACATCTGTGTCACTGCTAGACAGGGGCACAGTAAACTAATTATATTATATAAGGGGACCTTCACTGTGTCACTACTAGACAGAGGCACAGTATTCTAAATTTATTCTGTACATTTTTGTACCATTTCATGGGGTGGCAAAAGCCACATCACTATGGCTAGGCTTACAAATGCCCCAGGGCAGATAGCCTAGTACTATACTATGAAACTATGAAACTTTGACTGTAGGCATGGAAATAAAGGCAAATGATCACATTTCTTGATTGTGATAACCTAGAAAACCCATTTTTTTTCAATATAATATATGTCTGTATGTTAATGAGCAACACTTTCAGAACCTCCTCATTTTAATATCTATGTGGTACATTCCATTTTACTATGAAGACAAAGATGCAACAACAGGAGAAGGCACAGCATTCTCCTTTTATGCCACAGGAAACAGCATCTCAGAGGTTACCGCTGATGCATCGGGCATTAATGAGGGCTTACGTTGTTTTTTTTTACATCTTACACATTTAAATATGCATTGCCCTTTGCTTTCAAAAATCTCACTGGTTTTGGTGTTTAGCAGACACTTTATACTATAACAATGCTCAGGATGTTTTTAATAGTAATAATCTTTTTGTGGCATGGTGTTTGAATTGATATGTACTGCACTGTTTTGTTTGATTGCCGTGGGGATATAGTGTACTGTAGGCTTTTAAATCAGGGATTTGAAAAAGGAAAGGGAATGACACAAAGGAAGAGAAGGAATCTCTCTTCTACACAACAAATTAAGATACACATGGTTTGTTTTCAAGTTTACAGTTTTAAAACAATAAGCATGCCTCCAAGCAACAAGTACCAGTGCTTACATTTCACGCTCATTCTGTACTTTTTAAGTATGTGTATGCATGTGAGTGTGTATGTGTGTGTGTGTGTGTGTGTGTGTGTGTGTGTGTGTGTGTGTGTGTGTGTGTGTGTGTGTGTGTGTGTGTGTGCATGTATACCACATGTGCACATGTGGTTGTTTCTTTGTGCATTATCTTAATCAATACTGTATTTGTTAATTCTTATGCCTGATTTGAGTGATAGGTATTTTCTAAACTATACCTCTATTAATATGATAAGTCCTTGTACATGACTTACTGGGCCAGTGAAATGGGTGACATTCACCATTGCCATGAAAAGAAAACATGTTATATCAAATAACATTAGCACTATCATAATAGCAGGTCTGATAACTGCTGGTCTAGAACCATTATAAAGCAACAAGAGTTAGCAGCTAATGTGGCATCCTTCATTCCAGTGTAGTTTGCATTACACCACTGTTAAATGAATGTAAATACAGTAATGTTATACAAAACATTTTAAAAATATTAATTTCTCACATTTTCTAACAACTGAAGAAATGACACTTCACTGAATGTGAAACATAAAGTTGTGACAGAACATCTCTACACCTCTATGTTGCCAGGATTTTTTAAGCAATGCACAATAAACTAGATACTGTGGGGGGTAAAGTTTGCAAACCATCTTTCATATCATGTTACATACAACAGAAAGACAAAGAGGACAATGTTAAATAGGTGTTCTGTTTGAACCAAAGGTTGCATAGCGACAGGTGAATGAATATTGTCTAAGCAGAAGGTATAAAAGTCATACACAAGTATAATTTAGTGCTGGCAAGAGTAAAATTAACCTGCAAAGATGTCAAATCCTAAAACTCTACACAGTGAGCCTATGCCTTTGGACATGGACAATCGCGACCCAAACAATATAAATGAACATGTCAGGGTAGGAAACTTGGTTATGTGTATTTCTTAATGAGTGTTTTATTTCATTTTTTTTATTTGTAGTTAGTGTTGCAAGTTTTACTTTGTTATTCAGCCTCCAGTAACATTTTAACAATGACATTTTTCATCTATTATTAGACATATTACTTAGAGGGTAAATCATTTTGCTTAAATATACTATATGTATGTATATATATATATATATATATATATATATATATATATATATATATATATATATATATATATATATATATATTAAATTTAATTTCATGAAAATTATTTCTTGGCATTCACTTATATGCAAAAATGCATGTGTGGTGCATTTGCATGTGTGTATGCGTGTCTGTGTGTGTGTGTGTGTGTGTGTGTGTGTGTGTGTGTGTGTGTGTGTGTGTGTGTGTGTGTGTGTGTGTGTGTGTGTGTGTGTGTGCGTGTGTGTGTGAGTGTGTGTGTGTGTGTGTGTGTGTGTGTGTGTGTGTGTGTGTGTGTGTGTTGTATATGTGCATGTATATGCACACACCAACATAGATTCAGAAGTACGAATGTACATATCTGTGTGTGTGTTTGTATGTCTGTGCATGTACACAAGTGTGTGAAGGTGCATGTTTGTGGTTGTGTGTCATTAATAATCTAAGTTTCAATCATAACTATAGGCAGGTACTGGCTCATTCTTGGATCTTTTCAAATATAAAATATTCTTAAATTGTCAGAATGTGTACATATTAACTAGGCTACTGTTCTCATGCACTTAATGTGAATAAGATATTTTGAATCCCTTTCAGTGCAATAAAACATATAGCATATAATTATAACAAATATAAATTAAAAAAGATTTTATTTCAGTCTCACTCAAATCTCATATAGGCTGACATTATAAAGGTGGAAATGCAGCTAAATGAGCATTGTGAGTGTAATTTCTGTTTTGACAACTGTAATTTGAAATTGTGAGTTTGATTTTTTAATGAACTCTGTAGTAAGCCTAATATATTCTAGGCATATTATATCCTAAATAGCCAATTGGAAATTAATCATTTGAGTGCAAAAGTGAAAGGCAATTAAAAACGCTTCCAATATAGTTGACAAACATAAAGGCACATCTTTTAAAGTATCCTCAGTATATCATGCTACTGTGCTATATCAGGCTCTTGCTAGCTTTTTTCCAACTGTAACCCCTTAGTTGTGAAATAATTTCATCTATTCACTTAATAATGACAGTGTTATGTGGTACACAACATAGGAAAAAATGGCAATTTCTGTATAGGAATAGAATGCAGGCAATTTGTAAGACTATTCACAACTGCAGAATCAAGCCATTGATTTCGGAAAGCTGAAGTAGGTATAAACTTTAGAGGCAGTTTTGGCAGTTTACTTGGAGCAGTAGCAAATGGAAAAACAATAATAATTAAGAATACAGTGGGCATTACAATGGGCAATATGAAAATATATAGCCGTAATAGCACTCAACATTTTACCCGAAGAATTAAGGATAAAGCAAATATAAGTAGAAGAAAGAATCCTAACCTAGGAACACTTTTTCTTAAATATTATTGGCAGAAAAAAAAGACAGAAAATCCACCCAAGGATGGCCAGTCAACGAAATCCACAAAAATTCCAATTAAAATGTAGTTCTTTAATATGAATAAAACTTCGACTTGAAATAAAATGAAAAATAAAAAGCTCAAAACTGTCCCTTGAAGATATCCGATAAGCGCTTTCGACTGTTGTCTTCCTCAGATCGTATTTTCTTAAATATTGGTACTATTAACAAAGAGCTTCTGAAAAAAAATGTCCAATTTTAGCTGGGACAGAATCAAATTCTGAGCTAGAATTAGGGGCACCCCTAACAATTAGGGACACTTGAGATGTGAATGATACCCTACAGTAGTTAAACTCAGCACTAAATAATGCAGTTAGACAACTGATGGAAGACAGCTTACAAAATATAATTCTTAAGGAGCTTCCAGCTAATTTTTATCTTTAACATAAGCATGTAAATTGCAAATCATAAATAATTCTGTAGTACATTTACTGGAACACAGCCAGAAATATCTTCTTTTCAAGAAGAAAGTAGTATGAGCAATACTTTTCCAGAGTATTTTGTATTCCTTACCAAAAGTTATATCTATGTTATACAACCCTTTTCTTTCTTTCTTTCTTTCTTTCTTTCTTTCTTTCTTTCTTTCTTTCTTTCTTTCTTTCTTTCTTTCTTTCTTTCTTTCTTTCTTTCTTTCTTTCTTTCTTTCTTTCTTTCTTTCTTTCTTTCTTCCTTCCTTCCTTCCTTCCTTTCTTTTTCTCTTTCTGTCTTGCATTTCTTTCTTTTTATTATCGCCTTCAGTTTTTAATCAAATATAGCATTATTTCAAAATATGAATTTAAGCCCAGTGTTTAAATACAGATGTTATGTTAAAATGTCTGCCTTGTGACTCATTCTGCAAATTAGTCATGGTTATATTCTTACTTAAAAGTGTTTGATTACTGTTAATAAGAATAAAACAAGAATGAAAAGGATCCTTTAAAGTTGTTAAATTAAGACAGTATATTTTCCCACAAAGTATTTGCACGGTCTCTTACACAGAGCGTGATGTACAGTGTGAGAGTCAGAGAGATTTCAGAGTTATCAAACTTATGCACAAGTTGATGTTTAAGTGTCCCTCCATTCACCTGAGTATATGAAGATATGCATTGCACTGGTTAAGTGTACTCCTCAGACGTCAGTATATGAAGAAATGCATTGCACTGGTTAAGTGTACTCCTCAGACATCAGGGGTCTATATTGAAAGTGTGAAAGCCCTAGTCACTGAATACATAAAGACCGACACATATTCTGCGAACTGCGAATACACCGAATGCCCTAAACCACGAAATTCAAAAACCTGAACCATCATAGTTGTCCCATCTCACCGCCCGTTGCATACTACCTACCCAAACAAACTAAATAAACCACATACATACATACACTAACCAAAACCTTACTTCTAACCCTAAACTAAACCCTACTTCTAACCCTACACTAAATCTTGCATATACCACCATGTATGCACTTACCTTAACCCGCACCCTAACCCTAAGGTTCGTAACTATCGCACACTTACCTTAAAAAGCTATACCCAAACAAAATAAATAATCCACACACATGCACTTAACAAAACCCTACTTCTAACCCTACACTAATTCTCACATACATTAGCACCTATGCACTTACATTAACCTGTACCCTAACCCTAAAGTCCGTAACTATCGCACACTTACCTTACGGAGTTATACCGCAGAAGGGCCAACCAACGATTCAACATTTTGGATTTCACGCTTCAGGACAATCAATGTTTTCGTGGTTCATTGAAGATGTGTCGGCATTTACGTATTCGGGTAAGTGCACCTTCGAGCTTCTAATAGGGAACCAAACATCAGTATATGAAGAAATGCATTGCACTGGTTAAGTATACTCCACAAACATCAGTATATGAAGAAATGCATTGCACTGGTTAAGTATACTCCACAAACATCAGTAAATGAAGAAATGCATTGCACTGGTTAAGTGCCCCTCCATTCACATGATTATATGAAGAAATGCATTGCACTGATTAAGTGTCCCTCCATTTGCATCAGTATATGAAGAAATACATTGCACTGGTTAAGTGTTCCTCCATTCACATCAGTATATGAAGAAATGCATTGCACTGGTTAAGTGTCCCTCCATTTACATCATTATGTGAAGAAATGCAATGCACTGGACAGTGGGTCAAGTTGACATTTGTTACATAGTATTTATGTGAGTTTCTGTACAGTATGACAGAAACATTAGTGGGCTCCTGTAGGCAACCTTTTGTACAGTGGGAAAGACTGCGTCTACATGATGTGTTTTCACTTTTAAGTGATAGAATTCAGTGAAGGATGATTTGAGGTTCATTTTTATTCTCCACTACTTCTCCTGTCTGTGAATTTGTAAGACCTCAGAGATGGCAAAAATAAAGATAAGAATAAATCTTCACATCAAGGGGTAACCACCCTTCCAAAAAAAAAAGTAATATTGTGTAACATTTGGAGTGCCACTGTTTTACGAAAGCAATCACTTAGAGATATAGATGTTTTTGATGAGATTAGTCATATATTGATTAAATGACATGTGGTTAATCATACATACATACATACATATATACAAATGTTTCAAGCACGGGCATTAAAGCCCTTCTAGCTTGCCAATATGCCAAAATGCTTGTTCCCATAATAACTGTCCAGGCTCTTCATAAAAATATCTAAACTAGTACTTGCTTTAATGTAATTTGGTAGTCTGTTCCAAGCATCAGCTACTCTGTCAGAGAACCAATTAGTACACTTCCCATTCTTATAGAATCTTCTACATAGGCTATCTGACGATTCTCTAGTACTTTTTGATAACCCCAAACATTCCCGGAGGTAGTTGTCCCTAAATGCCCTATATACCTGAATAAGATCTCATCTTAAATATCTGTAACAGACACTGTACAAGTTCAGATATTTTAGTCTTTCATAATGACTTAGATTTTCACATCCATGGATGCCCTTAGTATATTTCTGCTCTACTCTTTCTAGTTTATTCATGTTTGTTTTCCTATAAGGTTTCCATATTGTTATTCCATACTCAAGTTTGGGTCTAATGTAACTAACAAACAATGACTGTATTATGTTTGATTTCCTAGACTTTATAAATCTTTTTATACAACCTATAGTTCTGTAACTATCATTAGCCAATTGGTTGACATGATTAGAAAAACTCATAGCTGAATCTGCCCATATACCCAGGTCCTTAAATGTGTCTACAGTTTACAGCTGTATTAAATATTCACCTTTCAGTTTATGTCTCCCAAATCTCATATGCTTAGTTTTTGATGTATTTATCAACATATTATTCTCCGGTGCCCAAATGGTTAATTTAGTCAAATTATTTTGCAGGCATGCCTTATCTGTAACACTTGTAATCAGTTTACCCAATTTCAGGTCATCAGCATATAGACTATAGAACACCTCAGATGAAAAAGTTAGGTCTGAAAGATACAATCTAAACAAGTAAGGGCCTAGTACAGAGACCTGTGGGACACCTTGACTGTAACCAAGGATTTCATCTGATTAAATTTCTGTCTGTCATCTACAATATTCAGCCATCAGACCTCACATCTGGCTTCTGTCTAAATGGAGTTTGTATGCTCCTTCCATGTCTATGCGTGCTTTCTTGAGGGCACTTTTCATACTGCCTATGAAAGTCATGCTAAAGTGTCTGTATACCTCTCAATTGTACAGCTGTTCGCAGAATGTCCAGATTTTTGCCTCATATTTTTTGTATGTTTTTCATAAAATTGCAGTTTTCTGATAAATTAGTGGCAAATCATTACAGACTGAAGTTAGAAAATAATGACAGATACTTCAGTTTCAAACTTCATACTCTTCAGAAAATTCATGCTAATGCACAACTTCTTATTCTATCAACTTCCTAAGTTTGTAACAGAAATATTTAAAAATTGTCCCTATTTTGGGGCCTTTGTACCACTTTTATTTATGACTTTGCCCAGATTTCTTGCTCTAAGAGTTTGAGAGATATGTTGTGTATATCTTTAATTTACCTTTGACTTTCTACAACATCTTGTAGCCGGAACATAGAAACAAGAAGACTCATTTTACTTAGCTGGTAAACAAATGAGTAAATAAAATTATACTTAATCATATAAAGGATTGTTCTGAGCAATCTCCAAATCTGGCATTCTCTGAGAAGCAATTCTGAAAAAAGGATGGGAGAAGCTCCTGAACAACTACAACACAAGGACTACACAACCACTTGATTGGGTAGCATATATAACATTTGCATCAACGATCAGATTGTTTAGCTAAAATAATGCAAAACAAATTTCTTATATGAGAAGCTAACCAAACAAATTGCAACATCACCAGTTTTCTCAGATGTAATCTCTAAGCTGCAACCGGGATCAGTTTCCGTTTTAATATAATTCGCTACCAGAAATAACATAACTACTTATTAATGTTTAGGGTTTGAGATGTCTGACAGATACATTCTATATTTGTTATAATTTGGTATCTTTAACATTCTCTGTTTTTAATAGAAATATATAAATTATGTTCTTCTGTGCACAGAACTCAGAAGTGCAGGTGATAACCGTGAGTTAAGATTTTAGTGAAACTGTCATATAGATGATTATGGTCAGGTCTGTCTTAACTGTATTATTATGTGTTTGAGATATGGATGCTGAGAAATTTACTTTGAGTGTGCAGCTCTTGAGGTGAGTCTTGGCATCCATGTCAAGAATACAGAACAGTAGGTTAGTGTCAGAGACCTGATCATGTTTCTCTGTAGGGGTCTATGTTCGCGGTTTGAATACAGAATACAGTGAACAGTTTATAACCAAAAATAAAAGAGCGAAACATTAAAGTACAGAAAACACTTAACATTGTACAATAATTCATCAAGGTGCCATAGTTGGCCAACACTGCAAACAATCAACCAAGGTGGGGAACTTTGCCTCTCATATCCCCGTAACTATATACAAGTATACCAACTCCAAGATTGTACTACAGTCAGGAAAGGGCAACTGTAAACATTTTAAAAAGGCTTCCTTCACTTACCTTATGCATCATGGTGCTTCCTGGTTGTTGGCCAGCTATGGTCATTCGATGAATTATTTTATGATGTTAAGTGTTTCCAATACTTTAATGTGTCGCTCTTTTAAGTTCAATTATAAGGCATTCTCCGTATTATGTATTCAATGTGTGAACGTAGACCCTCTTTGTAGTACATAGAGCATTATCTGCTCCAAGTATAACTAGGCACAGAATATAAGGAAAAAAAAACACAAAGTGTTTTGATGGGTTTCAAAGTTGCAAAGCAATTAAATGGTGTTGTCAAACAGGCATCAAAACACATTACATCAGGGAAAGATTTTGAAGGAAAATAAGGAACCGGTTACTGACATAGACAGCAAGCAGAAGCAAAGCTGGTTTTAATTCTGCCACGATTGTTTGCTGGCTGGTACAGTCATGCCTTAGTGCCTAGTGCGAGACCCAGTCTTAGTAGTGTTTAAGGGTGGTACTTGGCAATCATTAAACTCAGGTCTTGTGTTACAGAAGTACTTAACTGGTTTGTCGTTTTCCTCATATTGGATCGTAATCACGGTGCTCCCTACACCACATATACATTATCACTGAAGAGAACTAACTGTAATATGCCAGCTTGGTATTCTTATCAGCTTTTAATTTTTAATGCAACAAAAGCACTCTAAATAATCATGTATCTCAATAAACACTAAAGTATGAAGGTGGCTGCCTATATTATATTGAAATCCAAACATGATTGGGTCTGCTGAAGATTGATTTATTTATGACCATCCAGTCTAGCTAAGCTGACAAAACAGAGCTTTTCAAGTATTATCTTATCTGAGGGGAGCTTTGTTCTGCCTAGTACTTGAGGAGACTCCCTATAGCCCTCTCTTTGTTATAACAAACTTCAAGATGACCAAATGTAATTTATTTATCCTTTGTTGACCGTAGTAGTCCTACTAAGCTAGTAGCCACTTTTCTGAGGAGACCTCAGGTGATATTTATACTACTAGTGGAAATTTGGCCAGGTCATCAGGGTACTTCCCGTACTCTTTTCATTACGTTCTACAGGATATTTTACATCCACCTTTGCTATCACCAGCTTGAGCAGATGGGGCCTCAGTTTAACAGCTCATCAGAACAGCAGCACACTCAGGAGTGTAGCACCCTCCTTTGATACTGTGCTGCAGTGTTAGCAATTGACCTACTCAGAGTAGGAACAGAACTGCCAACCTTTACACTAAATGCAAGCAAACTACCTATTGCACCACTGCCATTGCTTATACCTCAAGACAAATTATACTAGAAAAATCTTCAGAGGTTCATTTCAGCCCAGTGATCTTGAATAAATGGTATTTGACATATTATCTGTATGTATAATGAATTAATGAAATACTGAAAGCTCAAAAGAGTGAACATAAAACAGCGATAATTTTAAAGTGAATCTAAAATGATCAGAAGCAAGCAATATCAAAATTATTTTTGTTTTTCTGAGTGACAAGCCTCCCTGTACCTCCATATCCCCTGCTAATTATATGTATATATATATATATATATATATATATATATATATATATATATATATATATATATATATATATATATCAACTCCAAGAGTGCGGAATAGAGAGGTAAAGGCAAATTCCCATACCCAACTGCAACATGATCTGACACAAAAAACAGCCAGCTAAATTGGCATTAAGCAGAATGTTACTCTTATGAGAATTTGACTTTTTTTACAGCAGTATACACACAGCCTCGCATATATATGCACATCCCATCTGTGAGAACATATTGACATCATAAACTTGCAGTATAAAACTGCTGTGATGCCTGCCTATCTGAGATTTAAGTAATGAGTTAACCTTGGAGTTTTACCTTAGTGCAGTTTTGAGGTAAAATGTGACATTTCATCTCTATATTTTTGAGATAAATACCAAAAATATTCAAACAATCTCTGTGCTTCACAACAATGATTCCTGCAGTTGACTTTATACATTGTTAATAGTGATATTTAACATTGTCAGATGTACAGATTTTTTCCCATTGACTCTAAATCTATCCATCCATCCACAACCCCTTTTTCTTATTTTTGCAGATGGGGTCAGGGTGTCACTTCAACAGTGAAAATCATCTAGAGCCAATGTTTACACTGCCGAGTGGCTAGCCCTGTCACAGTTCTTGCTCCCTACACTCTTACACCTATGGACAATTTAGAGTGTCCAGTCCACCTACTACATATCTTTGGACTGTGGGAGGAAACCCACACAAACACATGGAGGACATGCAGACTTCACACAGAAGACAGCCCAGCAGAGAATCAAACTGGGGAACCTCTGGCTGTGAGGTGACAACTCCATCCACTGCGCCACTGTGCATGAGAAACTTTGCACATTACATGTACATCTCGCCTACCATGGTGAGTGCTAAGAACTCTTTATACAGAATATTACCTGCCTATGTCTATAAATTTCACATAACTTTGACAGGTAAATTGTGGTGCATTTTTAAGTGAATGTGCTATCTTCCAGTTTTCTGAGAGAATGTATAGGGAGCAGTTTCAAAAATAAACATACCATGAAAATATCATACACCTGCTGAAAGATACAGCTGTATAAAGCTGTGAGTAGTTGAAGGCAGATATTAAACAAAACACCAATATATGTCATTAGACACATGCTTTTAAGCTTGCCATTTCAGGGACTTCAAGATGAGATTATTTCTGGAGTTGCATTATGAATTATATTACTGAAAATGCACCCCTACTCTTCACTGGCAATACCCATTTTGATATTAACATGCATTACTCTTAAATGGGCTGAAATATTCAATTTTCCTGAAAGGTGCAGCGTACTTCACCCATGGCACAGAGCTATACCAATACAGATGTGAAAGAGCTTCTTGTACTGCATCCAATTCCTTTCTCAAAGGAAAATATTCAGGAAAATATTTTCATCATAAAAATCCAAGCTGTGTTAATATAACTTGATAACACTTCCACAGCTGCAGCAATTTACTTTTTTGTAACAACTTGTTCATACATCACAACAATCTGTCCACCAAACTCACTGTAACTGACTTCCAGAACCACCATAGTTGATGTGTAATCTTCGAGCTCACAGAACCTGCTGAGAGTAATGCAGTGTTTCAAGTCTGCACCAGTGTAGTGCATTCACAGAACCTGCTGAGAGTACTGCAGTGCTTCAAGGTTGCACCAGTGGCATGCATTCACAGAACCTACTGAGAGTACGGCAGTGCTTCAAGGCTGCACCAGTGGCAAGCATTCACAAATCTGCTGAGAGTACTGCAGTGCTTTAAGGCTGTACAAGTGGAGTGCATTCACAGAACCTGCTGAGAGTACTGCAGTGCCTCATGGCTGCACCAGTGGCATGTCTTTACAGAACCTGTTAAGAGTACTGCAGTGCTTCAAGGCTGCACCAGTGGCATGCATTCACAAACCTGCTGAGAGTACTGCAGTGCTTTAAGGCTGCACAAGCGGAGTGCATTCACAGAACCTGCTGAGAGTACTGCAGTGCTTCAAGACTGCACTAGCAGAGTGCATTCACAAACCTGCTGAGAGCACTGAAGTGCTTCAAGGCTGCACCAGCGGAGTGCATTCACAGAACCTGCCGAGAGTACTGCAGTGCTTCAAGGCTACACCAACAGAGTGCATTCATAAACCTGCTGAAAGTACTGCAGTGTTTCAAGGCTGCACCAGCAGAGTGCATTCATTATATGTACAAAGTACAACAGTATGTTCCCTTTAAATGCTTTTTATCAAGTAAGGTTCCTAATATAGTAGTCTATATCTGTTTTTGTCAAATGCTTCTGTGTATAAAATCTAATCTAATTTTCTGATGTAGGCTGCCTAGGATTATAAACACACAGTCACCTTCTAGGGTTTATAAAAATCATCTATCTCTTCCCTACATTTTGAGCATGATGAACAAATGAATCTTTTATTTGCTGTAGTGTCAAAAAGCAAACACTTGCTGGAAAGACAGATTTGTGTCACAGTGGTTGCCCACTTTGGAACAAGCTTCCTATTCAGGTTAAACAAAGCCCCTCATTGGCCCTATTTAAGTGTAATTTGGATGATTGTTTGGGTAACTGAAATTCACCCAAGGGGTTCCACCTGTGTCCCTCTTGGACAGCAGCAATAGGTGCTGATTTTAGTGTCTGCTTGAACCAGACACCCTTGGGAACAAGGGTTGAACTTGGCTAGGCTTGTGATGGCCCTGCAGCCATTAGCCTAGTAACCGCCTATGATCCTATGACCCTATGATAATGGACATACCAGTGATCAAAGCAACCCTTTCCTTGTGAAAAGCTTAGTTGGGGGTTCAGCATATGAAAGGTTGCAGTTCTGACAAAGCATTGATGGAATAAAAAAGAGACATAGTCAAGTGCTATGGCACAAAATATAAGTCAAGTTTAGGAAGATTAACTTTCCTACAGAACTTCAAATGCAACATGTCTTAAAGACAGTTCTAGATGCCAAAGAAGATTTGTAAGCTGACAGAGATTAGTTGAAAAGGTGGATTGAGGAGTTCTAATAGATAAATAAAATAATGTTTTACACCTAACAATTGGCCAACAGAGATAAAAAAAGACATGATAACCATAAACAGGAGAAATGTTCTACTTTTTGCAGCAAACTAAATACTTTTTTCAATTCTGACAAATAAGAATTCCTCATTATGGGCTTTTAGGATACCCTGAATAATATATGCCACCTCTGAGGAAAAAGAAAATCTTCATATGAAACTCAAGTGTCAACAGCCACACTGTCTAAAGAAGACTGTAATAGGAGAAGTGCAGGATCAGGTTCTGCTGTTCTGTGAGAGGAGAAAACTCAAAGACAAGGCTATGCACTGTAATAAAAGTAAAAACTATAGCTGTCTTGACTACCAAGTGGTCACTAAGGTCAGCTTTTCTTTTTCTCCTTGCCTTCAATAAACTTGTTTGAATGAGATGACTACAAAAAGAGATTTAAGACAGATTCCATGCATATTATCATGAGAGGACATCCTGCATTCTTGTTCTGAAATTCAAAACTGCAGTTTTCTTTATCAGATGAAGCAGCCCCCCTCTGGTACTTTGAATGCAGACTTCACTAGATAAAACAACTATAACTACTGTTTGTAGTTCAGGAAACCCATTTGAAATAACTTATGTACAATTAAACTGCTGTCAGTTGCATACTGAGGTACAAGATTGTTTTAGGTATGTGGCACAGTGTAGTATAGACATTGAATAAGTTAGAGAGCACCAGAGTTCTTCATAGGATGATGGAATGAATCAAACAGTCTCAACAAAAGGACATGATAAATTATTTTAATTCAGAGAAAAGGAAGGCTGCAAATGGGGTACCTTAGGGAATGCAACTGAAGCTGGCTCTTATGAATGACATTTCAGAAGGTATGAAAGGAAGAGTGTGTGTTTTTGATGATGACCCCAAGGTATGCTACAAGGCTAATAAAAATGAAGGCATAAAAAGAATGGAACTGAACTTGACAAAGACGATGGAATTGTGTAAAACAATGTAATATAAATAAAGTACAAAAATGCAGAATAATATATGTAGGAAACAATAATCAGCAAAAAGAGTACATATCTTGGCAGGCAGCAACAAAAAACACAACATACAAAATGTACAATTTATGTACAAAATGTAATGTTTTTCTGTTTTACATTCCTTTTTTGTAAATTGTGATTGTTGGCAAGTGTCAAACATTTTGAATCTTCTTCTTTCGGCTTTTTCCCGGTTAGGGGTCGCCACAGCGGATCACCTTGTCCGCACATTGAATGGCAGTGGAGTTTTACAGTGTCGAGTTGCCAGCCCAGCGCCCAACCTTCCACAGAAGGCACACTCACATGCACACCTAGGGCCAATTTAGAGTGTCCAATCCACCTGCAGCATGTCTTTGGGATGTGGGAGGAAACCGGAGCACCCGGAGGAAACCCACGCGACCACAGGGAGGGCATGCAGACTCCGCACAGAAGGCACCCCAGCCAAGGATCGAACCAGAGAACCTCTTGCTGTGAGGCAGCAATGCTAACCACTGCACCACCGTGGCCGCCAAGTGTCAAACATTTTGAATATTGTTTGTAAATCTTTTTAAAAATGTTGTAATCTTTTTTTATACTATTGTTGTGGAGCTTTTCTCCCCAGGTCTCTGCTGAAAATGGGTTACTTGCCCCGCCGGACTCTACACAGTTAACA
The DNA here is from genome assembly GCF_019279795.1 of Protopterus annectens. NCBI lineage: Eukaryota > Metazoa > Chordata > Ceratodontiformes > Protopteridae > Protopterus > Protopterus annectens. The sequence goes on from NC_056739.1 coordinate 1,662,022,588, forward strand.
AATGTAAAATAAAGAAATAAATAGTACATTTGTTCCATGCCTCATTAATAATGCATGCACAGTGTCTAGTACAACTGTTCCTTGACTTATTAATGCATGCACAACATTTAGTAAAGCTAGAATTGTGCCTCATTAATGCATGTACAGTGCCTAGTACAGCTATTTCATGCCAAATTAATGCCTGCATAGTGTCTAGAGCAGGAAAAGCCACGGTGGTACAGCGGTAGTATTGTTGCCTCACAGCAAGAGGCTCTCCTGTTCAATTCTCGACTGGAGTGCCTTCTGTGTGGAGTCTGCATGTTCACACCGCAGTCAAGTGGCTTCCGAAAGACATGCATGAATGGGCGTGCCTTCACTGAAGGTTGGGCGTTGGGCTGGCAACTCAGCACCATAAAAATCTACTGCCAATCTTTAGCAGACCAGAGTTCCGCTGTGGAGACCCATAACTGGGAAAAGCCGAAAAGACAGACAACAACATAGTGTCTAGAGCAGCTCTTTGCCTCATTAATGTATACATAGTGTTTAGTACAACTGTTTCTTGCCTCATTTACGTATGTACACATGTACAAGTTTCTCATACAGCAATTACTTGCCTTCTTAATGCACTCAGGGTATGTAGGATAGCTGATCCTTGCCTACATCCAGGTATTAGTACAAAAAAATACAAAAGCTTTTTAAGTTAAATCATTATATGATGAAATCTTATAAAAATAGCAGTAAACAATATAACTTCATACAGGTGGAATAAAACTATTCGCTTAATATCTCTAGTAGTAGTATTACAAACAGGAATACATATATATATATATATATATATATATATATATAGATATATATATATATATGCATATATATATATATATGCATATATATATATATATATATATATATATATATATATATATATATGCATATATATATATATATATATATATATATATATATATATATATATATATATAGAGAGAGAGAGAGAGAGATAAATGTATATATGTATACTTCAGTGGTATATGACTTGCCAAATTAAAATATGTTGGTAGTACAGTTGGTCAAATTATGTAATAGTCAAACTGCAAGAGATCTACCATTATATAATTCAAGGAGTTTTCCCCCTTTCTTCATAGTTGGGTGACCCTTAAGTTGCCATATTTAATTTCTGGAGGTTTAGGGGCGAGTCCCTACTTCGGAGAGCATGGGAATAAAGCTACCCATGTGAATGCTGCTTTTTCATTTTTCTTGTGACTGCAAATGTAACCTATTAGTTTACATTCATGATCGCTTTTGTTAGATTATTTGAGGTAGCAATGAATGTAATTGTCAATGATGTTGTTTGAAATTTTTTTTTTCATTTCAAAGAATCTCATCAGGGATTATTCATTATGTACTCATGGTCAATGCCCTAGTACCAAAAAGTTCTTGAAATTAATACTAACCAAAGAATTTTGCATTTTGGCCTACTAGTGTAAGAGAATTACACTATTATCATTACAATATCATCATATATCTCTGTTACCTGGACCACAAGGCATACTCATCATTGTACTGTCTCCTGAGTAAAAGCTCTCAGTCAGTTTACCCTCTTACTGTAAGATCTTCATTCTTTATTGCCGATATTCATTATAGTAGAACCCTTTTTAGAGTTCTTTTATTACACAGAATATAATGGATAGCACTTTATCCTCCTGTTGCCAGACTGTGACATGTAAGTGATGTAAAACCTGCTGTATTACCTATAACTTAGGTGTCATTCACATTTTCAAGAATATAGAATTAGCAATTTTGCATCTGAAAACTTGATTAAGTAATATAACACTTATTACTGTACTTTTTCTCAGGTCCTGTTTGAGGATGCATTCGGTGAACCATTAGGTAGCCACAGTATAGATGGTGTGTGGAGCTGCTCCTACAAGACATTCAAGGCTGTGAAGTCATGTTGCTACAATGTACTATCAATCCTTTGTGGCTGCCCTTTTGCCTTCTGTTGGGCCCTTAATTTTGCTATGGTCCAGTTTTGTCACATCTGGATGGTGGGTCCCTGTGTCCGATTCTATGACATGAATGTAGCCTGCTGTAAGCTTTTCTGGTCATCTTGTGTCCATTGTTGCTGTGATCCCTTATGGGAGGCATACGCTTTATGTTTCAGCAAGATACGAGTTCAGAATCAAAACTGACCTGTCAGTAAAGGAAAAGAAAACAGAGCAAGTGATACAGAATCCATGATGGACTAATGAGTCAAATCCACCCTTGTCCCTGACATAAAAGCTACATTATCTATAGAATCTGTTTATTTTCATCATTTTTTCAATATCACTTACAGATATATGTGGCGAGACTGTGAATAAAAAAAATAGCATTACATACCAACGTATTTCCTATTTTGTATAAAGTTTAACCTGTAATTATTAAATATTAAGCTCTTTCTTACTGGCATATAATACATACTAGTATTTACCTGTCTTGATATGCTAATCTACACCTTTGAACTTACAGTAAATAATAAACAAAGCAAAGTGAGTTTCATGCCTCCATTAAGATGAAAATGTAACTGCTGCAAGCATAGATACCAGTCATGTCTATAAAACTGCACTTTCTTTATGAGCTAAAGACATTTTTGTTGTCCAGTAGATGTGGTGAACTAAATTCTGCAAAAGCTCTGAATACAGGTTTATTAGCCAAGTAGACTTACAAGATTCAAAGTATACCTCGGTATGCAATACTATAACAAAATATGTAATCAGTGTTCATTTTGAAATATGTGTTTAGATACACTATATCTCATTCACATTTATTTTTTTGAATAATTCACTCATTTTTTCAAGTCACTTGCAAACCTTTATCTACTTTATGTAGTTCCCTGTGTTATTTGTTTCTCATACCCTTATAAACAACCTGAAAACTAAAATGCATTATCAGACTGTAGGAATTTCTTTCTAATTACTTGTGTCTACATTTTAGCTTTGGTGTCTGGTAAGTGCTAAGTGTAGACAACGCAGGCTTTGGAAGGTATGGATGTGAATAAATCTTATAATCTGTGTGTGTGTGTGTGTGTGTGTGTGTGTGTGTGTGTGTGTGTGTGTGTGTGTTATATGTACATATACAAATATTCCATGGCAGCATTTAATTATGTCATGGCTACAGACTGAAGAACTTCAGTTAAGAAAGAAATAAGGCATTCTTCAGAACGAAGAGAAAACAGGCAGAATAGAAAATCAACACACTTTTATCTATTATTTTAAAATCAGGAAGTATAGTAATGCTGATTTTTTTGTATGACGTTTGATTTACATTTGCACTATTATTTTTATAAGTACTTTTTCCAGTTACAGGGCACTGTGTATGCAATTTTATTTTTGCACACACACACACACACACACACACACACACACACACACACACACACACACACATGAATGCATCAACACAGGCACACAGACACTTATATACAGTCAGATACACACAATGCATACACACATACACACATACACACACACAAACACACACACACACACACACACACACACACACACACACACACACACACACACACACACACACACACACACACAAACATGTTTGACACATGCATACACATGCACAAATGCAGTTGACAAATGCGCAACGCAAGATGTGTGAGAGTGCATGTACCCAAGCACACATGCCCACAACCAGACACACACACACACACACACACACACACACACACACACACACACACACACACACACACACACACACACAAATATTCACATTGATCTTTCTGTTTTCTGAAGTGCTTGTGTCCACAAGTCTCACAATGGTATCAGCCTTAACAGGGCAGATAAGGCTACTCTTTACCCAGCAGCAGTATTTGGAAAACTCTGCAGGTTTGCCTGTCTATCCCAGTCATGGTAAGAGATATAATCTCACCAGAACATCCACGTTTGCACAAGGACCTTATTCCAGTGAGCCTTGCCTGGCATACCTCCACAGGTGTATTTATCTGTTTGTGTGTTTGTCTGCATTTATTTATGTACATATATTTGTAAGTATGAATGTATTTATTTATTTATGTCCATTTGTTTGTTTGTTTGTTGGGTTGATGTGTTGGCCCATATACCTCTTTCAGTCATGGTTTGTGCTATCAAGGCAATTTACAGAAAATGCAACAAGAGTACAGCAAAGAATCAAGCAGCATTAGATACATTATCCAGGACTACAAAGGATAATAATAGAAATTTGATATGCCCTTAATATGGTTACTGCAGAATGCTTTAGAACAGGGAAGCAAACATAAATGCATATGTCTAGCACAGAAATTTAGTGAATGCAGAAAACTGATATGCAAATTCTATCATCCATCTCTTTCTGTAGTGGATACTATGGTGAGTGTGCTGTTCAAATAGGTCATTTTATTTACATTTGCAGTTTTATAATTGTATCCATGGGACATCTACATTAAGTGCCTAGGCCACCTTCTCAAATTCTTCACGGGGTCTCAGGAGAAGCAGCTGTAGTCTGAGATTCAGCTGTATTGTAAAACTCTTCAATCTGTCATAGAGAGTAAGGCCAACTACCCTGCAAAGCAACATTAGTTCTACTGCCTTTTTCTATGATCTCATCCTTCTGAGTGTGCCCAGAACTTGTGACTCTAGATGAGGGTGTGAACTTGTAAACTAAATGCACAGTCCTCTGACTCAGCCCTTGCATCAACACTGTGATTGCATATGGTGTGGTCCTGCTGTTGCTGTGCCCAGCCACTTGTGACTCTTTGAATCCTGTCTGCCACCTCTGTGGCACAGACAGACAAAGTCCTGAGTATAATTTAAATTATGTAAACCTGGCTAATAAGCCAAACAACATGAGGGGGATGAACGCAAGTGGGAGAGTCAGTAGTTGATGGCAGCTTGCCCACATCAGGAGTTGGGAAATGATCTAGTCTGCTGCACCACTTATTCTTCGTTGACGTTAAGTGTGAATGCAGAGACACAGAACTGAGATTGGTATATTACCTGATAAACAGTGCTTACCTCTGTAACTAGATTTTAGCAAGTGAGAGGAATCATGCATACAACACTGAGTCAGCACTGCATGATCTGCTTCAGTGGTATCAGGCTACCAAGAGGATGGTCAGATAGAATTAAAAGAAACCCATTGGTCTATTCTCTCTTACTCTTGCTTCATGTGCCAGTGTGAGAGGTCACATTGCTGCAAGTGGAACATTGGTTAACTATTAAGGGGTAGTAATGTAGTTAACAAAAGGAAGAGAATACAGAAACTACTGCTGCTTTGTAGAGCAGTGACTCCCAATGGAGCAGCAATAGGAGTTTCAGGCCACATACAAGTGCACCAGACCGTTGCCACAAGTCAATGTAAATTAGTCTCATGAGCTTCAAAGTGAACTGTTTTGCATGCAATTGAGCATAACATGATGATTCAGAGATGTCTGCATACAACTAATGGCTGTGTTCCTCTCTAGCTTATTGGACTACATAAGAAGGGAAAACTAAGTAAGTTGGATCTGTCTGTACAGCAGTGGCTCTATCAGCTTCCACTTTTGAGATTGCTACATTATTAAGTACTTCTGTGTGTGTGTGTGTGTGTGTGTGTGTGTGTGTGTGTGTGTGTGTGTGTGTGTGTGTGTGTGTGTGTGAGTGCCTGCCTCAGTTTGTGTGTGTGTGTGTGTGTGTGTGTGTGTGTGTGTGTGTGTGTGTGTGTGTGTGTGTGTGTGTGTGTGCTCGCAGATATGTGAGTACATGTGTGCATGTCAGTGTGTTTGTTTTTGTTTGTGAGTTTGTCTATGTCTATGTCTCTAAAATGTCTCTGCTTTGGCTTGTAAGCAGCCCCCCCCCACACACACACACACAGTCATCTTCCATTTTCTCTCTCATTCTCTTTTGTTAGCAAATAATATCCATAACTGATAAATACTGTATGTTTGTTAATTCAAACTGAGACCACAGTAGCCTACTGATACAAGGTTATCCTGTTTTTCCACCTGAGAAATGGTTACGAAATGACTTACAGTTTCACAGCAGTCCTTGGTCAATTTTGATTGTTTCTTAAACACAAACTTGTCTTTGCTTTGGCTCATTAGCAGCAGTACAAAAAAACTGCCTGCTCACACCCTTGTTCTCCCCCTCCCCTTCCCTGTTTATTACCTTAAGCCAATCCGAAAGTTAAGAAATATTACCTGTGGCAGGCACCATTTTTAAAACTACAACCATCCTTTGAGCTCCTCATGCTTGGCTCTGCCATAGAACTTATTAAAACTGCCTGAACTGGGGCACAGCTAACTGATAGTTTGTGAAAATACAGGGTATCTACCTGAGTCTCCACATTCACTATCATATGTTCATTTATCAGTTTACTCTGTTACCTGATTGTTTCCAGCCCCCTCATAAGAGCAACTAACAGGGTCTCTAGCCACTTCGCTCCACACCCTGCCCTCTATTCCCTCCTGCCAGCAGTGATCCGTCCTTTATTACACTTGCAAACCCCTCCCATCTTTCCAATAGCCAACCACAGTGCTAAACCCAAAACTACCTCCTTCATCTTCCCACTACTATCACTCCTCCTCAGCTAACATGTACAAGAATACCTTACCTATGCTCACTACATGTACTCTCCTTGCATATCTTGCATCCTACCAAAACTCCATTATTCCTCCACTCAGCCACTACCACTATACTACTACTCACACCTCCACACATGGCTCACCCTCACTCAGCTTCCCTCCCACCAACTCAAGAACTATCCCTATGCACCCCCCGCATATTCTACCAACTATATTACTCAAACATAAAGCATCCCTACAACTTAACATTAGTAACCCTCCCACCATACCTATTACCCACAAAGTACAATCATAAAGTTTCCTTAATAAAAAAACACATTCAAAAACTGAGAAAACTAATAACCTCATGCATATCAAAATTAGCCCTAAGTGGAGACATCCACCCCAACCCTGGCCCTACCATCTCCAACCCCAATCCTCATAATCAGACACGAAACCACAACTTCTCCCATATCACAGCCAATAGAAAGCCAAGTGACTTCCTTCTACTAAGCCTAAATATTAGAAGTATAGCCAACAAAGTCCATGATCTCCATGCCACCATAGACTTGTACTCCCCAGATATAGTCATCCTGACAGAAATCTGGCTAAATTCTCACATTACCAGTGAGTAAATCCTCCCTACCAGTTACGGCATACTAAGAGTAGACCGACTAAACAAGAAAGGAGGCAGTGTAGCTATAATATTAAAACAGCATTTAAACATCCAGATCTTAAAATCATCAGCTCCACAAATAGGCAATGATGAAGTAATATATACCAACCTCAAAGTAAACCAAAACAAAACCATCAACATAATTGGATGCTACTTCCCACCTGGCTGAAACATCCCTCCACTAGAAAATCTCCTCAGCTGGTCTACCCAACACCCCCCCCCAAGAAACTATAATTTTAGGTGATTTCAATATTGACTGGCAGTCCTCTTCTGGCAACTATTCAACCCATCATGTAAACCTTCATGGCTTCACCCAACTAGTCCAGTCACCAACCAGGATAAATAAAAACTCCAGCAAGCACACTACCCTGGATTGGATAATAGTCAGTAAGAGCCCCCAGTGATATATAACAGGCTGCTTATCAGACAGCCGCAGTGATCACTCCCCAACATTCCTACTCAAAAAATACCTATACCAAGCTAAACCTGTCATCTACCGTCAAATACATAAAAAACTACACTTTAACCCACTCACATTCATCTCATCCCTCAAAGAATGTAACTGGCATCCTCTAACGTATTTCAATCTTGATGACACAGTTGATTTTTTTAATACTAACTTCCTAAGCATCCTTAATTACCATGCCTCCATAAGACTTTCCAGAATCAAAGCACAATCCTCCCCATGGCTACAGAAAACCACTAAGTCAGAAATGAAAAACAGGGATAAAGCCTGGGAGCACTGGCATAAAACCAAAATCCCCTCAACTAGATAGAAATTCCTAGAACCACGCAATAGAGTCAAAAAACTAATAAAACAGGACAAATTCCAATACTACCAGTCTGCCCTAGACTCCTCCCAGCACAACCCCAAACAATTATGGTCCTCCATAAACTCCATCCTCCACCCAGGTAAAGTCAGTACCCCTCCTCCTAACATCCCTCACTCCTCTGAAAATATTGCTACCTCATTCAACACACACTTCACAAAAACCATACTATCACTAGCTAAACAACACAACCCCCTCCACTCCAACCCACACCTTCAACTAGTAATCTCCCCACTGCCTTCTCTTTTTCTCCTGTACCTACCGCCAACATAAAAATAAACTCTTAACTAAACTTACGCTCACTAAATTAGCAGTAGACAACCTCCCAAATGAATACCTACAAATAGCAGCTGATGCTCTGGCCTACCCAGTATCCATCTTGATTAACCGATCTCTTTCAGAAAGTTACGTTCCCACACTATGGAAAGTTTCACATATAATTCCCATCCACAAAGGCTGCCCCTCCACAGATCTAACCATTTACCGCCCCATAGCTATTCTGTCTCCAATCTTCAAAATACTAGAGAGATGCATTCACTCTCAGGTCTCAGACTACCTCTTTACTAACAACCTCCTTTCCAATACTCATTAAGGTTTCCGACCAAACCATAGCACCACCACTGCCTTACTCTCCTTTACTAACACTATCCTTCAGCATAAAAACAATGGCTATCTCTCCTCTGCTACTTTTCTAGACCTATCTAAAGCATTTGACATGGTCCCACACAGACAACTCATCTCTTTCCTCAATAACCTATCCTTCTCTCAATCAGTCACCAACTGGTTTCAGAGTTACCTGTCTGACCACCAGCAATCGACTGTATGGCAGAATGACATATCTCCACAACTACCTGTCTCTATAGGGTTTCCCCAAGGATCCATCCTTGGACCCCTACTCTTCTCTATTTTCACCAATAATCTAGCCTCTGCCACCAAACATGGCACACTCATACAATATGCAGATAACTCAACCATCATCTGCTCAGCCCAGTCCCTACCCAAATTGCAAAAAGTCACACAGGAAGCCTTTTCCTCTGTTGAAACTTGTTATCCGATGCCCAATTAACACTCAACCCAAACAAAACTAAACTACTCATCTTCATACTCTAAACAATTCTCACTTTACCATCACAGCAAAACACAACTCCACTATACACCCAACAGAACACACCAAATTGCTAGGAGTGGAAACAGACAATAAACTAAAATTTGACATTCACATATCCATGACCATAAAAAAAGTCCACAAAAAACTAGGAGCGTTATGCAGAAATAAGCAACTTTTCACCAAAGCAGCAAAGATTTCAGTAGCAAATTCCCACCTTATCTCCACCCTACTTTATACCTCTCCAGTATATACCAACCTAAGGCAATGCGATCTAAACAAGCTAGAGACCTGATACAACAAAATTGCCAAACTCACCACAGGGGCATCCTACCGTAGTCACCACTGTCTCTCACTTGCTGAACTGGGTTGGCTTGAAATCCCTCACCTCCTTCAATGGTATCAACTCTCACTCGCCCACAAACTTATAAACCATCCACTAAATGTCCCATCCCTCCAGAATCTACTCCAACCCTATCACACCACCAGACCACTAAGATCCAGCAACAAAAATCACTTGCACATCACTAAAGCCAATAACTTTGCTGGTGAAGCACTATTCTCTTGCGCCATAGCCAAATTATGGAACTCCCCCCCACCCACAATTACCTCCATACCATCATGCATCCACTTCAAAACTTTACTAAAAGCACACCTAAAAACATGCTGGCTATGCCCTTGCAACTCCCTCTCTAATATCACCCACCCCATCCAACCACTACCTTTCCACCCCACTAACTACCTCGATTATAGCAAGCTTGGATGCTCATAAGCCTACTACTTATTATACAGCAGGAACTTCTTATTGTAACAATTGTTAATGTCTGTTATGTACTTCGCAGATAAAGATTCTAGTTGTCTACTGATGCACTATGTTCTTCATCTGTAACTATGTTTGTAATTAATTGCTATGTTAATCAAATTGTTAATTGCTATGTAAATCCAATGTAACTGTCTGTATATTTTAACTGTAGAGCTTTTCGCCCCGGGCCTCGGCTGAAAATTGACCTACGTCCAGTCGGGCACTCCTGGTCAACAAATGTAAATAAATAAATACAAATAAATAAATAAAAGATCTAATAAGGACTTTATTCAGTTTGTAGGGCTCCAAGAGGCTGGCCCCCTGAACCAACTTAGTATTATGTGCTAACCCTAACCATGACCTTGCTCCTAACTCCAACTCCAACCCTATATATTCAGTTACTAAAAATGTTTTCCTTAAGGTTGTCACTAAGAAAGGCATAAACTTACACTTTATTCATGCAAGTACACATGCGCAAAAGAAAATCTGTCCACTTCTCCACCCCTTAATTTAATCCTTAACCACCCTCCCTACACACACACAATCTCAAGTATATTTGACTAACTGTGACAGCAAAAATACATGCCAGTGAACTATAGATTCAGCAAGATGAATGGAAACATATATGTGTGTGTGAATATACATACATACATGGATTAATAGATAGGCAGACAGACAGATAGATAGATAGATAGATAGATAGATAGATAGATAGATAGATAGATAGATAGATAGAGATAGAAAGATAGACAGAAGCAGAATGACAATTTTGTATAAAGACTAGTTATCCACTCAGAAAGGTTGAAAGAGAATTTAGTTGAATGACTGTTTGGTTGAAATTCCACTTTACTGAATGTGACATGCTTACATAGTTCTGCAATACAGAAGAAGAAATATGTAGAACTGTATAAAAAAGTTTTAGCAGGTGCTTGTGGTAGCCTACACACAATTACTGTTGAGGTGGTTTCTGTATGTGCAGACTGGCAGTGATGGCCTCTATACAAAATTACTGCTGAGGTGGTTTCTGTATGTGCACTGGCAGTGATTCCCTGTATACACAATAATTACTGCTGAGATAGTTTCTGTATGTGCACAATCAATGATTCCCTGTATATGCAATTCTTGCTGAGGTGGTTTCTATGTGCACTGGCAGTGATTCCCTGTATACACAATTCCTGCTGAAGTAGTTTCTGTATGTGCACTAGCAGTGATTCCCTGTATACACAATTCCTGCTGAGGTGGTATCTGTAAGTGTGCTGGCAGTGATTCTGTGTATACACAATTCCTGCTAAGATGGTTTCTGTATGTGCATTGGCAGTGATTCCCTGTATACACAATTCCTGCTGAGGTGGTTTCTGTATGTGTGCTGGCAGTGATTCCCTGTTTAGACAATTCCTGCTGAGATGGTTTCTGTATGTGCACTGGTAGCAATTCCCTGTATAGATAATTACTGCTGAAGTGGTTTCTGTATGTGCACATTGGCAGTGATGCCCTGTATACACAATTACTGCTGAGGTGACTTATTTATGTGTACTGGCAGTGATTCCCTGTATATACAATTCCTGCTGAGATGTTTTTTGTATGTTCACTGGCAGTGATTCCCTGTATACCCAATTCCTACTGAGGTGGTTTCTGTATGTGTGCTGGCAGTGATTCCCTGTGTAAACAATTCCTGCTGAGATAGTTTCTGTATGTGCACTAGCAGAGATTCCCTGTGTACACAATTACTGCTGATGTGTTTTCTGTATGTGTACTGGCAGTGATTCCCTATATACACAATTACTGCTGAGGTGGTTTCTGCATGTGCACACTGGCAGTGATGCCCTGTATACAAAATTACTGCTGAGGTGGTTTCTGTATGTGCACTGGCAGTGATGCCTTGTATACACATTTCCTGCTGAGGTTTTTTATGTATGTGCACTGGCAGTGAATCTCTGTATACACAATTCCTGCTGAGGTGGTTTCTATATGTGGGTTGGCAGTGATTCCCTGTATAAACAATTCCTGCTGAGATAGTTTCTGTATGTGCACTAGCAGTGATTCCCTGTATGCACAATTACTGCTGAGGTGGCTTCTGTATATGTACTGTCAGTGATTCCCTGTATACAAAATTGCTGCTGAGGTGGTTTCTGTATGTGCACTGGCAGTGATGCCTTGTATACATATTTCCTGCTGAGGTGGTTTATGCATGTGCACTTGCAGTGATTCCCTGTGTACACAATTACTGCTGATGTGGTTTTTGTATGTGCACTGGCAGTGATTCCTTGTATACACAATTCCTGCTGAGATGGTTTCTGTATGTGCACTAGCAGTGATTCCCTGTATGCACAATTACTGATGAGGTGGTTTCTGTATGTGTACTGTCAGTGATTCCTTGTGTACACAATTACTGCTAAGGTGGTTTCTGTATATGTACTGTCAGTGATTCCCTATGTACACAATTACTAGTGAGATGGTTTCTGTATGTGCACTGGCAGTGATTCCCTGCATATGGTATTTTCACTTTTAAACACAGCTGTGTAAGTTTTAGTATACCAAGAACAAAAATTGCAACAAACTCCGCTGTATGGTACAATAAGGGCTGTCCTCCACTTGATAATTTCCAAAAATTAGGCACACTGAGCGTAAACGAATACACTTTTATTCACAAAATAAAAACATACAGATTGAGCGTGCTTTCATCTCATTGACTGAGACTTCTTCAGAATCAACCACTACCAAAAATCTCATTATTTAAATAACCTTCCACAGTACTCAGTTGGTTGCCGTGGCAATTAATGAATTGATAATTACACCTACATAAGCTGATTTATAAATTAGTATTGCTATACAATTCATATCTCATGTAAATTTCATATAATATGTATATGCAACATTGTAAATGAATAAATAAAAGAATAACTCAATTCTCGAAGGCTGATTAAACTATCATAAATATAAATATGTGAAATACATCTACCAACATACAAAATACATATAAATTCATCAAAAAATTATTCTATAAAAAATCCCATTTAAAACCTAAAAATCTAATAATACAAAATTCTATATCTGAAAAGGCTTAATGTAATAACAATAAATAATAAAAATTGTAATGAGACATGAAAATATATATGATTCTAAACATCTTAATGTGCACTCTCATAGACCACTGAAATGTATGTGAACTATAATTATGTAACATATTCATATGAATATCACATCTAGTGTGAAATATTGTACATATGATAGTTTAATAAATAAAATAAAATATTATTAGTAATATTCTCGTTATATTGCTCGCTTAGGATTCAATGACAGTAACTTCAAAGCTGGTTTTATAGAAATAAGATCATTCATACCTGGATGGGAACAAGAATCTAATCTAATCTGCCATATCATTTCCCAACATTCCAGGAATGTCTCTCAGTCACCACCCCTGTCTTTCTGTTTTACCTCTTCCAATATCCAACATTTTATATTCATGTTCTTACATCTTAGTGTGTGCCTATAAAGTGCATTATTTTCATTCTTTTTATTGATATCCCTAACATGTTCATATATACGAATTCTCAAATTCCTTTTGGTTTTACCCACATAGTATGCCCAACATGTCTTACAATATGCCAAGTAAACTACCCCTCTTGTATAACAACTGGAGTATTTATAACTCTTCAATTTGAACCTAATACTAGGAATCTTGAGTAGGTAGGTACACATAAATGTGGTAGATGTGCACAATGTCCATTCATAGCGGGTGAAAAGGAATCAAGATTCAGGTATGAATGATCATATTTCTATAAAACCAGCTTTGAAGTTACTGTCATTGAATCCTAAGTGAGCAATATAAGGAGAATATTACTAATAATATTTTATTTTATTTATTAAACTATCATATGTACAGTATTTCACACTAGATGTGATATTCATATGAATATGTTACATAATTATAGTTCACATACATTTCATTGGTCTATGAGAGTGTACATTAAGATGTTTAGAATCATATATATTTTTCATGTCTCATTACAATTTTTATTTTTTTATTTTTATTATTTATTGTTATTACATTAAGCCTTTTCAGATATAGTATTTTGTATTATTAGATTTTTAGGTTTTAGATGGGATTTTTTATAGAAGAATTGTTTGATGAATTTATATGTATTTTGTATGTTGGTAGATGTATTTCACATATTTATATTTATGATAGTTTAATCAGCCTTCAAGAATTAAGTTATTCTTTTATTTATTCATTTACAATGTTGCATATACTTATTATATAAAATTTACATGAGATATGAATTGTATAGCAATACTAATTTATAAATCAGCTTATGTAGGTGTAATTATCAATTCATTAATTGCCACGGCAACCAATTGAGTACTGTGGAAGGTTATTTAAATAATGAGATTTTTGGTAGCGGTTGATTCTGAAGAAGTCTCAGTCAATGAGATGAAAGCACGCTCAATCTGTATGTTTTTATTTTGTGAATAAAAGTGTATCCGTTTACACTCAGTGTGCCTAATATTTGGAATATATCAAGTGGAGGACAGCCTTTATTGTACCATTCAGCGGAGTTCGTTGCAATTTTTGTTCTTGGTATTTTTGTTCCTGGTTTATTTTATTGGTTTTTGCCAATAGTTGTTGACTAAGTATTAGTATATTTAAGAAAGGGAAAGTAGATATGAAGAATCATCCATGAAGGATACAGCTGGATTTGTCTTCCTACAAAAAAAAAAAAAAAAAAAAAGAAATGAAAAAAAGCCCTATTTGAAATGTATCATGTTTCATTTAATTTAAATTAATTGAAATAGTGTTTCAGTGAAATGGGCAGTCAATTATTTTGACTTGATAAGTTGTCTTTAGACAAAATTGTTATTCAACCAATTGTCCTGTAACAATACACCAAACACTGATGAACATTAAAAGTGAATAGTTGCCTTCATTCATTCACCTGAGCCACAGACTTATTGAGTCGTCATTTACCTCAAGGTAAGGAAACTTAACCACAAAGAACAACTTCAATAATCATCGGAGCTTTAACAGCCTTGGAATATACTACTTTGACTGACTTAGAAAGGGAAGGTAACAGAAAGAAGAGACATGACACTAACAAATTTCCACCTTTTTAAAAGGCTCTTATACCTCTTTTATCTCTTTCTTTGTACTTCTGCAAACACTTTTTTGCAGCTTAAGTAATACATATTTTGGAAATAAATGTGTAAGTATCACTGCTATTCAGAATCTAACACTTTTATTAAAGAATTTTAGACAATAGCATTTTTAAATACTTCTACTCTACGTGAATGGAACTGTGAGCTGACAGTAGAGACTAGAATGAATTAACCTCATCATATGTATCAGCACAGTGCATTTTGGGCAAAAAGTAGCTTTCGAAGAAAACAAGATGATGTCAAGATGTTTGTCCATGAGGACATTCAGAGTTATGAAAAGTATTAATAATAAAAGTAATTGTCATACTGTGGGCAGATCTGAATTGTGTAGACCTTCATGACCAGGTGAAAAGTATATCTCTTTTCAGTTTCTGACCATAACTGTCCTTTAAATTGTGTTTTCTTCTGGTTCCCAAATAAGTTTGTGAGTCCAATTTTTTTCTCCTTCCACTATCTTTCGTACCTTTCCATTTCTGTCCCTCTTTCCTTCTTTCCTCCTGCCTTATTCATTCACTTTACTAACCACTCTTTACTACAAACTCACAACAAAACCTGTCTTCTTTTTATTCTCTCTACCTTTTTGCAAAATCCATATTCCTATCCCTTATTACTTTTGCCTCTGCTTTTGTTACCTAATTATCTGTGCTGTGTTGTATATGCAATCATATCTTGAAATTTAAATGTAAAATCAAATTAAACATGCTTTTGACATTTTAATACATTTAAAGTAGCCTTTTAGGACATGAGATACACTGAACAGGGGAAACTAGTGGAATGGGAAACAACTGTTCAGGTGCCATATGAGGATATTTTGGAGCCTTCCACAAGAAAAGAGTATAAATGTTCACTTGAAGCTGGACAGCAAGGGAAGGAAAAGGAAACTGTGGAAACTCTGACAGTCAATGTTGAGGAGTGATAGGCCAATGAGTTCCCATATGACAGAGCAATGGATGGCACAGGATGAAATTGAAGAGAATGTGCCACAGGAAGATGTTATAGAACTTTCTATAGAATGCCCTTAGGAAACTAATAACAAAAAATGTGCCCTCAGTTTAGAAGAAAATTAACTAAGAGAAGAGTTGCTTAATTTAATAGAGATAGATAGAATATTAAGATCAATGAAAGAAATAAACTGCAGAAGGTCAATAAAACCTAAAAAGTCAGAAGTTTGATAATACAAATGAACACAGTATCAGGACTGTCCATAGAGATCCATGCAATATAGCAGTAAAGAGGATATATTACTGTGCAGCTAAATTAGTAACTGATAAAGTCCTACTGCAAGAACACAGGGTAATGAGGGGAAAACATGGCCGGCCTTAGGCATAGGCCAACTAGGCGGCCACCTAGGGCCTAGTATTTATTTGGTGCAGGTAGACCAGGATGGGGGCACCACGTAATGAGTTGGGGGGCACTGTGGAGCCGTTTTGCCTGGGGCACCAGTTGAACTAGGGCCGCTCCTGAGGGAAAGGAAGGGGAAAAAGTGAATACCATCACAGAAGTATCAAATACAGAAAACTATAAAGCAATTAAGGCAAGAAGTGTCATTGCTAGAAGAATATAGAAGAGGGAACAAATCAACAAAAATACTAAGAAAGATAGACGTAATAAAAGCAATGCACATTATTAGAACAGACCAGGATCTTTCATGCACTATCGCAAATAAGCTAAAAATCTGAGCACAGGCAAAAAAACTTAGAAGATACACAGATAAATATAAAGGAAAAGTACAACATAAGCAAATTATTATTGACCAATAAAAATTTTATAGAGAGTTGGGAAACAAAGTAAAAGGAATTGAAAGACCACCAAAAAAGAATAAATAGATATATTCTGGATAAGTATTTATGAAGATCCTGTGGAACATAACAAAGATGCTAAATGGACAGAAGAAGCAAAAGAAAGAATAAGAAGTTTAAAGGCACAGGATATGAAATGGGATGAAGTGAAACAAAGTTAAGAAAAGCCTACATTTGGAAAACCCCAGGCCCAGATGCATTACCTAACTTCTGATTGAAAGCATTAACATCTTTGCATTAAGATTTAGCTATGAGTAAGAACTATTTATATGCGCACCCTGAACAGACACCAACCTGGCTAAAAACAGGAAAAACAGTGCTACTACTCAAGAGTGAACCTGCAAGCTACCCTAAAAACTATAGACCAGTAACTTGCCTTCCGACGATGTATAAAGTATACACTGGAATTGATGCCGACAGAGTTTGTAGTCATTTAGAAGAAAACACAATTGTGGAAATAGAACAAAAGGGCAATAAAAGAAAGTTATATGGAACAAAGGATCATTTGTTGTTAAATAAAGTCATAGTGGAAAACTGTAAAAAGGGGAAGAAGCTAAGTATGGTATGGATAGACTATAAAAAATCATTTGACAGTATTCCACATTCTGGATAAAAGAGTGCTTAAAAATGTATAAAAAAACACCCTACACTGATTGATTACATTACAGCAACCATGAAACAGTGGTAAACCACTCTGCAGTTAAGCCATGATAAAGGACAAATTATTATTCCAGTGATAAAAATTTAAAGGGGGATATTCCAAGGTGACTGTCTTTCACCACTGCTCATTTGTCTTACCTTAACCTATTAAGCTGTCTACTTAACAGATTAGGTCATGGCTACAATTTGGATCCCAAAAAGCAACAATGTGTGAAGACTTACTATCTTATTTTTGTAGGTGATTTAAAACTGTATAGTTTATCAGATGAGAAACTGAAAGCACAACTGCAAGTGATCAAAACTTTTTCAGATGATATAAGAATGTCATTTGGTCTTGATAAATATGCAAAAGTAACCTTTAAAGCAGGAAAGCTGCATCACCAAGAAAACATCAGTTTGGGACAGGAATCTGATATAAAAGAACTTGAGCAAGAGGGAGCATATAAATATTTGGGAAAAGAAAGATCAACTATAAAAGAGGAACAAATGTGAAAACTCAGTACGGAGTATTTTAGAAGGCTTAAATTAATACTGAAAACAGCATTAATATCTAGGAGGAAAGTCTAAACTATAAACCAATTTGCTCTTCCTATCCTAATTTGCATTTTTGGAGTGACTGACAGGACCCAAAATGTGTTGGATAGCTTGGACAGGAAAACAAGAAGGATTCTTCATTCTCCTCAAATGATTTATAAAAAAAACATTGCATACCAAGACTATATATTTCCCATTCTGAAGGAGGTATGAGCATCCTCAAAACTAATTATAGTCATAGACCTGCAATAGTGGGACTGCATACATATCTCTTGACCTCACAAGACCCCAATATAGTGAAAGTTTTGAAACATGAGGAGAATAAATCTAAGATGACTTCCCTGCTTAGTTAAGAGAAGCATATGGGTGTCAAGCTGGAATGGAAACCAGACAAGAAGATAAAACCAGATAGCAAATGAATGTGCTAAAAAGAAAAAAAATAATATAAGGTGAAGGATCAGATGAAAAGGCAAGAAATGTGAAAATGCATAAATATAGTTGCAAGTATAGAAAACTCTTGGTACATCCTCATGTTGATCAGGATTGAATGCAGGAATGGTTACTTTTAACCAAAAGCTGAAAGGTTAATATTGGCAGCTCAAGATAGTGGACTGCATACGCATTGGTTTACAAAGTTCATTGAACATGTGGGAGAAACAGACAAATGTAGGTTTTGTAAAACAGAACTGGAAACAGTTGCATAACTTGTTGCTGGTTGTGATATACTAATGTCAGAAGGACTGTATACTGAAAGGTATAATAATGTGGCAAGACTGTTACACTGGAAATTGTGTAAGCATTATAATATTGAAATAGCTGGAAAACACTGTAAACATGAGCCACAAGCATCATAGAAATGATGAAGTTTACATCACATGAGATAATCCATTACCAATAGTTCCAAAAATAAGTGTAAAAATAAAGATATAGTAGTCCATGAAAAAAGCAGCATTGATCAATGAAATTGCTACTCCCAGTGACTACAGTGTTTTATGTACCGAGAGACACACAGTCATAAAATACCAGTATTTGCAGGCAGAAATGAGGCAATGTGGAAGAAAGATGCCTAGACAGTTCCAGTAGTAGTAGGAGCAACAGGTCTTATAAAAAAAGAATATACAATCATTCTTGGATATGTTACTGATACATGCAACTCCATACGGATAGCAGAAGGAGTCATTATTGGGCACATTGCGGGTGCTTCTAAGATCACTTCTGGCTAACATCAAAGACTAAAACAATACTAAGTTCATGAACTTTAATCATACTTCGACTTAGAAATGGGGTCCATTCCCATCATGGTATTAGAAACCCAAAAGAACTGGAGAAATTAAAAAAAAAGGGAAACTGGAGATTTATGTTTTTCCCATTTTTCCATGTTGGTACATCTTCAGAGTTAGTATATAAAGACAGGAGTGTGAGGCAGTGGACACATATTAGGAGTACAGGGGTGCAGTTTCCATGCAGTGAAGATGATTTTACAGTATCCACTGATACAATGTCGAGCAAGATTTGAAGGAGTGTGATTTACTTGCATTTAGAGGTTTTAGTTTCAATGTTTCACATTCCAGCTTAGGGAGATTGGACTGCGCATAGTAAATCCTTCTGTGCCATATTCACTTCACTTCTTTAATGTTCTCCTCAAATCCAGAAACCTACCATTCAATCATCATTCAAATCAAATGCTAGCCTTCCATGCCATCTGATACTTTTTTCCTGAAATATTTTATTAAGATTTTGAAAAAAAGAACAAATATTGCAAAAAAAAAAATAATAATAAACTTTAAAATACAATACAATTTTGAAATATGATGAATCATAGTTTTAAAGAACAAATAAATTTGTAACTATTTAGAATATTTACAAGAGCCTGAGACCATCAAAATAATCATTAAAACAATGGAAGGGTCATAAAAGTCCAAATAATTAAGCTCATGTTAATTGTCTTTTAGTTGTGTTCAATTGACATTTTCCTTCCTTTTTACTTATTGTCAGGAACTATGAAGACTGAGGTTTAAAATGAGGTGATTATGTTCACAGGGCTTAGTATCGAACCACCTACCCAGACATATTTCTGCATCATTTTATAAGCGACAATAAGCAACCAATCTGATCATCGGATTTTATCACAAGGTATACCCTTAACAACTTCCACAATTTCCTCCATAGCTATTACTGTATACAGAACTAGGCTTCTCTCTTCACTGGACTGGTATAAATCCCTGCAATAATCACATTATCCCATTCTCTTCTCTCCTGCTCCTCCTTCTTAATTTTCCAGTTATAATGCTCCCCACAAAAGCATTTATGTCTTCATGACTACTAGGAGGGCTAGATGATGACTCATGTTCTTTAATATGGAAAACATCTGCTTGTTTTTCAGACACAGGCCTGACAACTACTCTAACTGAGATACATAGAGGTCCAGTGATTGATGCTCTAGTTTTTATATTATTTCTGTCTCATCACTGAATGCTGACATGTCTGAGGCTAAACATGTTGGAAGTGCAGCTACTCAGCAAATGTTTAAACTTTTCATTTTCTTAATGGTAGGGTGATGAGTGGTGGCACTAAACCCTTTGCATGTTTTTTTGTCTAATTTAGCAAACCTTTCCTATTCTCTTTTATCTTATCTGACAACGTTGTTTAATTTGACCTTGAAAACAGGTTTGAAACTCAGCCATCTGTCTATGGAGTAAACTACACCAAAACTGTTGTAGTACAGGAAACCCTCAATTCACTGCTTTAAAACAATTTTAAAATGTGTTTCATTTAGTAAGCTCAAACTAAGCTTCCATATGTTTGTCTAGAAACATGCATATGTCTGCCCACAATGAATTTCATGAACAAGAAGTTTGACACAACTTCTGCCTCCATTCATTTCTCCTCATCATACAGTATTGTCAGGTCCTCAGAAACTCTGTGCTTACGTGCCTCAACAAAGCTGATCTGAGGATTTAAGAAGGTTAAACAGCTTAGATAAGGGATGGTGCAGATGATGTTAAGTATACAAAAGTAAACTCCTGAATAAAACTGAGTACATCATGACTTGTCCTAATGATGTTTTAATCCCCATCTATTCACAACTGAGTTCAAGAATAAATTGATCCCCTAACTCCCCCTCAACCGTACACATATATGAATGAGGCTTTGGGGGGGGGCTATTTAAATTACATTCTTTGCAGTTTCATTCAAAAACAACACACTATCAATATATGGAATATAAGATATGATTAACACTAAGAGGAATGACTCAATACATGATTATTGCCAGATCATTATTTTTTTCTGACATTAATGCTTTACCTACTAAGCAAATATTTTGAAACCAGTCTAGATCATTCTTCCTTTTTAGAAGAGTTAGCACATAAATGGCAGACTTTCCTAACCTTGGACTTGCAAACTTTGCTTACTTCAGTCTCTTCCTTTTTTACTTCCTGTAATATTTAAACATCAAAGTATGACAAACTGTGGAATGGCTTAGGTCGTCATAGGTTTCAATTAATGCTTCACACAAAGAAAAAAATCTGGCAGATAGGTAACACACCGGTCACCCACTACATCTATAATCTAACAAATATCAATCAAGAGGCCCTTGCAGCTACATGTCATAAACTGCAAGTTATCCTCAAGGAAGTTCATTAATCAACAGATAATACAGTAGGTGTTGTTTTCCAGAATCAGCTTGCCAGAGACACCCAAGAGATCTTGAAGAAACTACCCTTGATATCATAGCATACTGTTTTTTTTTAGATTTGTTGGTGTTGTTTGACAGACAAAAATAAGGGAAGGGTATCCCACAAAATGACATCCAGGTCTACCACTGATATTTTGAAGAAAGGAATGTCATCAACCACCATCTTCTCCTTTGTTGTGCAGTTGATCTTTAAATATTGCATGTCACTAGACTTTTTACCGAAGTTTATATGTGGCTGGTTACGCAGCTTGTATCTACTGACCTTCCCCAACCTGCTGCTTTCCTCATTTGTCCTGAATGTCTTCTTTCTGGCTTGGTACAGCTTTAGTGGAGAAACAGATAATGATAGGACCCTCATCCGGCATGATCATCAGCCACCACCACATCTAACACTTGACTATGATTCTGTTCCTCAGGTCAGGAAAGTTATTCCCATGGTCGTTATGGATCAGTTACATGACTCTGTCCTCTTGCAGTATTGGACTCCAGGTATAACTCTAACTAAGATAAGTTAGTATGAATGAAATACTTAATACCGTAGTCTCTGTGTAGCAGGACAATGTAGTTATGCAATAAATCCAATTTCTAGAGTCCCTAATAATGGCCACAACCCCTGTGACTCAGAAATTAGTATGTTTCCTAACTTAAAACAACTCTTACTTTACAGTGTTTCTTATTAATAGGCGTCTGATTTAGTGCAGCCAGGATAAGTGTTACTTTTTATCCTGGGAAGTCAAGCCATGTGCTTTGGCTTGAATATGATTATCTACTGGAGGCATATAATTCACCCCAAATCCCTACTCAGTGTATTACTTCAAATGTTAACAAAAATTACCACTATAATGAACTTTAGTTAAAAAATGGGAAGTCACTTAAAGTACAAATTGTTTCACTGCAGAGTATTCTAACTTGCCTATTCTATTTTGCAGAAACAAGTTAAGTTCGTAAAAGTATTTGGTGTACTTTTATTGTTGCCTTATAACACTGATAGCATACTTTAATTTCATGTCTGCATACCTGAAGAAGCTGAGAATTCTTCTGTCCTTAATTAATGATTCTGCAGTTATTCTTGATGACTGCTGTATCCTTATTACACCTGGCGATATGTTGATAATCTGAGCTAGTACAAGTCTGATTTCATTCACTTTTCCATTACTCATGATCCGTGTTACAAAGATGAAAGCAAGCAGCTTATTGCTATAAAAATACAGTGCTTTCCAGAGATGTTTGATTGAAAAGTCAATGTGTTTACTTAAATTCTGATTTCAAAATATCATCCAACATAAAAAAGAATTCACAAAGCAAAATCATCATGTGGAATATAACTGTAAAATGGAATATTAACTTTTCTCAGGATTTTTGATAGGAAACAATCTTCTTCTTAGAATTAACATACTTTTCTGCCACTACTACCATCTTGGGACTATGCCATTCATAGTCAGGGTAATGAAATATACTGTTTTGGTCATTATTTGAAATATATTCTAAAAATGACTGGCAATTCAAGACCTTTCAAAGCAAATTAGAGGCTATAAAAGGCAATCTCACCACATAATATAAGGAAATTAAATCCCTGCTAGCTATTCGTCAAGCTAAGATATTAGATGTAGATGATTCAATGAATGGTTTCGATGCCAGAGTTCAGAAGGAAGAGACAGAATTTTGATTAAAGAAGTCCAACACTTAAAAGACAGAAATAGTTATCTGGAAAATAAATCATGGCACAGAACATGAGTATGTACAGTTGTAAAAGAAAAACCGAAAGGGATAAAATATGGTGGACTTTCTTTATGTGTGGATTCCTATTGTTTGCCTCTTCAAGAGCAGGATGATTTGCCAGTGAAATAGTCACCCTCAATAGCTGCTCTTCAGATGTCCAGGACAATAATTGTTAAATTAATCTCCTACCTAGAAAAACAAATGGTCTTGAGAATGGCTTGGAATCATTCACTTAGTTTTAGAAAGATATGGCTCTAGGGTGGAACAGAGATTTTTTTTTCTGCTGAAACTACTACCTAAAAGCAAAATGCATTAGCCCCTAATGAAATCTCTGAAACTAAATTTATCAAACCTTGGACTGTTTATCGAGATAAATTCAAAATCACCAAACAACCTAGAAATGTTTGTATGCCACAGTCTAGAAAGAGCCACCCAATGACTACAAAACAGTAAAAGAAGATACTATGACTGCTGGCACATAGCATAGGTTAAAAAAGGTTTCCCATAGATAAACTACTTGCTGAATGCAATCTATCCACTTTTGTTTTACATGAGTTCTAACTACCTCATGATCCAAAATCATCAGTATTGTGTAATTTTACCACTCTAATTTATCAGTTCATAAAAAGGTGTTATAAAAGAGGATTCCCCTTATATTTGTAGTCTGCCCATGGGGTAAATTTTCTATTTACATTGTACGGTTCTACATTCACATCCTGTGATGACTGCACCTTACAATGGAGTTAAATACTTTACATGGCAGTAGAGGATTTCCTAGAGGATCACCATTTTTTGTGTCTTTAAGGTAAAATGTTGAATAAAACAATGTTTTTATTCTTTAATGGTCCCCTGATGTCAGAGTTTGGGGGTCTAAATATTTTAATATCTCTAATGACTTCCTGCTGTTATTGTTCCTTTTTTAATGTGAATCCCTATGTAACTTGTTGGATAACAAACTGACTTTAAAACAATCCAGGAAATTAGCTTGGACTGATGTACCTCATCTGAAAGACCTTTTTCTAATGATATAACCCAGGGTTCAGTTAGGTCATGCCTCTTTCACATTTAATTATCAGAGATAAAAGCTACATTTAAGAGTTTATGGTGGACTGAGTTTGAATATGACTGTAAATTTGGTGCTGTCATAAACTCCCCAGTTCATAAGTTCTACCAAGAGGGTCTTTCTCAAATCAACAACTGGTGTCAAAACCATAGACTAAAACTTAATACTAAGAAATGTATGATAGTATACTTTGGCAAGTAAGAAATCCCTTGGAAATACCACACTGACAACGTTTCCATGAAAACTATTCCACTAGTTAGGGCCCTAAATAGTCTATGCAGACAAAGAACTGTCTTTTGATCACCATGTATCTACTATTGCAAGAAATTGCAAAATTTGTCATTGCACTGCTATTTGTAAGGGATGGTGTCCAGTTCTAGGATGTGATAATTCCAGTGTATTCCATACAAATCAGGCTGATAATTGAGTAACTCCTTTGGTATATACCTGACCAAGCATTTCATACAACTTAAATGCCCACAATGCTTTCTTACTAAGAAAATAAGAAAATCATAAAAACTATGTGGACCATCTAAAAGCCTTCTCATGCTTCTTGGTATCATCCAGGCTACTGAGGGGTGATCTCTCCCTCAATTACAAAGGCTCAACAGATCATATCCTACCAGACATGCTAAACATTTGCACTTTTAATGTGGGCATAAACACCCTTTCAAAAGGTCTCAATCTCTTTTTCCACATTAACAGTGCATGTTGGAGGGATAGACATGTATAACAGAGAATATCACTTCTTTGGAATTGTCTTCCTTACCACGTAAAGCCAAGTCATCCTGTTACACTGTTCAAGTGTAATATGAATGAATGGATGAGTAGTCACAAATTTACCCCTGGTGTAATTCCATTGTTCTTTATGGATAGGTGACAATATGTAAATGTTCATCTTTGGGTTATTCATACTTAGAACATAAAAGCAAAAAACTTCATTAGGAATCTATGGTTAGGCTTCTAAAAAGCCTCATAGATCTATAAGCTAGTATGTCTGTATGACCCTATGAACCTATGATTCATGTAGGCTCTGCTGGAGCACAAAGAACATAGAAACAGTACAAGGAAAGCAGTCACAGGTACCATAGGAATCCTAGACACAATACATCATTAAGTAGATACAAGTAAAAGTTCTTGCCACCATTTTTGGGCATCCCCTGACAAGTTGTAGACTCAAACCTCCCAGCACTAATATTTGTTGTCTTATGTTCCTTTCTTTGCAGTCCTGGTTTGTGTCCGGTCATAATAGACACAGCTCCCATCTGTTTTAGAATTTTCTTCTGAATATAGTTTCCTATTCTGTGATCACCATCATTAGTAATTTTGTTGGCTATTCACTTTCCCCGAATATTTGTATGTATTATCCTGTCTTTTCTGTATCACATCTCCAGAACTTATCACTTCAACCATCTACTTTTTTTATTTCTAGTATGTGTTAAATATAACCTTAATTACTCAGATGAGTATCCCATCTCCTGGTAAGGACTTCTGAGCCCTTTGCCAACTCCCTGGTATTTTCCCATTTCTCATCTATGGCTTTCTACCCCTGTCTCTCTCTCTCTCTTTCTCTCTCTCACTCTCTCTCTCTTTCTTTCTCTACTTTTCCTTAGTATCTGCCTTCTGCTAGTCTCACTTTCCTCTTTGCTGTCTTAATAAATGAATCCACTGTGTCTTTTTCCATTACAACCAGCTCATTTTTTATCATGTTTTCTGATGTTTTCTCCTATTTTTTTCTGAGTACTTCTGATCTGATTTTCTTACTGCAGCCTGACTTTAGTTGTTCCCAAATTCCCATCCATTCCTTTTTCATGGTTGCTCTACCTTTTTGATTCTTCTGAAGGACCTGTCCTAGTTTTTTTTCCTTCCTTTTTCTGTCATGATTATTTTTCCTTTTTCCAACTTTCCTTGTCCCATTCCTCTCTCTATCATATTTCATCCTTCAAGCCCTATCATGTCCTCTAATGCCCCTTTTAGCCTGTTCAGTGCAACATGCATTTAACTTTTTCTAATCTTAAATTCACACTTTTCTTTCTTCCATGTATCCCTTTTCTCCCTTGGTTTGCACCACCATGTCCATGCCTATCTTTCTCTCTGTTTCACTTAACACGTGTTGATAGTATATGCTGATGAGTACTTATCAAAATCCATCTCTCTCCACTCACCTTTGTACTAGTTTTCCGTCAATCTATATTAATTGTTGCTCTTTTTTATCCCAAATAAATTTATCACATTTGCTTTGAATGTCCTTTGTCACTAATTCTTTCCTAGTTATATGGATGTATCATTGCATGTATATTAATTTTGGGATTGTCCTAATTTTCACTATGATAACTCAGTCTGTTATAGACAAAATATTTTAATTCCATTTCCTTAGTGCTTCCTCCATTTCATCTGCAGCATCTTGTAGTTTGTTTCTGTCATTCTGTCCACTGCTTCTCAAACTTCTAACCCTAGATTCCCTGCTCTTGGCTTCTCTGAAATCCTTATGTCCTACTCTGTTGTCCCTTGATCCCGTATTTGTTTTATTATTACCCACGCTGTTTTCTTTAGGTTACATTTCAAGCCTGCTTTCTGGTTTACTGTCTTGAATTTCTTCATAATTACATATACTGCTCTCTTTATGTTCTTTGATAGAAGGACACAGTGTTCTGAAAATCTGAGTAATCTGGCCTTCCCTCTCATTGCAGTTGTTCCTCTTTAGTGCCTACCATACTTCCCTTGCCAGTTATTGCATTGTTGGAATAAATAGGCTTGATGACTGTGGGAATGACTGTGTGGCTCCTTTCTGGATTTAAATCCTTTTGGTGCAGTCTCCATTCACCTTTAATGCTGCTTCTGCTGCTGTAAGCCTATCCATTGTTTCTATCCAGTTCTTACATGATTCATCCCACCCTATCCATGCACAGTATCTAGCATCATAAGTTCCCAGTTTAGTGAGTTAAACATCTGTGCTACGTCAAGTAGTAGTAGTACTCCTGTTTTTAGATCTCTGTCTCTTCTTGCCTCTCCATAAAGTTGAATACCACTGATCAGTTGTCAAATGATAATCTCCATTTCACACCCACAACCTGTTCTCCTTCTACATATTTGGGGAGTAGCTAGGAATTTGCTTGCAGTTTGCCATCTTCATTTACCAGGGATATTGGTTTGAGTGCCTCAATGCCTTTTACTTCTACTTTCTCTTGTACGTTTAGTACTATTTTAGCTTCTCGCATTGCATTAAGGATCATATCTTCTTCACTTCCTACAGTGAAAATTCTGGTTAATTTATTGCATTTTCCCAAATCTGCTTGTAGAAATCTGGTGGGTATGCATCATGGCCTACTGCCTGGCATCCTTTTAATCAATATGTAGTTGATCTGTTTTCTTGTCTATTACCCTATCCATCATATCATTCTCCATGTTTTTTGTATCCATCTATTTCTAGTTTTGGCCTGCTTTCAGCATGTGCTTCTTGAAAAACATTTGTTATCTCCACCCTGTGTTCTCTTTCTGCTTCTATCTGTCCACCCTTCACTGTTAATCTAGCAATCTCTT
Organism: Protopterus annectens; assembly: GCF_019279795.1. NCBI lineage: Eukaryota > Metazoa > Chordata > Ceratodontiformes > Protopteridae > Protopterus > Protopterus annectens. The sequence continues at coordinate 1,662,050,699 of NC_056739.1, forward strand.
TCTCTTCTTTCTTTCCTTTCATCCTCCACTCCTTTGTCTTTCCTGTCTTTGTCCTGTAGGAACCACAAGTCTCTCCTTTTCAGCTATCGCTTTTTTTCTATTTTTGTGATGTCCACTTTTTCCACTCTCTCTTGTTTCTTAAATCCTCCAATTTTAGACATTCATTCCCTTTAGCATTGTTATTTCTCTTAAAATCTTGTTATCGCCTTCTTAGATTTTCATTTCTATTTCCTCTGTATTTCTTTCCCCTTTGCATTATTTTCTCTCTCATATTCCAGCCTTGATTCTCACCCAACCATTGGGCCTTGTGATCCAGTTTATCTTATTTGTTTTCTTTTATTTAGTCTCTCCTGTTGCTTTCATGTCTTGCATTTTGATGCACCCTGTTTCCATTGCCCCTGCTATTTCCTACTGCTAGTCATTCCAACCTCATCTTCATGACAGTGGGGTTTAAACTGACTTCCCAGTATTTCTACTTCTCCTACCCTCTTAGTGTCTTCCCTTATAACCAAAACCCACTCCAGCCTATTCCTGTCATCTGTCTGATTTCTAGAGAAGGTGAACTATCTCACCTGTTTATGTCTCCCTCTCCATGTGCTTATCTACCCATCATTTCTCATTCACTTCTTTAGATCCATCCCTCTGTTTGCCAAAATTCCCTTCCTTGTTTTCCTCCATTCTCGTCTTTGTCTGGGTTTAGACTTACATGATAATCATCCTCTATGCACATTAATTGCTATCCATTTTCTGACTGCACCCAAGCCATGAAGAACTTTATAAAGTATTTTTTATTGTCCTTGATGGGTGTATAGATGTTCCCTTTCTTACAATTTTCATTTTCCCTTCTATTTTCTTTCATATATTATCCACCATTCTGCACCACTTTTCCTTACTTGTCTTCCCTTTTTTGTAGCCCTTTCCTGAACAGAATAACAAAACCTATCTTTCCTCACCCTTTGTGTGGTCCACCACTCCTGGTTGGTATTCTTTAGTGGTTAGGTTTTTCAGATCAACTTTGGCTACTGGAATAGACAGAAGTTAACTCATGCATTTTTAAATGATTCTTTCTTTGACTGGGTTTTACACCCTGACCAAAATTACAGGTCATGATGTTACTTCTCTCATAACCTCCTATTTTCCCTCTCCCAAGAGCCAAATGACTGTTCCTCCAACTGTCCTCCGGTTTACTCAGTATCCACACCCATAATGTGTTCAGTGTCTGTTGTCCTTCTATCACCCTCTCGGCCTTTCTAATGTTTCCCTAGGTTTTAACTTCTCTAATTACTTCCTTTGTGCCCTTTTTTTCTTTTCCCTTTTCTCTGTTTATTTTCTGTTTATTCCTTTTCTCTTCTCATGTGCTACTTTTTTCTTTTCTTTTTTCTATTTGTCTTTATTTTCTGTTTTTTTTTCATTTCTATCTTTCCTAGTCTGTGCTTTTCCAAGGTATTTATTTCTCTGGCTAGCACCATCTTCTTCTGACATTCTCCTTATTCCTTGTTCCTTTGCTTTTTGCCTCTGTTCTAGTATCCAGCTATTTATGGCCCATCATGTGACTTGACTCTTATTGTATTGGTGCACTTATTCACTCCTTCTCTAGTCCTTCCCATTGCCCCCTACATTTTATGCTTGCATGACTACAGTGCTGCTGGTGTACCTGTAAGCCACTTCAGTCATGTGCGTCCTTTATCGATGTATTTTGTCACCTTTTCCAGCCTCTCATTCTTTCTTTAGCTAATTGCTTTGCTGTACTCCTCCATCCCATATTTGCCTCTCTATCCTCTTTCCTGTATAATTCTATTGTAGTTGTCCTTTCAGCATTTCATAAGGACATCTGTCTTTTCCTGTATGCTGAGATGTTTGAGCAAGCTTGAAGAGAGTCAATTCAGCTATTATGTGATGATGATGTTTCTCTGCTAGCTATTTTGTTTCTTTTCCAGCAGGGCTTGGACTAAAACTGTAAGTGTCGCTGACTTGCCCTTCTAGCTATGCTTACTTTGCATACATATCTGCTATACCTTATGTCTTTCCTTGGTTAAAACTAGTCATGCCATGCCAGTGTGTTTACATTTACCCTGACCTGTAGTTTTCTCCTTCTCCCTACAGGGTTCCTTCCTACAATTGCTAACCAAGCCTGGTATCTTTCTGCTGTATACCCTTATGGACTGCTACGTATATCATGCACATATACCTTACAGCAAGTTTACTCAAAAACAGCTGATGCTGCCATACAATAATACGAGTCAAAGGTTTGCATATATGGTCAGTTTTACATATTTTACCCTAATGCCCTTACTTATTAATAAAACAAAAGTGTTTGCATTAACATGTAGTTTATGAACAATAAAATGCATGAAGCTTTGCTGCCTGGCATTATGGACTGACTGTAATCATAAGTGATTTAGCTGAAAATGAAAGCTTTTACTAGGGACAAGTCAAGGTATGAAGCAGGTAACACTTTAACAGTGCATTTAAATGATGATGAATATGCTGGTCAGACTGCATTAGAGGAAAACAAAAAACACTGAAGACTGCTGCATCTGTCCAACCGCACATGAAAATATAGAGAGAGGGAGAGTGAGATTTATCGAGCGGCTTGAGAAATTGCCTGTGGAACTGCATTATTAGTGTTCTACTAGAACATTGCCTTGTATAAGTAGCAGCACTGTCACTCATTCACCTTCTGTTTGCTTACCTCTTGAGTCTTCTGCACATGTGGCTTGATCAGAATATTTTGTCACAGTCATCTTGTTTTGCCACAGAGTACAGAATTGCTATTATAAAGAGAAGTGAAAACATATTACAGAAAGAGAGGTATAAACATATTACAATAACAACTAAAGGAAAACAAGAAAAGAAATGCACAGCTGTCTTTCATGCCTAATGCAGCACCTGTTGCTAAACTGAATCAAGTTTGTTCCTGATTGACTCTTAATAAATTAGAACATTTTCTTTGCTTCCTCCTTTTGTGGGGTGTTATACCCATTTTCCCCAATCAGGCTTGTTTTTCTGAGCATCACAGCACTCCTTTTACTGAACTGGTTCTGTCACACTGGCCTTCTGTTCCCCCTTTTTCTGCTGACTCTTCAAGCAGTCTGATGTTTCTCTCACTGTATGTCGCTGAGTAACTTCCTCTGATCCTGCCTCTGCTGGTAGTATAACCTTCAAATTGGATGGTACGATTCTGTGATTTTAATTGTTTTTTTTTTCTATGTCCTCTTTCATCCCATGGGAATACATTTGTCTTCCTGCAGACAGGCAAAGTGGAGTTACTCCAGTCCTCCTCTGAGAAACTGTTTGGTGGGGTCTACTCGATACTTACTTATTGGGCACCTGTTCTGGGTTTTCAGTGGATACTGTTTTCTTGTTTTCCTCTGTCCATTTGCAGTGTGTTTTGATTTGTCTTTTGTGATGAATGCGTTTGTACTCTCATCTTCTAGCATGTTGGAGCACTTCCATTTGTACGAAGTGTGACTTACTTTGACTGTTGGCATTTCTTCATTTGATCTTTGTGAATTTTTTTAATTCTCTGTCCTTTTCTAACAGCTCCCAGGCCTCTTTTGGGATTTTTAAGATAGCATTTTATACTGAGGTGATAGTAATTTTACTGGATATCTGATCTTGGAGTTCACCCATCTTCTTATTAGTTCCTCTCTATTTATGTTGTATTCTTGCCTCTTGTTGTATAGTCTGGTTGAGTAGTCTGCATTGATTATAGTGTTCTTCCTTTCTGGGCCTATTAGCTTTGCATTCCTGTCATGTTTTAGAATCTATTTTTGTAGTTGTTGTGTTAGAACAGAGCTTACATATCACATGTCTTGTTTTTTCTCTAGGCCCTTAAGTTTCCCCATTGCATGCATTCTCTCTAATTCCAGGTACAGGTTCTCTGGGGGGGCTTCATATGTGCTTTTTTATCAAAGTCTGAAAAACTCTTCACCTGTTTTTTTTCAGAGTCCAATAATTCTCAGGTTCATACTCCCCAACCTGTTTTCTTGCAAATCTATCTCATTTTCAGCTTTCCATTTCATCTTCTATGATTTTTAATTTTTCTATCAAATTACCAGTTGATCATCTGTATTCTGTTTTTCTTTGCAGTCTTTGCAAATGTTCATGAATTCTTTCAATTTTTTGCTGCTAAACTTATATTGAGTCCCTCATCCTCCAAAAAAATCTGTATACTTTGATATTTTCTTATCATTTTGATCAACCTTCCTGCATCTTCTAACAAGCGCCTTTCTTTTTGATATTACATTATTGCTTATATATTTCAGTGTGGTCAGATTTCTTAAACATTTTATTTTTCTTTTTGTGTTGTATACTTTAATAATACAAGAGCTCTACCAGACAAGCTTACTCCAGAATTTGTCATTATATTTAGGGAGGCTGGGTACTGACTTTTCCATGTAGCTATTTAGGTGCTAATACAGTTCAAATGTGAATACAGCTCATCTTGGTCCAATTGTTGAAGTCTGGGAGGACTTTTGTCAAGGTCGTCAATGAGGTGAAGTAGGTTTGGCCTTGAGAAGTCACTAAGGATAATATCATTTAATGGCTATACGGTATAGGTTCATAGGAGGTTACTAGGCTAATGGCCTTAGGACCATTAGATCTACTAAAGAAGTTGACTGATTTCTGGTCTAAATCAAAAATGAGGGAATGTGGAATGGGTATTGGATGGAGTTAAATTGGTAATAACTAGGTTAGGAATATTACCAATAAATCCAAAAAGCAGGCAAACAAGGAAAAATCACACAAATAAACCAAAGAATGAACCTGGGTGTCACTGTTCAGCGAAACAATAAAGCCAAGGAGAGAAATGTAGGCAGACTTCCATTTAATAGTAAAAGCCACAAAACATCAAAACACATGAATGTATTCAACACTTCGTTTTCATTTCTAGCACTTTGTCAGATGTGGGCTGTCACAAACCAATCCACTTACTGGTTGTTTCTCTTGTCCCACCTTACAAGTCGAGTCAGGCCTTCCCAGCTTTTCTGTTAAGGTAATTTCCATCATCTGTGCCAGACATTGATAGAGGGATGGCAAAATGATTAAGACTTTAATCTTGCAGATATACCTACAGGGTTTGATTCTAACCTCTGATTACTGGCTAGGCTTGTAGTAGTCTACAGGCTGTTAGCCTACTATTTACTTATGAACCTATGGGGGTCTCTGGCTAGCAATGATATAACAGTTTTATTTCTTTTCCCAGAGAAATTAGAAACTACATTTTTTAGGTGTTTTCTTTTCAGACATTTAAGGTAATACGTTAAAACCTATAAAAATAGATGTACAGGACCAAGCTTATGATGATGGATTAAAATGATTCGACCAGTATTATACTATGTATCTTATCTTTTAAAAAAAGATTACTACAGGTATGTAACAGTATGTATTTGGAACACTAGTTAAAGATTATTATTCAGAATTATTAGAAGACTGGAAGAGCAATGAGATATTTTCAAAAATATACAGAATGATATTAAAATGAACTATTTTTTTTTCAAAAAAAACTTTAACAATGAAAGTTAAAGTATCATAGCATCTTGTGACAACCAAAATATTGTAATAGTATAGTATTAGAAAGGAAATACTTTGTTTCTGAATGAGAAAAATGAGATGATCTATATTTATCAAATTTGAGGAAAAGGATACTGTTTTATAACCATTGCACAATTTTAAAATATTTTACATGGTGCTAAAGACATTGTAGATTGGCTCTGAAATATATAATTTCATACAAAAGCATAGCAGGGAGATTAACGGGGATTCAATAAACTCTGTGTAGACTTTGAATGAAGCATATATGGAATTTGCATGTTAGCATGATGAGAAGCAATGCTAATCACATATGCATGCTGTGCATCACGCTTACATAAATATAAGCAGTGTGTCATGGCCAGGAAACAATGCAGAGCAGTAGGAACACAGAATGAAGATGCATATAAATTTGCCCATGGGCAAACCCACTCAGTGAGATTGTATGGGCAGCAACAATGACTACTGGGGGTGAAAATACTGCAATAACAACATTATTAATGCATTAAAGAAAATTTTACTCAGTGCAATGAACACTACAAAACTTATTTGCAGAAAGTAATAATAAATGGGGGGGCAGCAGCAAGGGCAAATACAATGAAACATACATTAGGCAGGAAACGTGTGCTGATGAAAATGGGCACAGACGTGAATTATAGGAATGAAGAAACACTAGGAGGGTATGTTAAATATGGCAATCTACCCAAGATAGGATATGTCAATGTATGTGCATTTCCAAGAAAAGTCAGTGGCATAACAATAAGCACGTATGCAGATAGCACAGTATATACTGCTGTTTATACCTGCCATATGAGTATATTTATATCATCACACAGGACAGTATATATGTGATAATCACACAAGGTTTCATGTCAGTGGAGGTGAATGGCTGTGATATAAACATCACTGACATGCTCACTGGAGAGGACATTTAGTAAGGATGGTATGATCAATAACAGTCTTGTTCATATTTTGAAGACCTACAAAATGACTTGCTTGAATATGACTGAAATGTCAGCATACCTCTCAACCAAACAGTGACACATAACAACAGACTCATGAAAACTGCAGACAGAAGCAGGCACAATCAGGGACAATATTAAAATATTAGCACCATTAATCTGTGACACTGTGGAATATATGAGTTTACATTATTATACATGTTCTGCAGGAAGGGATGCTTAAAATTGTAATGGTTGTCAGCATTCTGTAAGGGGAATTCACCACCTGTTCCCCAAAAATGATCTATTTTTGAGGGTTTAAGATGGACATTGTTAAAACTGGAGTTGAAATAAGAAGCAATCTTGGTCAATTGATAGGTTTACATGACACATAAGTCACAAGCCACGCTTGCAAGAATCAAACCCATGCTATTAATGTTGTCAATGAGCTGTGTATTTACTGGGTGTAACACAGAAAGACATATCACACATGCATCTAGTAGAAAACCTTGAAGCGAGTCTGTACTGTCAAATCCAAATGGGTATGCACCCCAAAGCATAATTCTGTATGGCTGAAAAGATGTGTGGAGCTCACTGTGCCAGATGAGGTACACGACTAAAGCATCCCTGGCTGACATATGTATCGGCCATATGGATAATAACAAATACAAACAACACACTATTATGAGTAGATTCCCTACACACAGCTGGATATTGCATGTATCTGCCACATGTAATATTAATCGATATTGCCTGAAGCATCTGCAACTGATGTGTGAATTAAGAAGTGATTCATTATCATAAATAGTACAGCAGTATGTGAGACTGATGACAAGGTATCAGCTATTCACATGTTCACAGAAACTGCAGTAGTGCAAAGTTTAGCATCAATGAGCAAGGAAGCTGTCACTCTGATATTGTTCACATACCAAACAATACATGGAGCACACTCAATAAGCACGTCAAACCTCAAGACATGTGCCAAACGATTACTGTCCCCCTAACATTGCCAATAAAAATGTTATACTGCCATGAAATCCTGACATGGATGTTTGCATATGCTTTCATGAAAACTTTCAAGTGGTAATACTGATGTGATATACTGATATGTCTGTGATACTTTACAATCACACTATAGCTGTACCTAGGATACAATTAGACTTCATAGCCTCATAGGTTTATAGGAGAGTACTAGGCTAATTTTCCAATATCCCATAAATGCCTAGACATATTTAACATGTGTTTCACAATTTTCAATAGCTAGGTGAACAACGTTCACACAGGTAAGAGCCTATGCTATGTTATCTAAGACCAGCTGCGTCTATCCATGAGGGACATGGCCCCAACACCCGGAGTACAATTATGATTAACCATCCATTCATCTAGGTTGAACTTGAAGACGATCAGGAAAGGCTTTTGCTTTTTTGGAATGGGAAGCTTGTTCCAGAGAAAGAGTAAGGTCTGAGAGATGTATTTATCTCTCCAACAAGATTTAGTATGTTAGAGGCTAGGTTAAATCCTTGGAATGAGTGACACTCATGCAGTTTGCTTTATCAATTTGTAACATTTCCATGAGGGCTGCAGTGGAGACTGCCCAGTAGGCCAGACATAGATCAGCCATTAGTAGTCTGCAGGGGACAGAATGCAGTGATAGGACTTTCAATCTTTCTGTGTAGGACTTGCTTTTTACACACTGCATCTTCCTTGTATGAAAATTCTGGGGTTGCTCCAGCTGTTGCAAATGTGTGGTGAGGTACGCAGAAAAAGGTGCATTGTACTCAATTATTGGTGTGATGAGGACTGAGTATAATGCCAGTATAACATCCTTTGATCTAGACGCCATACTCATACTTATGAGTTGTGCCACATAGAAGGGATTTGTCACCACTGTGGACACATTGTGGTCAAATGGCAATTACTATTTATCTGAGTACCCAGATCACATAACACTGGGCCTACACATAGAGGTGTGTTGGCTATATTCTAATTAGCCTGAGTATTAGCCTTTCAAAAGGGAATAACTATGCTTTATTGGCCATTTAGTGTTTCACCATGGCTCTGGAAACAATCATTTGTGTGCATTAATAATTTCTGCAATATATCAATAGCGTTAATGGATTCAAGGATTGCTCACAATTTGTAGTTGTTCTCACAAAGGCTAAGTTTGCCTTGACTTCTGGGAATTACATATTGAATAGGAAAGGGCCTAGTACATAACCCTGTGGTACTGACCTGGTCACTGGCCTCTTTCTAGAGGTGAATTCATGCATTATGACAATATGCAGCCTGTCAGTGAGCAGTTTGGCTACCCACTTGGTGATATAGGGGTTTATACCCAGTTGAGACATTTTCTCTGAAATACTTGCATGTGGAATTGTGTAATATGAATTGGCCAGGTCAGGTTAGGTGGGATGAACAGTCTTTCCCTCATCCATGGCCTTGGTAACCTTCTCAAAGAATTCAATCAGATTTAAAGGACATGAACTAGCCTTAATGAATCAGAAATGGGTTGGGTACACAGTCAGGAGATTACCTTTGTTCTTGTTGATAAGGTTCATGATGTTTCTTTCCATCACCTTACAGATGAGACTACTCTGGCTTATGTGTCTATAATTCACTGTGCCATGTGATGCTCGTCCCTTGTTCAGATGGATGACTGTTGCTGTCCACCATTTTGTCTGAACATAGGCTGTCTGGAGCACACAAATGATCTGCTCTCATGAGAAAATAAGCTGAGTAATGTTTGCATGTATACTTTGGGGTAATGGCCATTCATCCTCCTGACCATTGGGGACAGGAGAATGAAGTTTGATCCAAATCTGTCACCTAGAAGGTATTTCTGGTGCTGTTCTCAACCATCTTTGCTCATATCTTTGTATTCCCCTTAATATTTTATACGTAGAATATGATTTGTGATGACATCTCCAAATACAGCTTTGGGCATGCATCACATGTCACACAGCAGAACTGTCAACACAGTTGTACAGTTCTACTTATTTCATGTCATTACATCAATTGTACATTATATGCCTATAAGTTTATAATTGCGAAGGTATGTATGTGTGTGAGGGCCCTGATGCACTATATGGATGCATTACAAAAAAGGTGGATGTGGTTCATGCAGAATAGTTAAGGACACAAATGCTGACAGTAACACAATGCTGCTGGAGAACAGCTGAATAATCCATGGGGATAGCAACACAATTGTGCATATAATGAATTCTCCAAGGTTGCAACTGAATCTAAACTTGTTACGCATTTGTGTATAAAACAGCATTAATACATGTGGATAAAACAAGCCAAATGTGCCCATGTAATCAGTGTGATGTAATATTGTTGTATGCCACATGGCATTTCATGATGGTAGGTATACACATGCACACCTGTGCCATAATACAATTGTCACTATGACTGTTGAATGAGAACTGTGTAAAATATTGATATACTCCACTACAAGAACACATGCCTTACTAAGGCAGCAATATGCACAGCATCATTCTATGCCAGCAGTCCTCAGGAGGCATATTATTACAGCTGTTATGGAAAGAACATGCAAACAAATGGCAGCAGTGGCCATCAATACATTACTTCAAATCACAGATTGGAATACACTGTTGTAGGGTTACTGTATATCCACACCTAAACACAGCACATGTGGATGACAGTAACATTGACATGTGCAATGTTCATAGTGTCATAGACCATTACTAGGCTAAAGGCCAACACCAATTAAAATCCTAGCCATTATTATATAATTTAAACCAAAATCACTATAGTTATATGATGGAAACTGTAGGAGTACATGCATATGTGTGTATGTATTTGATTGTATTACATACTGCCTCTTTCCATATGTGACATGTGCACCACCCCATGACAGAATTAGCAATCACCTAACCAGTAATCTGGAGATGGCTTGCAGAGTGTCATGGAAGGGCTCTGCTCCATGATGTGTGTATGCATCTTTGACATGATGAAATCCCCCAGTTGTCTGCAGAAAGGCTTGTATGTGGACAGAGGGGAAAAAGATGTTGGATTCATAGGAGTATATTAAAGGTTCTTGTGAGTGGGACTCAAATGAAAAGAGATTCAAAAGATCATATAATGACTGTAATATAACACCAGCCACACACACACAGCAGTTTACTGAGGTCAGATTTGAATACTAAACCTGTGTAAGTCTAGAAGCTGGATTCCATACAATGTATTTATTTATTTAACATTTGTTTACTGGGAATGTCCGACTTGGAACAAAGCCAATTTTCAGCTGAGGCCCGGGGAGAAATGCTCCAGATGATGTTAGACTAAGACCACCACATACGTCTGACTTTAACATTGTCATGGTGCACTTGATAGAGGATGACAGCATCATTGTATGCTGAGAAGACGATATTGGGAGGAGTGTCTGACATAGTTGTAGAGTTACATTTCTTTATAAAACTGTTTCCACACTAATATGTGAAAGAGCACACACACAAGTTACCTGGTATGAGATTAGAACCCCTACCTATCTAGATACACAAGCTAGAGAACATAGTAATCACTGCTCGTGCCAACACAGATAGCTGAGTGTTACACTGTCCGAGTACACTTTATAGTGGATCACATCATCATTGTCTGTCAAGAAGATGTTTGGAAGAGTGAGGGACAGAGCTGTGGACTCATATGCTGTTCTAAAATTGTCTCCATACCGATAAGTTGAATGAACACAAAACAGACACACACACACACACACACACACACACACACACACACACACACACACACACACACACACACACACACACACACACACACACACACACACACACACAGTTGACTGCAGTGAGAACATAACCCTTGCCTATCTAAGTACACAAACTATAGAACTCAGTGCTTTACTTCAAGTGCCATGGCACAAATCTGAATTTTATAAGACAGCAGGTCAACTTATAGTGGATGTCATCAGCAGGGCATGTTGGAGAAAAGATATTGGGAGGCCTGCAGAGGTTGATAGTTTCATAGGTTCATAGGAGGTTACTAATCTAGTGGCCACTGGACATTTAGAAGCCTAGCCATATAAAAGCATAATTACCATTACTGAGCGTAATTAGATGATTGCTTTTAGCAGAGTTATTTTGTGATATGCACTGACTGACCCTGTCAATAAGGGAAATAGGTGCCACTCCAGGATTGAATTTACAATCACATATCTAGTTGTCAAGTTTTTTTCTTGAATAGGATCAGTGAGGAGCATTGCTTCACATGCAGTAAAAGCATATTGCAGATGATTGGCAATTGCTGTGAGATATATCGATCTCCCCAACATGTTCTGTTTATGTCACAGGCTAGGTTGAGATCCCTGGAACAAATTATTCTTGTCCCATTTGATTTTCAGATGTTCAGCACTTCCAGTAGTGCAGGGTCTGATGCTGCTCTGTTTGTCAGGCATGGGTCTCCACTCAGCAGCCTGCATGATACTAAGTACAGTGACAGGTCTTTCAATCTTTCTATGTATGTCATGTTTTGGAGGCCCAGGGTTCTTCCAGTGACAAACCTCTGTGTTTTCTCTAGTTGCTGCAAGTGTCTGGTGAGGTACAGACAGAAGAGAGCATTGTATTCAATTACTGGTCTGATAAGGGTAGAGTACAGCAGAGCTATGACCTCTCTCATCTTGGATATGATGGCCCTATTTTGAGGTGCACAATGTAGAATGTAGATCTATGGACACATAGTGATTGAACTGTAGATTGCTATCAGCATGTATTTCCAAGTCTCATAAAACTGTGTTTGAGCTTAGAGGGGTACTATGTATATCATAATTAGCAGGAGTACTTCATTGCCCAAGGGGTCAGTGAGGGATTTTTGCTTTAAGGTTCAGTCCATGAGCTTGGCACCAATCATTTGTCTGCATCATCCACTTATGTAATATGTTAACATAGTCGGGGGACTTCAGAGAAATAGTTTTCCAACAGTTGTAGGAACAGCACAGATCATTGTTGTATTTCACTGGTATGTGGACTAGTGGTGGAGGTACAGACCCCAGTGTTGACAGTGTGTGTTCTGTCAGTCAGCCAATTGGCTATCCATCTAGCAATGTCTGGGTTAATTCTCAGATGGGAGTTTTTATCTATGATACATGAATGTGGGAATAGTGACAAAGGCCTTGGATAACTCAGCATAGGTGGTATGCCCTGTTATCCCTCATCCAGGTCTTTGGAGTCAGTATCAAAGTCCACTTAATTTAGTAACATGATGTACCCTTGGCAAAACCAAAATGGGTTAGGTCAAGTGTGCTAAAGGTCACCTATGTTACTGTGGAAAAGGTCCATGCTAATTCCTTCCCCAGCCTTGCAGATAAGGATTTTTCAGGTTTATGGTCAATAGTTCTAGTTCTGTGTGTTACCAGATTGATGTGCATTGCATATCACACAAAATTTGATATGAATTTTTGAAGTGTAGGAGATATATGTGTGGAAAGAGTACTAAGACACCAGGGTTGCAGTGCTTGAGGGGAGAACAGATGACTGTATTGTAAATATGTTACATATTGTTAGCTAGAGCCTTCAGTTTGTTATGTTTACACATGTAATTTCATGTCATAGACAGGAAATGGACAGTAAACAGCAGTAATACATAATAATATGCACTTTTACATAGTGTTGTGAGCAGCAGGTTTGCATGAAAGTTGGTAAAGTGTTTACATATGCGAGATACACATTTTCAATACTTTCCATGTCTGTGCGTATTTAAGGAGTGTGCAAATGCAAGCCACATTGCTAAAACCCTGAGAGTTAGTATTGAGTCTGAAACACACCAGTTGCTTAACTGACTCTGTAGTAGTAGGTGTAAATGCACTGACACATTTCTTTTTAAGCCTGGATGATACTGGGTTCAAACCCAAGTGTATCTAATACTTTTAAAGACTTTTAAATAAACAGTGATAAGCAATGCCATGAATTCTTTATAGTACATGTGTTGCTGTGTGTTGGCATAGTGCAGCAGGGTTAAGCAGCATCGCATGGAGATAACTGCAACATTGTACTGTCGCTCACCATCGCTGCACCAGTGCATGATGCAAACTTCTGAGCAAACCTAAAGCCCAAAAGGTGAAGGGATGCATTGCTTTTCTGCTACTTATGTGTGTGACTCTATGTTTTGACCAGAATAAAGGTGTTAAAATGGGGTAGATAGGAAAGTGGTGTAATGGGGAGCAAACAGGCAGAAGAACAAAGGAAAAGCTATACAGAAATATGCAGGAAGGAGGTAGGAAAGAACCATAGCTATCCATTTCAAAGGAGGTGACAGCAATGCATTCATGTTGTATAGCCAATTGGACCAACTCAAGTGGGTCAAAACGACATGCATGCAAAATGGAGAGCTATGTATGGGACGATTTTTTATGTGGGATAGGTGCCCATTTTTTAAAAATTCAATATGAGAAGACTGCTGGATAAGGGACGTAGGTATGTCTGGGTCAGATAAGTTGGGTAGGTGAGGAAGCAAATGCAAACATACAAAACAAACAAGACAAGAGACAGGGATGATGAGGGACGCAAAACGTTGGGGGACACCATGATTAGGGTGACTGTGGGGACAATGCAGGCATATGGACATCAAGCTAGGAGACACTGAGAATTGAGTCATCGCCCACTGGATGGTCATCACTGTCCCCTCAGTCTGCTGGTGGCTGGAATCCTTGATGTCTCCTCCTCCTATGGACCAGGAAAGAGAGCAGCCTCTCCATCTGGCAGAGGCATACAACAATGGTGTGGTGCAAGACCCTAAGCACCATCTCTGGCAACTCCCTGTGGAAGATAAAATCCACTGCTCCTGGAGTACTACCTGAGGGCACAGAATTCAGAATTACAACCCCATTACCTTGTAGTAATAGATTCAGTATTTTACATGAACAGTATGAAACAGATGCTGTGCAGTGATGAATATATAGAAGTCATTAGAAGAGAGAGTAATGAGACTATTAATTCTGTTGCACAATATTTACAAGAAATGCATTTGAAAAAGATTAATTCTGAACTAGTTAAGTATTTGATTACCACTTCCCCAAGAACACCTATTATCTATGGTGTCCCAGAAATACATAAATCCCTAACTGAACCACTGATGACACCAATAGTTTCAGCATGTGGATGTGTCACTCAGCCCATTTCTAAATATTTAGACATACAGTTGAAAAAGAGTTTATAACATACAGGTACTGTTATTTAAAATACTTCTGACTTTTTAACTCAGTTATAGGAGTGGTCGAACCTCACTGGTTATCTTATTATGCTAGATGTAAATTCTTTATTTACTTCTATACCAAATCAAGAAGGTATTGAGTATGTTACAAAAGCATTTATCAGCATTACCTGAGTTTCAACAAACAGATATTAACAAGGTATGGGAACTTTTGAATCTTGTATTAAATAATAACATCTTTATTTTTCAGAGACAATTACATAAACAAAATAGGAGCCACCATGTATGCTAATATAATAATGTTTATTTGAGAACAGCAGTTTATATTATCACAAAACGTGAATCCATATGGATCACATGTCCTTTTTTATAAAAGGTTTGTGGACAACCTCTTTTAATATGTAACAAAAGTCAAAATAGTCAGTAAACCGAGGGATAAAAGCTCCATAGTCACAAGACACTAACGAATAAAATATATATAAAAACGAGCAAACTACGGAGCTACCATGTAATAAATAAGATGCCAAACGAGGAAATCCTCCAAATAAAAATCCAAATGGATGGTTCTCAACTTCAATCCAACATAGACAATTAATGAATGTCCACAGGAACACAAAAACCAGGATAAAAAACTCAGGTTTATTATAACAAGAGGTGAGCGCTTTCGCTATGAGCTTCTTCAGACCTAATAACATCTACAATCAGAACACACCAGAATATATATAGGTTTCATTCATCAATTAATGCACCAATTAACAACCAGACTGTCTTAAAGATAAATGAGCATTGTTCTAAATAACTACAAAGAGTAAAAACCTATAAAATATAAAAAAAACACATATATATTGTGTTCAGGGAATTCTGAAATATGTTTCGCTAAGGCATTTTTCAAATATCATAAAGATGCTCCTGTATTCTATCTCTTAGGCGTCTAGTGGTCATGCCTATGTAAAAAGCAGGGCATGACTCACAGTCAGCCAAGTATATTACGTTAGTGTCATTACATGTCGCTGAAAACCTAGGTTCAAATTTGAAACCTGTTACTGGATGTTCAAAAATGGAGCATTTTGATATCCAGAGACACATGCTGCATTTCCCACATGCATGTGTTCCAATAGCCTTCCTATTTGTGATATTGCTATTAACTTGTAATGTCTGGCTTTCAGTGCATAAAATCCTTTTCAAATTTTTCATATTTTTGTAAGTAAATGTAGGTCTTAATCCTACTATATGCTTAATATATGTGTCAGTTGTCAAAATATGCCAGTTCTTCATTATTATATTTACTATATATCTATTATTACTAGTAAAACTGGTTAAATAGTAAAGTGAGGAAGTATCAGGCTTAGTATAGGTCTGTTTATGAGGTCTAAGACCTGTACATCCTGTTCTTTGAGAAGTATCTGACATCTCAGGTTTATATAAAGACAAAAATGAATTTTTGATCCTACGTACCATATTAGCATTATAACCCCTCTCTAAAAACAAATTCTCTAGTTTATTAAATTAATTTATCCGTTCATCAAAATCCTGGCAAAGTTTGTTTAGCCTCAAAAATTGCCCTTTCACTATATTGCTGAACATAAACCTGGGGTGCATGCTATCATAGTGCAATAACGTGTTCTTCCAACTAGGTTTTCTATAAAGCGAGGTAGTCAGCCCTCCAATTCCATCTTTTTTAATGGTGAGGTCTAAAAAATTGACACTAAACTTTGAGTATTCAATAGTGAACTTTAAAAATTCCTATTAATAGAATAGATTTTATATTACAAGCCTATGGAAACTGTGATACATGCAATCTGATTTATATGGCCAAGTGTAATAATGTGAGGCATATTATGTGGGAATGACATGGGCAACCTTAAAGAGCAAATTGGTGACCACCTATCAGAAAGTCATGACAAATGCACTTTATAAACATATTGCTGATGCAGATGTGACACATTACTTGTGTTGAATAAAAGTTTTATACCAGTGATAATGCCGTGGTTCTGCTGGATTTCTTATTTCCTTGGATTTCTGTTAGATTTAACTGGATTTATCTCTGTAACTGCATTGCTTTTGTGAAAAGTAATTCTGTAGTTATGTGATACTTATGTGTATTATTCTTCTGTTGCCTTTTAGGACACCTTGGACTATGGCATCCAGGTGTCTTCATCCTTGAATACCACCCTTCACTGGTGCTGAAAATCAGGTCATTGTTGGTGCTTTTAGGCAACATTATGCATTCCTGCTTTAAAGGGGACATGGAGATGACATGCAGAATGCAGATCTGGCAGCAGACTGTCAATGATGTTAATGCTGTGGGTGGCCACAGCAGGATATATGAGCAGGTGCACCATAGGGGCACTGACATGATCTCATCTGCACAAAGTACAGCAACTGCAGTGGGCCGTGATCAGATGGGTACCAGGGGGGCCTACTACAGAGCCATCATCAACATCAAATGAAGAGTTCCCATCCATTGTCAGGGATCCATACAAGTCCCAGTAAAGTGCAGAACCACATGTCCTTGACATTGCTGCTACTGTTTCAGAGACAGCAAGGATGTCCCAGGAAGAGTTTCCATGTAGGCTTTTGTATCTCAATTGTTGAATACTGTTGCATAGTAAAACAATTTAGATCAATACATTACTTCTGTTTCACAAGAATATGTTTTTTTTTTGGGGGGGTGAAGATTGCTACAGTTAACAACACATTCTGATTGATGAGCTTAGGTTGCAGTTGTCATCCAAGTTCTTGTTGAAAGTATAGTTAAGGGACATATAAAGGGGAAAAAGTATTACTCTTTGTGTTACTGCTAATTGTGATGATGTTGTCCTTACCTTTCCTTAACTTCCTCCAGGACCATCAGTCATGCAGACGATACCTCATCTGCACATTAAGCCAAACATTTTTATGTCAGTACTAATAAGCAATTCAAATAAATATTTTAGTGTGTGATGTTGATGTCAGGACTGTTGTGTGTATTGCTGTACTGTCTAATAGTGGCAGCACTATTTTGTTAGCATATATTGGAGTATAGTAGTTTAGGTATTAATGTTTCTGTGTTTGTTGGTTATTATCACAGGTGATCCTGACATTGCAAGTGTGAGACTTCTACCACTTGATGTCAGAGTATCAGCAGACTCTGATGATGATGGTGGCCAAACAGAGGCATAGTTCAGAGGATGAATCTGACACTGAGGTTGACATACAGCCATCCCCTGAAATTCCATCAGACACATCCAGTGGGCTTATGCCTAACCATTCCAGTGAGCCCACAGATATTGCACAGATGGGGGGGGTAAGATAATTGATCACAAAAGTGTGGTTACTGTGGCTTCAGTGCCTGTTGACTCTAGCTGTAGCCAAAGTGTGGGTAAGGTGCCATGCAGACAGGTTGTTACAGGTGTTTGGATGAGGCCTACTGTCCATCCTACACTTGATTCAGGTGTCTCTTCCCATGCCAATCAATGTATGTTTAGGGCCATCATGTCATGGTGGCACAGACACATTCCCATAGGTGCCCTAGAGCAATGCTTAGTTTGTAGATGTGACACAGGCTGACATCCATGACTGTCTCCACCACATTGCTGATTCAATGGATTGGATGAATGGCACATTGGAATGAGGGGTGTCTGTGATAAAACATCTGCTGTAAGAGGGAAGGCGTACTTGTGGACATAGGTCAGCCACATCATCTGCTGTTAGCCAATATGGTGTGGCCGATCATGGTCCCATAGTAGCAGTACTTCCACTGCTCCATCAGTGGGTGAGCTGTCCATACCTAGATGTTGCAGACCATGGGACCATGATTCTGGGAGAATTTGTAAGAGGAGCTAGTCCAGCAGATATCAGTCACATTCAGGTAGCAGCAGTGCCAGTACAACTCCTGGTAGAGCCAGTTCTCGTGGTCTGGGACAACAATGATAAACTGCCACCTATACCAAGCACAGCTGACAACTGTCTGACATACCAAGAGACAGAGCTAGCACAAAGCTTGGCTGTGTTCATGCAGATATTTGCACACCAATTTCACCTGGAGGACCCCTACAGATACATACACAACAGTTACAAGGTTCAGCTGGCTGTGCAGATTAAAACTCATCTTGTCTCAATGGCCATCTATTGGTTTATCCAATGTCTGCCTGCTTTTCTTTCTTACTCATATGCACTCACCTACCTTTTGTGTCAGCCTAGCTCCCCCCCCCTCACAACACCATGTGCAAGTAATGATAACTGCCATATCCCTGTTTTCCATCTTTTACATCTTTTGGATTCAGGGATACATAATCTTTGTGTCTGATGCTCAGGGTGCATCGCTGACTTAGTGCTTAGTATAGCTGTGTTTGTGATGCTGAACTGGCAATTCTACCTCTGACTTATATTTTCTATTTATTTATTTACTTTTGTCTACCGGGATAATCTAACTGGGTGGTAGCCCATTTTCAGTGGAGGCCTAGTTGAAAAGTTCCAGTACAGATCAAATTAGTTGTTACAAAAAATATATTGTGAACAGTAATTGGAGTTTATGCAATATGTAGAATATTTACAGAACAAAGAAATTTACAGTGAGCAATATTTGGAAGCTTTTACAAAAATACCAAAGTATATTTAGCTTTTATAATAACAGTGAAGTAGAAAGAAACTGTGAGTATTTTCCAGAGTGACTGATGAGAAAACATTTAAGGTACAGTTTGTGTACTGAAGACTGGTTGATGTTTGTGACCTATATTAGATAGGGACTCAATGTATGAGGATAGTTGATCCTGAGTAGAGTAAAGTGTAGGTTCACAGTTTGATTGTGTAAGTACAGGATTCTAGGAAGGGTAAACAAGCTAGTAGATGATGGAAGGTAGTCAGAGAAGTATAGTGAGTAAGAAAAGAAGCGTAAGGATTGAGTGACTGCAGAGTTTAGGGGAAGAGAGTTGAATATTATGAAAATAACGGGATGGAGTCAAGAGAAGGGGGCGATATTAATTAGGATAGTGAGGGTAAACAGGAAGTGGGTAAGTAGAGAGTGAGGGGAGGGAAAGAGGAAGTAGAAGTTGTCAACCAGGGCTTGAGCAAGAGCCGATCCATTTGTTACCTAGAAACTCTTTTAGTAGTTTTTTGAAGTGAAATGGATCAGGAGTGCTTATGATGGGGTCAGGGATGGAATTCCATTTTTTGGTGACATATTGGTCTTAGAAAGTTAGACAGTTGATAGCATCAACATTTTCCATCTTTATTGTTAATAATCATGTGAGAGTTGTGAAGCCTAAAACTGAAATGTGTATAATTACTTTCTGACTTCTCTCTTTAATGATTTTCCAGTAGAAATGTATGGTGCTAATCTGAGGGCATGCAGTGACCATCACTACTTTTGAGAGGTATGACTGTGTGAATCTTTGATGCCTAAGGCCTACTACTTAATAAATGACACATAACTCAAATAACTCTCTGCTGTTGCATGCAAAGGTAGTTTCTGTGCAAATCTCCCACCTTTTACTTGCTTACACTACCAAGTAACAACATGCAAGGATATGCCAGTCATTCATATTATTACACAACACACTCCAGGTTCAACACTTACCTTATAAATCCAGTAGTTGCAAACAGTTTTATTTCAAAACTGACTCTGTCTGATACAAGAAGTACACAGCCAATACATGGGGAGGAAAAGGTTGTGAGAGTTACCTGGCATCGATGTTACTATATGTATGTGCTTAGGAGGAAGGTTTTAGGCCCTTAGGTGGTGAGTGAGTGCATTATGCATTGTCTCTTAGCCAATGCAAGGGCATATTAAGCACACCTATGTCTATCTACACCCACACCAGCTGCTGGTTCCCACTCTGACTCCTCATCTGCATGTGGCTGTGATGACCTTGCCACTGGTTGTGGGATGTGTGCCCCTTCCCCTTGTTGATCCTGCTGAAGCTGATTTTTCAGGATGATGTTGTGCAGCATGGCACATACTGTGAATATTTTGTTACATTTCCATGGATTGTACTGTAGGGCTTCCCCAGATGTATCTATGCACCTGAACTGTGACTTCCACAGCCCAAACACAATCTATGATATTTTTGGTTTGAATGTGTGCCTCATTATGGCATTGTTAAGCATGTGTGTGTGCATTTCTGATGGATGTCATTAGCCGTGATTCCAGTGCATAACCTGCATCCTCCAGTAAATGACCCTGTGGGATATCCCCCCTAGCGAACATCTGATACAGTTGGAAGGTGTGCCAGATATGTGAGTTGTGGTAACTGCCAGGGCTAACAGCACACATGTTCAAGATGATTCCCTTGGCATTACACATGACTTGGCAGTTAATAGAGTGAAAGCCCTTTCTATTAATGTAGAGCCTTCACAGTTCCCTGGGTGGTGCCTTAATTTATACGTGTGTGCAGTCCATGGATCCCAGTACTTTAGGGTAGTGTGCTACAAGGTAGAATGCTTGCATAATTCTGACACTGTCCTATGCAGTATGGAGAAAACATATGTGGTTACTGGCATATTGGAGCATAGTATTCAAGAATTGATGGAAGGTCTTGGATACTGATGCGTGTGACACACCCAGCATGTCCTGTTGGTCTTTGAAAAGTACCTCTAGCTAAGATTCTAAGTGCTATGCATACCTTTCTCTCCACAGGTATGGTTCCCCTCAGTTTGCCATGGCTCTGAATTGAGGATGACAGAAGTTGCAGAGTGCCTGTAGTGTGTCTCTATCCACCCTGTAGCGCTCTACAATTTCCACATCATGTAAGTTGTGATAAGTTACCTGGGGTCTGAAAACTCTTCTCCTTCTTGGCCTTGTGACTTCAGCCTGTTGCACATACACATGAATTAAAACAACAGCAGTCCCTAACACTGTTTCTGTGTAGACTCCTTTCCATGGCTGTATTCCAATAAGTTTTGGAATTCACAGGAAAAACTATCACTGCATCTACACCGTTGCTTTATAGCTTGTTGAATTGCTCCTCCATCTTGGATTGGTTGATTAGTATGCAATTCATCTGCTTATACTGTAATGGCATGCCACAGTCTTTACCTTGTTTGCACAGCTCTGCGTGGCTCTACAGTGTTTAGAGCCACTTATTGAATCCAAAACCATACACTATCATGTGCATGTCACAGCATGATGTGCACACAGTGTAAATGGATTGTGTAGGCTTTATTGAACCTGGCAGCATGACTTTAATTTGATCCATGGCCACCGAAGGCACTGGCAAACTAGACAGTCAGGGATGCTCTTCCATATGTTTTGGTTATGTTTATGTTATGTTATGTTTTGTTACATTACGTTGCATTACTTTATGTTCAGTATAAAAACGTGCCCTATCACCATACTCATACATGTTGCACACCTGACAAATCACTTTTATGGGGTTTTTACTTTCTCCCATCCATGATCAAATCAACCAATCAGCGATTCTAAAGGAGCACTCAACCTACAACTTGTAAACATATGTGAAGTGGTGCACAAATCTAGAAACCTTGATAAAGGACTGGAGACTTAGGACAGAGGACATGATAGAATGAAAATAAAAAGTAGTCACAGCAGAAGTGGAAGTCCATAGCCAATGGGAACAGTCAGAGTCAACCTAAACAGAAAGAAGGAAATGTTATAATTGGGTGCACCTCACTCACAATTGTCTGAGCAGGTAGATTTTTGTCATATATCTATAAATTATGTGGTGCTGTGGCTGTTGCAGATTTAGGGAACCTAATGAGTGTGTTTTTTTTTTACTTTTATCACAATATCACAATCAAACCTCAGTAGTTCACACAAAAGGCTGCTGTAGCTTGTCTAGGAGCAACATGTTCAATGCATTATTTAACATTACTTTTTCCAAACATCAGATATGTACAAAGCTGACTGCCTCTAGGGCTGTAGACATAAGGATGAATACTGTGTATATATGGCTAACAGAAACAAGTTGAAATATGTTACTGTGAGATTCTTACTTTCACTTTCATTCCAGAGGAATTTCAGAATGGTGCACATAAGGAATCTGTCTTTGGGATATGCAGGTGTGGAGACAAGCTGTGTATGTCTCTGATGGAAGCAAAGTGAGATGTATTACAGTGGTCATGCTTTATGCACTTTCATCTAAATCTAATATCAGAAGAATATAAAATAGGTGACTTTTCTGAGGAGTAGGAGGCAGGCATTATTCCCAGTTATGATTTATAAAACTTCACCTTTATTTATATTCTCAGTTTATTGTGAACTACTGTTTTATCAACTTTGAACAATAAGCCATGGGCACAATTTATTTATCCCATGAAAGAAAAAAAATGAGTTTCTTTCATTACCCACAATTTTTGTTCAGGCCATCACTGGATAAAAATGTTGAAAGAAATACAAAATGTGTCTAATCCCTATAGTTTAATTTATGTAGTTTCACCTCAATTAGTACAGTGTACACTTGACTCATTGGAGAGTGCTGAATGAATGGTGAAAAAGCTGAACAGTAGGAAAAAGTAAAAAAAGAAAAGTACCTGAATAATGGGGGTGGCTGTTATAGAGGGTAAATGGGGAGGTACTAGAGGTTGTGAGGGGGCCATGACTGTGGTCAGCAAGAGAGCATGAAGGATTCCTCTGCTTACAGTTCCACTTTACTCAGGGCCAGCTCTGACTACCTTGTCTATTTTCTTTCCATACGTAGGTGATCATCAGGACATCAGTCATCAACCTAGTCCTTATCCTTGCAGATATGCATGATGTAACTTTAGTACTATATGACAGTAATGGAATACCCATCACTTCTGTGCTTGATGATACTTGGAAGAATTCATTAAATAATTGGTTTTATATTTTGGTTTCATATTTACTGGTAAATGTTGTTAATCTTTCGTTTTTTCCTTTTCTTTAGTATTTATTTGCATGCAGTGAGAGTGCTGAGTTTTTTATGTTTAACACAGATCTGGTGACAACTAGTGGTGATTTTTGATCACCTTTATTGAATTATCACTTAAGATATTGGGAAATATACATTTATATAAAGGAAAGCAAACCATATTTACATGTTCCTAATTACAAACATTATACAGCTTATGTTTTTTTAACTATTATCAATCCAACATTACATACGTGGCTCAGTTACTGCCTTTCCTTAATCTCGCTCATCCTCCAAAACATTGTTTTGCATGTATTGTTCCCATAAATTCCAATTTTTCTTTAGAAAAGGGTAAGAGCAAAATACATAAAAAATTGTGGGAACAATACATGCAAACTTGTATTTTGGAAAAGGAGTGAGATTTAAGGAAATTTTAATTGCATTGTGTGCTCATAAATATGGGTATTTCTGGACCAATTCATGTATGGGTACATAGTTTGCAGCTATAGCCTTTGTTTTCTGTTCATTAATTTTACATTCTGTAAAGACCTGAAACTGTTTCAAGATGCTCCCCAACACTGAGATATCCTTTTCTGGTTTTAGCGAGTACAAAATAACATTATATGCAAATAAAGCCAACTTTTCCTGATTGCCATACCAATTATATCCTTGAATTTCCAAGTTCATTATTTTCCTTGCTTTTGACTCTAGATATAAAGCAAATAACAAAGGGGAAAGAAGATACCTTTGCCTGGTTCCTCTGTTCAGACACAAAGTGTTAGAGAGGAATCGCCCCACTTTAATTTTTGCCTTTAATCACTCAAATGGCCTCCTAATTATCTTATTATAGTATCAGGGAATACAAATACTGCAATTGTCTGTTTATAAAATTGCAGCTTACTCTGTTGAATGCTTTCTCTGAATCAAGACATATGAACAACAGCAGCATTCTGTTATACTCTCCTCCCATCTGGATCATCATTGTTCTATTAATGTTGCCAACATATTTGTGTCCCCTCCACAAAACCATATTAATCTATAGCTATCAAGTCTGACATTGTTTGTCATTGTTTTAACTATTATAGACAAATACTTTATGATCATAGTTTAAAATTTAAATGGGTCCATATGAAGCTGAGTCTGATGGGTCTATACCAACTTTAGGAATTACAGCCTTCAAAGCTTTCTTCCAAGTTGGTGCTTCATCTCTTTTTAAAATAAAGTTAAACAAAACATTCCAGATTTTTTCCCTTCTAACTTCTAAACTTCCAGAGGAATGACACCTATTCCTGAAGACTTTCTTGCAAATTGATAGCATGTCACAGCTTTTATCTCCTCTTCCCCTATCTTAACTGTTTATTGCAAAGTCTCATCTACCACTAAGCATACTCAAGTCTTCCATAAATATTTCCATTTGTGTTCTTTCTTGATTTCTACAGTTCTCTGATTTTTACACATGTGCATACAATTTCAGAAATATCTCTGAAACCTCTACAGAATGCTGTTATTTTTCCTGTTATTGGCTCCCTAAGTTTGGTAACAATCCTTTTTACTTTCAGTTGCCTAAGTCATTATGCTAAATTGTTATGACCTGAAGTTATTATCAAAAAGAAAAAAAATACAGCTGCTTAAACACAGGGCCAGATTTACGAAAGCTTACATGGAGTTGTAGAGTAGGGTAAGACGTCAAACAGGCAATATGTCTGCTGTGCGATCCAGGAACAGCCGGCAGGGGCATGCACGAGAGCTGCTAAAGCTACTCTTGCATGGACAGCGTCATGGTATGCAAATTACCTCATTTGCTGCTGAAAGCTATGCAAATGAGGTAAATTTGCAATGCAGGAAACACTAACCTGTCCGTGGAAGATTAGTGTTATCTGCAGAAATGTACTCCATTGGTAACAGAGTACCGTTCTGCAAATAGCTAAACAGAGCTATGACAGCTCCAAATAAAGGATGCATACAGTTGAGGAAGCATGCCATGGCCAAATATAAGGCCTTTGGCATTTATAAATGTTTAAAAATATAAAAATATAACTTTTTTTCTCCGATCTCTGATGTTTAAGCATAGTGCAGCACCGCGCAAATGTGCGGCGCTTAAAAAAACAGAAAATAATTTAAAAATAGCCAAAAATAGGCATTTTAACTAAAAAGCTTATCCTGCCATGCAGGTGAATGGCAGGCTGAAGACAACATGGCCACTGAGTAGTGGTTGCCAAGGGGGGGGGGAGCCCAGTATGAGAGATGTAACCATTGATTTGTAGTAGGCAATCATATGCAAATGAGGATAAGGATAGTGAATCCCAATTTTCCCCAGCATGTGAGCCATGTCCCAAGAGTGTAAGAGTAAGAGTAGGTGAGTAGTAGAGTAGAATATAGGTGACATCATGAGGGTGTGTGTCAGAAAGTCTGTAAGTTAATTGGAGCACAGTGGCTTGTGTTTGCCCTGAGTTGCTCAGGATTGCAAGAGGCATGCCTACAGTTGTCCTATTTGAAAACCTGAAACCAAAGGTGCACACTGTTAAAAGATCAGAAATTTCTTGCAAACATGCACATAGCATGTGTGCGCTTGTCTGCGCATTTGCGCTTGTTTGCGCGGTGCTGCCTCGGGCAGAAACTGAAAGGCAAAAGGAAGGAAAAGAAGTAATAGGAAGTTAACCAAGGAGAACTAGCAGTACTGCCAGGTGAAATATATCAGAATCAGCCAATTTCACAGGCAGTAGACTATCTCAGCCCAGCATTCCCCCCTGTTGTTTTCCAAGAACTCTGCAACACTGCAGTATATAAGGAGGGAAAGCTTAAAAAGCTTAAGTCAGACAAAATGTTAGGGGCTGTTCTTGCTATCATAAACCAACATGTGCAAGATGCTGAGGGTGGTGATGTTGTGAATGCTGCTGAGCAACCCACAGTGAGGAGATGGAGAAGAGTGTACAGACCCAGGGTAACCTACCAGGGGCTACATGAGCTGGAGATAGTGGAGCACTATAGGGTGGACAGAGACCTCCTGCAGCAAACTGTTGAGCTGTGCCGGCCACACCTCACACACAGAACCAACAGAGGGGAACCCATCCCAGTGGATACCAAGGTATGTGTTTGCAAAAGAATACTAGCTACAGGTGCCTTCCAGAGACCAACTGGTGATATGATGGGGATTTCACAGGCATCAGCATACAGGATCCAGGGTACTCCACCAGTTCCTGGATGACATGTCAGTACATGTCTGTGACCATGTTTATTTCCCCAATTCCCGTGAGGCATTGGCCAACAATATGCGTCTTTTCCACCAAATAGCAGAATACACTGAGGTAGTGGGTGCAATAGATTGCACGCACATAAGCATCAAAGCACCACCAAGTGAGCGGGGTAGGGTTTACATCAACTGCAAGGGCTTCCCCTCCATCAACTGTCAGGTCGTGTGCGATGCCCAGGGCATAATAATGAATGTGTGTGCTGGCTGCCCTGGAAGCTATCATGATTCCCACATCTGGCATCTGACGAAGCTGTACCAGAGATTTGCCAATGGGGACATCCCTGATGGTCACCTAGTGGGGGATGCTGGATACACAATGGAGCCGTGGCTGATGACACCCATCAGAAATGCGCACACATCTGAACAAGAACTCCATAATGAGGCACACGCACAAGCATGAAACATAATTGAGCGTGTGTTTAGGATGCTCAAGTCAGGGTTCCAGTGCCTGAACACATGTGGTGGAGCCTTGCAGTACTCACCAACTACATGTACCCAAATTGTTATGTTATGTGCCATGCTACACAATATGATCCTGTGGAAACAGCTGCAGCAGGAACAGCATGGGGCAGGGCCAAACAGTGCCTCACTATTGCCAAGGTCTGCACAGGCACAGGGTGACTCGGAGGAGGAACAACCTGAGCCTGCCCAGTAGGAAGAAGGAGGCATGCTATGCCTTGGCCTTGGCAAAGAGGCAACGCATAGCACATACACTGACTCAGTAGGAACCCTAGAAATGACGCCTCTCTCTGCCTCGCACATACAGTAAAAGGGATGCCTAACTTGACACTACCTGTTTTCAAACATGTATAGGGAGTGTACTATGTGCATACAACATAGGCAGCCCTACAGCTCCACCTGAGGCATGAGTGCCCTATTTTAAGCAATATAAAGCACTGCTAAGCACATTTTACCAGTTTTGAGCATATTTAAATACAATTGCGCATAGCTGCGCACTGTGCAAACCAGGGCAATGTCAGGCAACGTTAAGCAACGCTGAGCAACGTTGGGCAAAGTCGGGCAAGGTCAAGCAAAGTTAGGTAAACACGCTCACACCTGATTTACTGTTCCTTAACCAGTCAGGTCTGCCCAGCAGGGAAATAAAAAGCAATGACAGGGCTTGAACTGAGGATACTGTGCACTACAGTCACAATACTGAACCACTAAGCTGTAACAGCATTTCACTGGTACAGACACAACTTAAGTCACTCACACATACCAGTTGGGGGGGATCACATATCTAAAAGTCACAGCCAGCAGGACAATTGTAGACAAACACAAACACAAACAAATGCTGTATCATGCCTTCTGAAAAGGCATATGAGTAACCTCCCCCCAGGCCTATGCAGACAGATAACAGCAGGCAAGGCAGTGTGATGTGGGTTGGGTAGGTTATGAAGTCACAAGCTAAGGTCTGTAGTACAGTGGTACGCCTCAAGCCAGTATGATAGGCAACAGTACAGACTGAAATGGAGTACCTAACATAGCAGTGCAGGCCTAGAAAATGTGTATAAGTGTCAGGTGTACCCCTCATCCTATGTACACCCACAGTAACAATCAGGTGTGCCCACTCTGGGTAGAAATGTACAAATAATAGCTGTCCCCCCTGTATGTTGAAATGTTGATAAGTCTATGCAAATTGTCTCATGGAAGCCCTGCAGGCACAGCATGCTTCCTGTCAATGTACAACACAAAGGTGAGCCCTGAAGTAAAAACCAACTTGATTTTTCACACACATATAGTATATATGCCCATAGTGGGCATGCTCACACACTTAAATTTAGCAAATTTCAGTCAGCAACATAATGAAAGGTCATACTGGGCATGCTCACATACCTAAACAAACGAAGCAAATGTCAGTCAAAAACATACTGAAAGGTCATACTGGGCATGCTCACACACTTAGGCCATGTCTGAGTACAGCAGTGGGCCACACATATCTGGCACTTGCAGTTCTTACTCCAGACACTTGTCACTATTCACCAATCCTGCCTTGTGCACACAGTGATATGAAAACAGACCCATATAATATATTGGACCCCCTGTCATAATCAAACTATGTACTATAAGTACTTAAGTTGCTCAAAGAAAGTGAAAATAAAAAGAAGATCAATAAATCTCCGATCAGTATCATCAAGAAACAATGAGCACTCCTAACATTATCCAAGCCATGTTCTGGCAGAAATATTGCCAAAGAGTCCATAGAGAACCATGAAGCTTTTTTTTGCTATGTCATAAATATCAATGTAAACTCATATATGTTCTGAGTCAGTGCAAAGTTTAAATGAATACATGTACATGACTGACATTGCCAACATCTTGTCAGACAGGTTCATACATATTTATCCCCCTCTCACTGACAAAAGGGCCCATTACCATACCTGAAGATTGTGAAAACCTAGAAATCACCTATACAATGGTTAAACAGCTCTATCCAAACTTAAAACCATGGTGTCTATGGGATGACATGGTTTCCCTGGCTGTGTCATATGTAAACTCCAAAACAAACAGACCCTGCACCTGAACAGTCTGTTGAGACTCACCCTCTGTACAGGTTATGAAACTGTTGAATGGGTTACCACAACGTTTGGCACACTCCACAAGTGTTGGTGCACAACAGACCATGGGAACTATTGTCTTATAAGCCTAATAAGCCTGATCTTCAAGGCCATGGAGTCCATCATTATAGAACTCATAAACAGAGCTATTGGGAGCCTACAAATACCCAACCCTACCCATTTTGGTTTGGTCAGGGGCAGATCATGGTTCCTAAACCTGCTAGACAATTTTTAAGGCAGTTACCCAGGACTGTTGGACTGTAAGCTGGTAACAACTGCTGTCCCCCATGGCTCAGTCCTGGGACCCCTCCTGTCTGGTGTCTACTTTTCAGAAATACAGTCAAATACACAATGGCTATGGTTAGCAAAGTCTGTGGATGACTGCAAAAAGGTTGTCATAATCGATGTTTGGGACAACAGAGATATCCTTAACAAGGGTCTCAGTCAGACAGATGTGGTGTCAAAATTATGGCCTCGAGCTACAGTCATACAAATACCACATAGGTGTCAACACCCTAAATATGGAGGTAATAAAAAGGGATCTATGGACACATGTGGATAGTCATCTCTACTTCAGAAACACATTCACAAAGTGGTTACAAAATCATGCTATGTGTTCCCACAAATTGCCAAGGTCTTTGCATGTAGGTCAAAGGAGGTTCCCTCTACTCATCAGTCATCAGACCCATCAGAAAGTATCACGGCACACTTGCAATGAATCTGACTAGGCACCTTCAGCAGCTGGAAATACCACTGACATACCTCAACAAGAGGATTACTGGCCTCATAAATTTGCCCCATGCAACAAGACTGAATTTAACTCAATCTGTACTCTGTTGCATACTGTCTACTCAGGCGATCTCTGCCCAACAGACAGGTCCATGTCCAATGCAGAACTGATGTACATGCGCTATCTGAAGTAAACCCAAGCTCACTGTGTCACATACTCTAGGGATATCATCATCACAACAATAAACAGAACATGTTGGAGGGATACATTACTAACTCACAGACTTCCCTTGCTTTGGAACAGGCTCTCAACCTACATTAAGCTGAGTCCCTCACTGACACTCTTCCAGAGAAGCCTTGATGAATGTATGTGAAACTGAACTCTCACACCATGGATCACTTCATCAGCTCTACTACAAAGAGGCCTAGGGAACTAACCCCATGTGTGGTGATAGCTGCACACTCCAGCCATACTAATTTATGCCTTCAGGCAGATAGCCTATTACCTACCTAGATACCTATATATATATATACATATATATATATATATATATATATATATATATATATATATATATATATATATATATATATATATATATATATATATATAGATATATAAAACACAGTACAATAAGCCAAAGATGGATGGGCAGAGATGTGTGTATGATGGTGACCATGATCCAGGACTATACCACCCAGCACACATCCCAATGGCACAAAAGACATGAGGTGCACATCTCACCCACTATACATAACAGTCACCAGTATCTGTAAGCATTACAGTGTATGTGGTCCATGTGCCTGCTGTACAACATGACTGTATAATGAAGTACACATCTACTATCTGTAGACATGTACCTGTCCCATAGGTTCATAACATGACTTCAGACCCCATGCACACATACACACATGCGCACACACAAAAATACACTCCTCCCTAAAGCAGACACACACAACACCAGCAATCACAGAACATACACAATTTCAGGTGATGATGGGGTACAGTATCACAAGCAAAACAGTCATATCACACATGTTAGCATGCAGGACATGTGTTGCTCAACAGCATGCAGTGCAAGTGTAGTCAGTCCTTGTTACTGACAGTATACATGGCTTTGATGCATGTGTTTTGTTATTAGGTGATGGCCTCCTCCTGGAACACAATGCGTACATGGACACAACATTGCTGTGCAGGCAATGCTAACCCTGTAATGTAATGTGCACCATAACTCACAGGTGTACATACCATTGCTGGATGTGTATCTGTGTGTCAAATAGGTATCCAATGCTGATTACAGCCTCTGTGTCTTTAGCAAATAATTGTGGACACATTTTAGCACATGCATGATGAGTATTCACACAACATCATCAGTGGTGCCTGGATAATTGATGGAATACCATTCGGCCACATATCCAATGTATTGTACTTATGATAAGTGTAGATCATATTGTGGACATGCCAGTCTCATCCATGACATGGCATGCTAAAACACAACTGCATATTTAAACACTACACATACCCAATGTGTGTCATATGACCTAGCCACTCAATAGCATCACAAGACATATATGTGTCAGTTGTGCAAATGGTGATTGGTATGTATACTGTTTAGAGGTGCATATGTGTGTACACATGCAACATTAAGGTGTATAGCAATGAAAGCTATGTGTAGTACTGTGGTTACAATAACTGGATGGGGTATAGTACCATAGGCCATCATCATGAAGCATCAGTTGGTCACTCAAGGCTACAAATGTTTCCCAAACCAGCACTAATCATGCTGTGCTGGAACTGTACTACCTTGGCTAAATTCACCATTTCACAACCAGTTTTTACGAAGTTTGTAAGGAGGCCAATAAGAAGCATTCCCTGACATGAATGTGCAGTGTGTTGCAGAGTGTTTAAATGCCCCATGATAGGCCTCTAAACCTCAGGTATATTATGTGTAATGTGTGGATGAGATTATGGATATTAGAGTGTGTCTTTACAGAGGGTTTGGGAATCCTTTATGTGTAGCATGTTAAAATGCTGTGTATGATATAGACATGTATGTTATGTGCATGTTGAGTATCAACTGTGCCTATCCAATGGTCACTACAGTCTAGCCACATTTGTTTGAGATGGTCTGAGTATTGCATGTGTTTGAGACAGATAATCACATTAGTGAGATGTGCGTGCTCTTACACCAACCGTGCACAGCATGCATTATGGGTAGGTGAGTTACATGTGTACATGGCCTATACCTTAACTATGACATGCACTTTTTATTTACAATAATAAATGTAGAACACACTCACCAGCATCTGTCCACTGCCTTGATGTCACCCCAGAGGGGCCTGCATAGAGATGAGACAGTTTGTCATTGGCCACAACTGTGGCATTGCTACTGTGTGTTTGCAATTTTACAGTACAACAACAGTTTACATTCACAGGGCTACAGATTATGTTCCAAATGATCAGTATTGCACACCAACAGGTTCCACATCTTTGGCTGACACACTCCACATCTCGCATATGCATGATCTACCAATACAGTAAACAGTAGTCTACAGATATGCCATGTTACCTGCATGCTCCATGTGTGTTTGCTGGGTGGCTCCAACTTCCATCATGGTGTATGTCTGCTGCTGTTGTTGGGCAGGTGCCACCAGGCTCAGGAGCAGCTCCTCCACTCTGGTGAAGGGGGGATAGATAACACCACCTCCTGTAGCAAGCTGTTGTCTATGCACATCAGCAGCATGCTGATGGACATGTCTGAGAAGATCACTGCAGTGGTGGTGTATCTGCTTGTATGTCCGGTTATGCAGGCCTACCTCATTGACCCTGCGGACAACATCTTGCCACACTGCAGTATGCTCCTGCTGGTCCTGGCTGGTTCATGAGAACATGAGATGGTAGTGCTGAATCATACTGCTAGTAATGATATCACCTTCAGCACTACTGTAACTGGGGTTCCTGTGATGGGCCACGATCCCTGGAAGACATAAATACAAAAATATGTCTGAGCAAGTCATATGGCACATTTAACATTATACAGTACAGATATCACTGAACTGCCATATAGAGCAACCTATAAGCTAACCAAGAGTGAAACACTGTAACTGCCAGTTATCACTGCTCACCCCACAACTGCTTGAAAGTGCCTTGCTCACTCTCTATCTAATGAACCATGTTCTGTACAGCAACAAAATAAAATCACAATATAAGACTATACAAGAGTACCTGGCCCACTGTATGCAACACAATGCACCACCTAGCCACAGCAGATATACATCAAGCTAATGTGTAAAAAAATATGTCATCCATCACAATCAGTGTAAGGTCCAGTAAATGTATTACTATTATACCACACAATGTTTTAATGGCAAACCCGTGGCCAAAATATGTGCACAATTGGGAATATAGGTCACATACTGCTGTAGTACACTATGAATGTTGCTAGATACGCAGTTATATGTTTTACCACACATATGTCAAAGGACATGTTACAGACATATCCACATACACATCAGACATAATTACAGGACACAAAGGTATGACAACCCATGTAAGCTTTCAGTGTGTACTGTACAGTACTGTGTGTCAGTACTTACACAATCTTAATCTTGAGAAATGTAATTTGTGATGAATACAGGGACCACACAAAACAGTGGATGCAAGCAATGTGGACATACACCATACTTTGCTGTACAGGCCCAGAGCTTCAAGTAGTACTACAGTACACACAGGATTTGCATTCGACATCAGTACCAATCAATAATCATAGATGTAGTGTTTTAGCCTCCAGTGACACACCCTAGTTAAAACCAAGGGACTTAATCACACTGTATGCAATAGCACTTGTTCTGCCTAGCAACAGAATACACAGCTTTTGCTAGGATCAAAGCAAAGACCCATAATACCATGACATAAACAGTTTCCCACTAAGCTATCCCACAGGTACATATCCTTGATGTATTCACAACATACTGACCATCACAGTCAGTCAACAGTACAGAGAATCTATTGCAACAAGTAGATGTAGGTGTGTATGAGTATATATAACGATATTATACATATATATATATATATATATATATATATATATATATATATATATATATATATATATACATATACAGATCCATTGGTCTACATATACATATATATGTAGGCACATATACATTTCACCTTTCATAGTGAGAATATCAATTATACAAAGGATGTAAGGTGTACAGTAATGTAATAAAATCGCAGAGTCTTGGGATTAATGCATTGAAGGCATTCACAGCCCAGGTAGCTTTAGCAGGCCTTACTGGTTTCAACATTGCAAACTGAACAAACCACCCACAGTGTTTAACCACCACATTACATATACCAGCACTGTATGCTGTCTTGTTTTTCACACACTAAAACCTACATACAAATATGCACATACTAACCTTCACCAACATATATATCTCCCCCCTTCACAAACAGTTGCAATATGTCCCCTGCTCTATGCACATATACAGATGTGAATATATATGGCACATATATATTTCTCTGTATGTGTGTGGCATACACATACAAGGAAGGTCCACACTGTTGTAAGTCCCTGGACCTCACAGCTGAACTGTTGGGCCTTGCTGCAACACAGGTGTCACATATGAACACACACTAACATTAAGGAGGGTATATATGGCAACAGATGCTAGATAAGCATACTAGACCGCTACAGCTGTTGCCAATGCTAAGTTACACTTTAATATGACTATCACGCGTGTGTTGTTCTGTCACACCCATGTTTATATAATGTCAGCGCTAATCCCCCAAACAGCCATTGGCCACACTACTGTACAGAACACAGATAACATGGATCAGCTCTTTGACATTTAATGCTGAGCTACACATTTCACAGGTATGTCCCACTGCCCACAGGAACACACAGTATTGCCCATAGCAGTAGTTAAGCAGAACATCTGTGCATAAAGAAGTACTGCTGCCACATATGAATGGTTCACAATATGTAGACTATTTTTCAATAACATCTACTACATGCCAGTAAATACATATGTGTCACATACCTTTCCTTTGTATGATTTGGTAATATTTATTTTTCCTTTTCTCTGTCTCTTTCTCTGTCTCTATCTCTGTCAGTCTCTGCAATAGAGTGATTGAGTTTGTTGGCAGAGATTGGAGCCTGCTTTTGTAGCAATTTGCACATAAGCATGTGATGGCCTCTGCACAAATTAATGGCCACCATTTGCTAATTGTATGCAGCCTGCTGAGTAGTAATTGCAGTAATCACTGTCATAGCAACCCAGTACTATAAATTGCTGACTCGTCTAGGCATGGCCCTTTCAGCTTTCCAAGATGGAGATCATCCTTATATGCTGTGGGCATCATTGTTTAAGACAGAAGGCTGGTATAGTTCTTATATCAGACGCCAGGGGTGTAGCCAGAGATTTACATTTTGTAAAAACCAAAAAACAGTAGAAAGATGCTCCAATTTAGCTCTCTCAGCAAAATAAAACAAAAACAAAAGATAAGTGATGCTCCACACCGTAAAACTTGACTAAACAATTTATTTAAGACTATGATAACGACAAAACAACAAACAGAAATACAGAGGACAAGCGCATTCAGCAATTAAAGCCTTCTTCAGATCCACATTCAAAAACCACTTCAACATAATATAAAGCTTCTATCAGCCAATGACAAATAATATGTAAATATCATGTTTTAGCCTAACCAATAAAGGTGCTTATACAAGCAACTTTATCATCCAATGTACCTGATTATTCTAATGAACCTTACCTAACCAGTAAAGGTAAAGATGTAAATCAGACTTCACTTTCCTAAATATCATTGGCTTAAGCTAGCCAATAGAAGTAAAAATGTAAATCAAACTTCTCTTCTGTATGGATCAATAGTTCACATCACATTTATATAAGAAGCTACTTGCCAATATCATTTTCTTATACTTTGGTAGTTAAAATACCTATAATATGCAAAATTCACTTAATAAAAACGCACCCTTAAAAGCATATCTTAAAACAAAAGCAAGCCTTACATTTGCTAAAATCTAAATACTTAAAATTAAAGCATTGGCCGGGAATCGAACCCGAGCCTCCCACGTGGTAGGTGAAACAATTCTATCACTAAACCATTTTGAATTATATAGATAAGTAAATAGTTTCAAACAAATTAAATGAAAGAGCACTGGTATAAAATAATCTTACACACATTTGATAAAGCAGTCTCTAGCTTAAATGCTTAGAATTAATGCAATGACTGGAAATAAAACCCAGATCTTCCACATGGTAGGCAAGAATTCTATGACTAAGCCATTTTGAATTTTGTAAATAAATAAATAGTTTCAGGCAGATTAAATGAAAACGCGCTAATATAGAATAATCTTAGATCACTTAATAAAAATATAGCACATAATAGAGCAATATCAGGCTTAGCAATTATTAAAAACTAAATACTTAAGACATAAGAGCTCCTTAATAAAAAACACTGACAAAACCAATAGAGGCATAAAGGCAGCTTCTTATGAAATATTTCAGTAGCTGATAAAAGCATAAGTCCTAATCTTCATTCTAGAGTCAAAACCTATATTTAGTTCTCATTTCATAGTTCATCCATAAACACTAAAACATGATAATAATATAATGGAAGATATAATAAGCAGAATATAAACTATGTAACTAAAAAAACTATAAACCATATTTATACTAGCTGGGCTAAGAGGTAAACTGAACAATTTTTCTATTCTTTAGAAATGGCTTGATCGGTACACTTCCATTCAATCCTGGAGGGTGGTCAGCCCGCAGTCTCATAATCCACTTGGATTCCTCACGTTCAGCCAGATTAACTAAATCACCTTCTCTTTCACTAGGTTTTAGCTGGGATATAATCATGAAAAGAAAATTATGACCTTCATTCCTTTTTATATGGGCAAATAGTGTATTGGTTTCTTTCTTGGTCCTTATATCTGATAGATGTTTGGAAATTCTTTCTTTCATTTTCATGTTGGTTTTGCCTACATAAAAAGCAGTATAAACTGTGCAGGTAGCGATATAAATCACATTTCTACTATCACAGTTAGCACTACCAGAAAAATAGAATACATTCCCTGTATTGGGGTGTGTAAATGATTTAGTACAATTCATTACACAGCAAGTTTTGCAAAACCCACATTTTTTGGTTCCTATGGAACTCTCTTTTTTCATCTTTCTACCAGGATAAGGACCTGTCCCTTCATTATAGCATAGTAGTCTTTTCAAATTTTTCTTATTTTTGAATTGGAAGGTTGAACATGACCCTACTATAACTTTTATCTTGGTATCAGCAGTCAGAACTGGCCAGTACTTCTTAATCACTTGGCATATGGTGCTATGATCAGAACCAAAAGTCAAGCCAATTCTCATATAATTCATATCTTTTATATTGGCAGGATAGATCTCCTTTCCTGCCTTTCTAGTTGAATACAGAGGTCTTCCTTTATCATGTCTCAAACCAATGGCTTCCACTGCATTTGAATTAACCCTCTTACTTGTATATCCTCTCTGTTCAAAATTCATCAATAAGTTATTTCTTTCATCAATAAACTCTTTTTCATCAGTACAGAGTTTAGAAATCCTAATAGTCTGATTTTCCACAATGTTATTAAAAACATGTCAAGGGTGCATACTGGTATAATGTAACATGTGGTTCCGCCACATTTGTTTGCGAAAAAGGCTGGTAGAGATACCTTCCTTCTGATCTAGTTGTATACTGACATCCAAGAAATCCATTTTAACTTTAGAACTCCTACATTCAAACTTTAGAAAATCAGTAGTCTCTGTCGGATAACAAACAAAACTATCTAATTGTTTTCCATCACCTCTCCAAACAATAAAAATATCATCAGCAAAATGATTATATAGAATAATATGTTGACTCCATTGATTCTTTGGATCTCTCATCCATTCCCTCTCCCATTGCGCTAGGACCAGATTTGCATAACTATTGGCACAGGGGGTGCCCATGGCTACCCCACAGTTTTGCCAATAATACATTCCTTCATATGTAAAGATGTTATTGTTGAGAATTAGATCAAGAAGAACACAAATTAGCCTAGTGTTGATCTTTTCTTCAATAAGAAAACTCCTGAGAATTGAAACGGTAGAAAAGAATTTTGAATTTGAATCTGTTTTTAAGACTGTAGAAAATGCAGCATTTCGCTTAAAAAGACTTAAATGGCAGCGCTTCCATATGGAAGCCTGCCTCCATCATCAAGTTATACTGAGAGGGCTTAGAGTCAGGTGTATGCCAACCTATGGAAATACATTTCCCGATCTTCTTGCGAAGTAGCAAGCAATTAACATACAAACCAGCTTTAGTTATATGAGGCTGCTGATAGACTTTTTTGAACCCCAGGAACACTAAATTAGTTCCTTAATTGAGAACAAGCAAAAAGAATTAGAAAACATGAATCTCTCTGATGGTGACTTCATGAAAATGGAGAACCTACAAGACAAGCTTTTGGCTTATGATAACAAGCTGAGAGGTATTAAGAGCAATAAACTAATAAGAGATTTTAATGATATAAAAAATGGCCAGCTGTTCGAGTGGCCTAGGAATGTCATCTAACGAGGAACAACAGGAGAAAAAAAAGGATTGATAACAGAAAAAGACAAAGAGAAATAAAAGGAAAAAGAAAAAGTAATAGAGAAAATAAATTCTGCCTCTACCACAAACAAGGTAAAATCACCTGGACCTAAAGAACTTTGTGTCAGTGCCCAGGTACATCAAGAAAATGGATCTAATCACTTGAATAAAGTTACCAGTGGTAGTGTTTGTCTCTTGGAAGACAATGTGATATCCCTTGATTCAACAGGGACTATAGGTGAGGTGGTGATAACACCTAGTCATAAACAAGAAGAAAGAATTTTGGGGGCAATCCCCAAGAAAGGGGCCCCACATGTACCTATTGTTGAACAACTTCCTTTTGTAATCATGAACAAGACTCCTCGAACAGGAAGGTCACTGAGCAGAGAAAGGAAGAAAAGGAAAATTGTGCAGCCCACTCCCTAGTTGTGAATCTATCTAAAGTTCAACTTACAGATTCTCAAATGAGTTTACTTGAAAAAGGCCTTAGTTTTATACCAGCAACTTTAATATCATCTGATGAGTTTCTTTTAGACCTTAAGTTATTTGGCAGGAACCTGAGTTTGAAATATATCTTTGGGAATGATAATAAAATTAAACAGGATGGCAATGAATCCATCCTAAGGAAACCTAGTACCTTTGTTCCTATTAATCTACCAGTGGTTGAGTCATTTATACAAGTTGTTGAGGAAGAAGTGGCTGAAATAAGGTGGATGCATAAGAACAAACAGTTCTATAACTTAACTAAGGGTGAAAGTCAAGCATTGAAAGAATTAAAGGAGAGAAATGATATAGTTATCAAACCTGCAGACAAAGGAGGTGCAGTGGTAGTAATGGATACTGAAGCCTATTCTCTCTCAATGAAGGAAATGTTGAATGATGAAAAAAGACTTATCGCGACATTAGTAAAAATGAACTGAATCTGATGAAGCAAAGAGTAAGGAATGATTTGTATGATCTTCTGATGAACATAATTATTGATAAAGAGCTTTATGAGCTTTTTGAGGTTGAACATCCTACCATACCTTCAATTAACGGCCTACCAAAGATACATAAGACTTTAACATCACCTCCGTTACGTCCCATTGTAGCAGGCAGAGGATGGCTGACTGAGCCCATTTCGATGTTTGTTGAAAAAGAACTCAAGAAGTTGATTATCAGAGCCCATACAGTTATTAAGGACACAGGAGATTTTTTGCATCAACTGTATGAAACCATGCATAATGCAAATGACTTTGAGTCCATATTATTGGTCACTTTGGATGTCAATAGCCTTTTTACATCTATACCCAATGACTATGGGGTGGAAGCCATCAGGAGTTTTCTTATTGAAGAAAAGATCAACACTAGGCTAATTTGTGTTCTTCTTGATCTAATTCTCAACAATAACATCTTTACATATGAAGGAAGGTATTATTGGCAAAACTGGGGGGTAGCCATGGGCACCCCCTGTGCCAATAGTTATGTGAATCTGGTCATAGCGCAATGGGAGGGGGAATGGATGAGAGATCCAAAGAATCAATGGAGTCAACATATTATTCTATATAATTGTTTTGTTGGCAATATTTTTATTGTTTGGAGAGGTGATGAAAAACAATTAGATAGTTTTGTTTGTTATCTGACAGAGACTACTGATTTTCTAAAGTTTGAATGTAGGAGTTCTAAAGTTAAAATGGATTTCTTGGATGTCAGTATACGACTAGATCAGAAGGAAGGTATCTCTACCAGCCTTTTTCGCAAACAAATGTGGCAGAACCACATGTTACATTATACCAGTTTGCACCCTCGACATGTTTTTAATAACATTGTGGAAAATCAGACTATTAGGATTTCTAAACTCTGTACTGATGAAAAAGAGTTTATTGATGAAAGAAATAACTTATTGATGAATTTTGAACAGAGAGGATATCCAAGTAAGAGGGTTAATTCAAATGCAGCGGAAGCCATTGGTTTGAGACATAATAAAGTGAGACCTCTGTATTCAACTAGAAAGGCAGGAAAGGAGATCTATCCTGCCAATATAAAAGATATGAATTATATGAGAATTGGCTTGACTTTTGGTTCTGATCATAACACCATATGCCAAGTGATTAAGAAGTACTGGCCGGTTCTGACTGCTGATACCAAGATAAAAGGTATAGTAGGGTCATGTCCAACCTTCCAATTCAAAAATAAGAAAAATTTGAAAAGACTACTATGCTATAATGAAGGGACAGGTCCTTATCCTGGTAGAAAGATGAAAAAAGAGAGTTCCATAGGAACCAAAAAATGTGGGTTTTGCAAAACTTGCTGTGTAATGAATTGTACTAAATCATTTACACACCCCAATACAGGGAATGTATTCTATTTTTCTGGTAGTGCTAACTGTGATAGTAGAAATGTGATTTATATCACTACCTGCACAGTTTGTACTGCTTTTTATGTAGGCAAAACCAACATGAAAATGAAAGAAAGAATTTCCAAACATCTATCAGATATAAGGACCAAGAAAGAAACCAATGCACTATTTGCCCATATAAAAAGGAATGAAGGTCATAATTTTCTTTTCATGATTATATCCCAGCTAAAACCTAATGAAAGAGAAGGTGATTTATTTAATCTGACTGAACGTGAGGAATCCAAGTGGATTATGAGACTGCGGGCCGATCACCCTCCAGGATTGAATGGAAGTGTACCGATCAAGCCATTTCTAAAGAATAGAAAAATTGTCCAGTTTACCTCTTAGCCCAGCTAGTATAAATATGGTTTATAGTTTTTTAGTTACATAGTTTATATTCTGCTCATTATATCTTCCATTATATTATTATCATGTTTTAGTGTTTATGGATGAACTATGAAATGAGAACTAAATATAGGTTTTGACTCTAGAACGAAGATTAGGACTTATGCTTTTATCAGCTACTGAAATAATTCATAAGAAGCCGCTTTTATACCTATATTGGTTTTGTCAGTGTTTTTTATAAAGGAGCTTTTATGTCTTAAGTATTTAGTTTTTAATAATTGCTAAGCCTGATATTGCTCTATTATGTGCTATATTTTTATTAAGTGATCTAAGATTATTCTATATTATTGCATTTTCATTTAATTTGCCTGAAACTATTGAAATATTTGCAAAATTCAAAGTGGCTTAGTGGTAGAATTTTTGCCCACTATGTGGGAGATCTGGGCTTGATTCCCGGTCATTGCATTAATTTTAAGCTTGAGACTGCTTTATCAAATGTGTGTCAGATTATTTTATACCAGTGCTCTTTCATATAATTTGTTTGAAATTATTTGTTTATTCATATAATTCAAAATGGTTTAGTGGTAGAATTTTCCCCTACCAAGTGGGAGGTTAGGGTTTGATTCCTGGCCAATGCATCAATTTTAAGTATTTAGATTTTAGCAAATGTAAGGCTTGCTTATGGTTTAATATATGCTTTTAAGGGTGCATTTTTATTAAGTGAATTTTGCATATTATAGGTATTTTAACTACCAAAGTATTAGAAAATGATATTGGCAAGTAGTTTCTTATATAAATGTGATGTGAACTATCGATTCATACAGAAGAGAAGTTTGATTTACATTTTTACTTCTATTGGCTGGCTTAAGCCAATGATATTTAGGAAAGTGAAGTCTGATTTACATCTTTACCTTTATTGGTTAGGTAAAGTTCATTAGAATAATCAAGTACATTGGATGATAAAGTTGCTTGTATAAGCACCTTTATTGGTTAGACTAAAACATGATATTTACATATTATTTGTCATTGGCTGATAGAAACTTTATATTATGTTGAAGTGGTTTTTGAATGTGGATCTGAAGAAGGCTTTACTAGCTGAAAGTACTTGTCCTCTGTATTTCTGTTTGTTGTTTTGTCGTTATCATAGTCTTAAATAAATTGTTTAGTCAAGTTTTATGGTGTGGAGCATCGCTTATCTTTTGTTTTTGTTGTATTTAAATTTTGTACTCAAACCTAATGTTGCTGCTTCCAGTACCCACTTGTCAGTGTAGAAATGTATTCACCCCTCAAAATGCTACCCCAAGATATATGGAAAGATGTACTTTCTTTTCAACTGTTACAATTAACTGCCATACAAATCTAGTTATTGAGATGTATTCCTTTGGCACAAGAATTGTTTGTGAACTGCTATACTGTGAATATTCATTTACTCAGTTCTAAGCAGTTTCTGCTTTTTTAGTGTTGACATTAGCACAAGCTGCTCAGAAAAACTGGACACATTTTAGTACTGCGAGTATGCTTACCTACATCCATGGTAGACCCTGCACACACAGGTATATTCTACATTTGGGTAGGGTTGCAGAAGTACAGAGAGCGTAAGTACTATTGTGTGGATTTTATCTTGGTGGACTTACCGGGTTGCTGTGTAAGT
Organism: Protopterus annectens; assembly: GCF_019279795.1. NCBI lineage: Eukaryota > Metazoa > Chordata > Ceratodontiformes > Protopteridae > Protopterus > Protopterus annectens. The sequence continues at coordinate 1,662,093,696 of NC_056739.1, forward strand.
TAGTTTATCAAGGCAAGTAGTCTGTCTGCGTAACTCCCAACTGTGGATCTATCCACATGATAGCCAGAGAATAGCCTGTTATTTTTGTCTGTGCACCACACAGGTCTTTTCAGCAATAGAGCAATGGCATTCTTACAGTTGGTTGCTACCAGTACATGGCTACATCCATTTGTATTTCAGTGTTGTATTCCTGCAAAAGGGTATTTTTCCGAAACTCCTTCCAAAGCTATTTGCACAATGTTTAACAGCAGAAAGACTGATATGCCTCTGTGTTTCTGCCTCTGCCAGACCTCTCAACCACTCAGGTACATATTTGAACAGACTCAGGGAAAATTCAAGAAAAAGTCAGGGACAGTCAAGGACACCTTTAAAATATTAGTGCCATTAAGTTGAGACATTAAGAGAATCAGAGCATATGAATTAATACACCTTTTTGAAGTAAAAGAAGCGTCTAACTCTTAAATATTGCCATTATTCATTAAGTGTAATTCACCACCTTTCTGGCCAAAGTCAGTAGTTTTTGGAGGGATTCAGAGGGACAGAGCTAAAATTTGTTTCAAAATCAGGGATATCCCTGAAAATTAGGGACAGTTGGGAGGTATGGCCTCTGCCCTAAACAGATATGCCAGTGTTTGTCCTGCTGTGATACTGTGTTGGGTTGTAAAGTGATGGTGTAGCATTATTTCCTGCTAGAATGGCTGCTTCTCTTATCACAGTCATGTAATGTAATCCCACAATAACTGTTGGTCAACATCCATAGAACAAGTTGTGTGGTATGGTATTCCTGTATTTCCTTTACATTCACTCATTCTGATGCATGATATATTTATTTAAGCACCAGCTTGAAGTGTATCTACCATGGTTTAGTGGTGTTTCGTGTTGTGTAGTGTGTGCAATGTCTGGGGTTCGAGACTCACAGAGGTGTTTTATTTTGCTCCTGAGCAGAACGAGGGCCCTCACATACAGAGTGACTAATGCACTTTTAAGCATTTGTAAGTGGGTTTGCATGGGTTTGTGCATTGTTGTGCATTGCTTAGCCAAGCACAAACAAGTGCAAACTCGCACAAACCTGCTAACTACTGCTTAATAGTGCTTACTCCCGCTATCCCCCATGCTCATTTCTTTGAAAGAAAAGAAAAATGGGGAGATAGGAAAGTGGTGAAAAAGGGGCACAAAGAGGGAAAACAGTATGGAAAATAGCTTGGGATGTGCAGGATGGGTGTATGGAAGGTCCATAGCTGCCCATTTCTTCAACAGAAACAGCTGTGTATATGCAATACATTTGTAGGTAGATCTAAAACCTTCAACCCCTGAGACAGGGGTGAGGACAACAAAGTATGTTGTAATGCCAATTAAATAACATTCATGTGTCCAGTGGACATGTGTGCAAAATGGGCAGTTATGTATGGGGCGTATTTTTTTTTTTTGGGGAGCAGAATGCCCTTTTTCTTTTCAGGTGAGAGTGGAATGTGGGGTAGGGGAAGTAGGTATATTTGGGGAGATAGGTTGGGGAGGTAAACAGACAAGACAAACAAGATGCATACAGGGCGATATATGACACATGTGGTGGGTGAACACCTTTGACGGGGATGGATGTTTGGAAATCACAAGCCCATGAGGCCACAGATGGAAACAGTGGGACTGAGGTCCCCACCCATGGGCAGTCACCACTGCATGGCCCAGAAGGTGGCTGTGCTGGGGGCTGTGTAGGAGGGGCAGGCTGACCCGGGAGTTGTGCCACTCGGGCCTCAAGCTGGCGTAAAGGTTCTGCAACAGAACATTCAATGTCTCTACGCACCACAACTTGGAATGTTCAAAGGGTGATAGGTGGCCCTCCTCCACCCATGCTTGCACGGGGGGACAAGCCCCATCCCCTGCAGTGCTTCCACCTGAAGGTGGCACAGGGCCAATGGAGGAGGAGGTCCCAGGCTGGGCACCAGATCTGCTGGTGCAAGGTGCCATGGCCAGCTGAGGTGGGACAGGTGGGTCCAATGGGACCGGCCTTCCCATACGAACTATGTTTTGGAGAGTTTAATAAAGATATGGGTTAGTAACAGTCAACAGGATTCCAATTAGTTATAACAGCATGCAGAAGTATTCCCATTAACCCAACACACCAGATTTTCAACAGTTGGAAAGCAAACATAACACATGCATATATAGAACAATAGTGGACATTACAACAGCATGCAGGTTGAATTAATGACAACAGGCCACCAATATTGTGGTATTTTAACAGGGCACATGCATAGAAATAAATGCAAATATTTAAAAAACCAATAGGACATATGTCCCAACAAATGTTTTGAGATTAGACATACCGATTGAGGTGTGGAATTGCATTTTTTATGCACATACAGTAGGGTGGAAAAAGATAGCTCAATTAACAACTTATATATCCTTCTAGTTTTCACTACATTCCTATTAACTGCAGTTATATGTCCCTCATATGTATTATTACACTACCCAATGTCCTTATATTGTGCAAGTGGATTTTGCTAGATTTATATATACATGAGCTGTATCTTACATACAAACTGTCCAAGAGGCAGATGTTATTGCAACATATTTTGAGAGTTGGTCACACACTCTACTGCTAAGATGGTACACTGACAGCTCTACTTTCATATAATTATCTAGCTATGTTCAGGTGAAAGTATCAGTTATACGTTAACAGCTCCCTACATTTCTGGCAGCAGACTGACATTTCTGGGGAACACAATACCAAGCTACTCATGTGCCATATTAACCTGTACATGCTGGACATGAACCAACAGTTGAGGGCTGTAAATATGCATAAAAGCTACTGGCACTCCCTTCATCCACGTTATATGGGCCTACCCAAGTGTGGGTTGACACTGCTTAATACAACACTACTATTTGTGGAATGCAACAGTACAACAACATATCAAAGAAAATGACACAGACGCATTCCAGGAATTATACATTTATTAAAGGATTATTTATTTATTGGGTTAAAAACTTTTTGAAGGCTCTCTCATTTATTTTATATAACAGTACATGCAGAATAATTACTAACCTGCCTGATGATGCAACCTTTGCAGCCTATCTTCATGGGCTTGCCGGTTCATAGCCCGGAAACCTGCAGCTGTGAAGTAAATGCAGTGATACTGAGACATACCTATCCATAATATAGACAAGCATAGCAATTCTTAACTACTTAATACAATGGCTACTTACTCAGTACTGGGGCATTAGGCATTGCACGGGATTCTTGGATCCACTGGTCCAGTTGATCCTCCCTACATTGCTTCAGGTCAGAATAATGGTGCCTAACCTACTCAACAGTCCAAGGAACACCAGTGGCACTGGTGAGATCATGGGCAAGACTGTTCCAGGCCTCCGTTTTATATTGGGTACCCTAGTACTGGCCCCACAGGAGTCTTTACTCATGATTGTGCACAAGGAGCCAAACCATTACTTTGGACTCCTCAATGCCCTAGCGCTGCACTCTAAATTAAGTGCCTTCTCCAACACAGGCCATGCTAACTGCAGAAGGAAGCTACAACCAGTTATAGCAAGTATTCCCACCTGTGGAGCTTAAATATGCCTCATTTCCTGCAATTATTTGTGATTGGCCAGTTTTGGAAAAACTCAGCTGTAGGCACGCATGCTTAGCTGATGTTGGCAATGTTTAAAATTCCTTTGATAGATATGTTTCTGTTGAAAGTGGATGCTTACGAAATGCTGGCATGGCTTAGTGGTTAAATACTGTGACTATAGTGCACAGTGTCCTGAGTTTGATCCCTGTCAATGCTTTTTTCCTACTGGCCAGACCTGAATGGTTAAGGTACAATAAAGGTGGTGTGGTTGTGTTTAACCAACTTTGCCCAACATTGCTCAATGTTGCTCGACATTGCTCAACATTGCTCGACATTGCCCATCATTGTGCTGGTTAGCGCCATGCGCAGCTACATGCAAATATGTTGTGATTGCACTGGTTAGCATGGTGCACAGCTACACGCAAATACATTGCGCTGGTTAACGCGGTGTGCAGCTATGTGCAATTGGATTTAAATATGCTCAATACTGGTAAAATGTGCTTAGCAGTACTTTATATTGCTTAAAATAGGGTACTCATGCCTCAGAATGCATAATCATTTCACCTTCATATATATATATATATATATATATATATATATATATATATATATATATATATATATATAAAATTCGTTCACTACTACATTTAACTTTTCAATGCTTTTTACAAAACTTATACATAAAAAATGTCAGGAAATATTTTTGGATACAGATTTCCAACAGAAAATGGAATATGCGGTAGCGGGACTTGAACTGGGGATGCCACTTCTTTGTGCAAAGACTCTAACCACTATGCTATCACTATTTTACTTAATCTGCATATATTTTTCTTATTATCCTCTTCTGGTGTCTAAGCTGCTAACTGTAGCTAAACAATGGGCAAACCCACGCAAACACATGCAAATATGGGCAGCTATATTGGATGAAATAAAAAAAATAAAAAAAATCTTCCTATTTTTAATTTTTCAGTTGTTTAACATATGGGGGAGTGTAGTGTTACATTGTGCACATGTGAGCAGACTCGCACATGTGACTTGAAATTGTGGCATTTCTTTATTGCAGGGGCATGGATTTTTGGACTGCTCGGTAGTCAGACACGCCCCCTACACTCGTCCACGCTCCATGTAAGCTTTAGAATTGATGCAGCGCACCCTCATTAATATGCATGGTGTGCTGCCATCATACTCTTAGACTGGCACTTTTATGTAAGACTAATCTAGACTTACACGGAAGATTAGTAAATCCTGGGGACAATCTTTCTAAACTCAAGCATATTATCCCAATCTACCTTACTTTCTGTTTAGCATTCTGTAGTTGCACCTCTAATTGTTCTGTGAGATTCTCCTTATTCTGCAATATTTTATCTTTGTCAGTCCCTCTAAATAATTCATGTTACTTCTTAAAAATATATCTTTTTTTCCTGTACTTCTACCCTATTTTTTTAAACTCATCTTTCATTGCATTCCACTATCTAGCTTTGAGCTCTGAAGAAACTTCTATCTTCCCTAATAACATTTGAATCATTTCCACTACCCTTTCCTTAAATTCCTCTCTTTATAACAGGCAGATAGGGAAGTGCCGGCGTCTCATTTTTTACCACATTATTATTTATTTTAAACTTAGTTGTATTGGTGTATGATCTAAAGCAGCTACTTGATGTGTGTTGAAGCTTTCAATTAAGTGCACATGTTCCTGTGAAATATAGCTTCTGTCAAGTTTAGTCCACTTATTGTACCTTGAGGAATTCTATGTAAATTTCCTCCAAGTTTCTACTACTAAATTCTTGTATTCCATACCACACATTTTTCATACATTTCTTCAGAAATGTAACATTATTTTAGATTTTCCATTCTTAAGTTCTATAATATCAGTTGTAGGTGAAATATAAATACATGCAGCATAATATTTTTCCTTTTTTAGTAACCCCTTACTAGCACAAATCTACAACTATTCTTGTTTTTTTTCATTCCTTTGTCACCATTGCAGCTACTTTAGCAATTAGCATAAGTAGTCCCCTTTTCCTTTTTTCCAGATACTCTGCTGAATATCCATTCTTATATCTAGTCTTTATTAAACTCACATGCTCACTTATTTCTAACTGTATCACCTGCAGCATTGGTATATTCACTCTGCATTTCTTAATATAATTAAATACTCTTTCATTTTTGTCTATAACTGTGAGGCCATTCACATTCCAGGACAATATGGACAGTGTTGCTATTATGATAAGTTGTTGTTCTCATTCCTATTATATATGACAGCATTTTAAATGTGTATTTTCAGCTTTTGTGTTACATACACTCACTAATGTTTGGTAGGTTGATCTTTTATCCAGCTGTTTCTTGTCATCTCCATTTGAACCTATGTCATGTTTAACAAAACTTTTTGTTTTGATGAAAACCCAGAAAGTGAAAAAAATGAACACACATAGGTTCATAGTCGATTACTAGGCTAATGACCCTAGTGGGTCCTTTTTAAGCCTAAATATAATTTTCAAGGAAAGAATCAAACTCTGTATCCTATCTTTTGCAAGTTAAACATCTTAACAATTATGCCAACCCCTAAAATAACCCAAAGAATACCTGCATAACCTAGTAATGTAAAACAAACACATACACAAAAAATGTACATCTTCAAATAATGAGGAACAATTGTCCTAAATCAACAACTGCACACACAGGTATTACCTAACCTAAAATTAAGGTTATCCATGCTAAGACACACGTTACATCCTGTACGTCCACTTCCACTAATTGCTGTCTGTTCTTGTCTTATCATTATTCTTCTCCCAGATGTGAAAACAAATTGTATGCTTTCAGAAAAAAATACCTTTAGCCTTAAATCATGCTCAACCTTTTATTGCCTACCGCTGTAGTCAGCTTTTCTTCATGGAAGCATAAGAACAGAATGTACAGCTCCCCTCAGCAGCAGACTTCTCAACTCACACTGAACATTTATTTGCTAAAGGAAAACTTTTCATTGCATTCAATGTTCCCATATGTACTTGCTTGCCAAAGAAATCTTGTGATTAGATTAAGTCAAGGGTCTTATTCCAGACATTCACGTATGCAAAAGTAGGAGAAAACATTATCAGCTATTCATATATTATATTTGCAGTTTTATACCCTATCCCCCACCTAAACAATCCATGATTACAGCATATTAACATAACATGATTTTGTTCAGAACTCCTTCTCTTTTTCCATTGGAATGCCTAAATTTCTTAAAACTAAAAAAAGAAGAAAAAAAGATGCTTGTTTTCAGTAGTATCTTTATCACATACAATAACTGAAAATGCTTTGCTATACAATATGCAATTTATATCATTAAATGTTTTATACAAATACTGTTAAGAAGAAACATTGTTTTACTTACAGTTACTTTTTCCTTTCCTTTTAGGGTCCATCCAGACATTAATGACATGAAGTGGGATTTACGATTTTCAGTCTCCCAAAAAATTTAGATAGTCAACAAAAGTCCAATCATTATACTTTTTCTTGTAAAGCCATATTTCACAAATGTGATTGATGTTTTATAATCTGACATTTGCTCAATAATTTCAGTGTCACTGGTCTTTATCCCATTTATATCAATCTCCCAAACCTGGAGTCTGTTTCAAGTCCAAGGTACTCCTCAGTCTTCTAGTCTACTCCTGTGCTTTTTTTTTCTTGTCTCTAAAGTATTTTCTTTTGGAACAATGGAAAAAGTTTCACTGGCAAAGTCTCTCTCTGAACTTCATTATCAGAAGAATGAGAAGAAGCGTCATCTTCTGTTTGATAGGTCACTTTCTGTTATTACAAACATTTTATTTCCTCCTTAGCATGTTCTGTATCAAAAAAATGACTTTGATGCTCCAGGAAAAATAGCCTGAAGGCAACTAGATGCAGCAGCTTGAATCTCACACCTACCTCTCGACATTCCCTGATTGCTCAGATAAATTTGTTTCTCTTCTGCCTGGTCTACAGGAAGCAATCATTTTCCCAAAATGCAAATGATCTACTGTCTCCAATTTTTAATACATTGCCCTTATGCCACAGTTTTGTCAAGATGTTTTTTTTCTGCTGATATGATTTCATCTTTACTAATACAAGTCTTGAGTACTTTCTCATGGCCAGGTTTGGAGCATACACACAATGGGCCCTTTCAATTAACAAATCCTGATGTGGATTACCAGTCCAGTTGCTTGCTTGTGCTTTCATAAAACTAATAAGGTCTTCTCCTTCCAGTTTCTCTAGTACAGCAGAAAAAAATCTCAGGTTTTCCTTGTGTGCTATGTCTTCTATCTCTACCATTTTTGATACAGCTGTTCCTGAGCAGTCTCATACTCAGTCAGCCTTTTCTTCATTTTGACCTCTGATGTTTCCAGTTTTATCAGTTCATCTGAATAGATATTTAACGCTTCTTCCATTTTCCACCCTTTTGTTATTTGAGTTCATATAATTATTCATTGTTTTGTTTATTTTAATCAGCTCTGAGCACATTTGATTTATTTTTCCTCTAGATTACTGGAAGCCATGTCTTGCACTAAAGCTGGAGCTTGGACTGTATTTTTGCTGAGCAGTTGAGGGATTTTCCCATTCAGTGTTATTACTTTTTATACTTGATTTCTTTCAGGTTTTCTGAGTTTTTTTTATTATTATTAGCATCCAGGCAGAGTACTTAATAGCCAATAACTGAATTTACTAAATCTGGCAGCTTTATTGGCCCTTATATCTCAGTTTATTATTTTTTCACAGTGAGAGAGGTGCAATTAAGCTGCTAATTGGTCTACAGTCATCTTCACACCTAGTGGTTATTGATAAAATGCACTCTTTTATGCATCTGAGGATATTGATCAAGCACTTTCCTTTGCTTGTGTTTCGTGTTGTTTAAAAATAATTATTTATTCATTTATTGTTGTTTTAAAAATGCATTTTTGGAAATGTTAATATTTTGGTTTGTTATAGCAGTGAGTAAACATACCACTTATAGGGTTGCATTTAAATTCAGCTTCATGAATAAAGAATTATTTTCATTCACCTGAGGATTTCTTGGTGAAAGACATAATAGTTCTCCATTTCAGGTTATTCTAGCAGAACTTGATTTTTTTTCTCCCTCGTTCCTACCTTTGTATTAACAAATTGTGAGCAGAATTGTTGAAGTCAGCCAATATGTATTATATGTTGTTTATTATATTCTATTACCTTAGAATTTTTTTTTATTTAACTTGGGTAATTTACCTTGTTAGTGATTTTTGTGGGCATCTGTCTCCACATATAAAAATAATATTTCATCTATATATGATTATTTGCAGAATCTATCTTCCTCTTGAAGGCTATCATGGAGTGTGAGTGTATATTTTAAGCACATCAAACTTGAAGTCTATCTCTTGCCTCTTAAAATTAATTCCAACTTTTTTCTTTTTTCTTTATTTATAAGAAGCTATATAGACTAACAATGTTTCTCACATCCAAAAAGATGGAAAGAATAGTATGTGTTCAGCAATTTAAAATCAGCTATGAGGAGTAAGCTTTTTTTCATAATGGATTAACCTGTCTTTCTGACAAACCTTATGCAGATTTTAATAGCAGATGGGTTATCTCTATTAGAGTTATGTCTGTTAAGGATGTCAATAAGCTTGTGCCTTTTTATAGTCCAAATGAAGAAACTGTTCTTTAACTCCAAACACATTTCTTTGCAAGGTGCTACTTTAATAGTTGGGTGGGAACTTTTATATAGCCTATGACCCAGATTTGGACAGACTGCCTGATGGATAATCCATGCTACCAAACGTGAAGAGTCCTGAAAGCCTTTACTAAGGTTCATCATTTAAATGACACATGGATAGTATTGGATTGTAGGGATAGTGACTATACTAACTTATTTACATCCTCTATTAAGTCTGTCAGTAAGCTGGATTATATATCTATTAGTGCATCGTTATTGCCTTAAATCATTAAGTTTGATTATGATTCTGTCTTTATGTCTGATGTTATATGTGCACAATTAGAATAGAAGGATTTAAATCAATCTTCATAGCATGCAGCCAGAAGACTTTATTTATTACTGTAAAAATAGCAATATTTCAGAACATAACTTGTGAAGAGTATTGCAGACTACATGGAAGTTTTGCCTGAATCAAAAGAAGCATGGCATATCTCTGGGAAGGTTTCATGTATGTGGCCATATATACTAGCATCATCTTTTGTAGAATGCAGTTAGTATTAAAGAAGAGTAAATCACTGTATTGGAAGTATGCATTGACACTATACAGGTACAACATAAAGCTAGCAGTTGTAAATTATTCATTTTGGTAAATAACTGGCAAAACTTTATGTGAATAGTACTGACTTTACCTGTGAGAGACAAGAATAGTTCAATCAGACAAAATATCACACTTCTTCCAAACTTAAGTTCAAAGGAAGAAAGTGGGAATAACTGTAACTGTATTGAAAATGTAAATTATATATCCGAATATAACTTCTAGGTCATTAATAGATTGATGTTGAATATGTTGTGCATCATATATCAAACAGCGTAATAGCAATCCTGCAGAAAGATGAGAATTTCCTTAACAGGTAACCTTTCTACAATTTTCTGATGTAGATCTTGCCATTTTAAACAAACAAGTTAGGGTAGCAGACATTTGCCAGACCATTGGATAATTGCTTAATGGTAAAGTTCTAGACACCGATGGTCTTCTCACACAGGATTTTATAGAATTCCAAGGCAAGCCCATCTGTATCTAGAACTTTACTAATAGCTAACTATTCAATGGCCTGATATATGTCAGACCATTGGAGAGTTACCTAACAGGGACTTCTCAAAGAAATCTATAGAGTCTATGTTGATCAATTAGCCACAATTTTACATGAAATAATTAACAGAGCATCAGTTAAGGGTTCATTTGCCTACATTTCATGGTTTACTTCTATTGCCCTGTATCCTAGTAATCACACAGATCCTAAAGTAACTACTAATTATAACACAGTTTATTCCTATCAATGGAAATTGATATTTATGCTAGCATATTAGATAAGCACATAGAAAATATCTATCATCTTTAATCTATTTTTTGCAGCAAGGATGTGTAAAAGGACATCAAGGAAGATCAAATTTCATAGATCTAGGGTCAATATGTTTCATTTATGTCCCACTGATATAATTCCAAATGCAGCCTCTATTTTATCATTAAGAACAATGTTCAATTTATTAGACTGACACTGTTTTATTGGATGTATTACAAGTATTTCATATCAATGGCCTCTTCTTATATAGTGTCAATCGTTATATCAATACCCATATGTCCATGAAATTATTAATGGTACTCTGTTAACTGTATTCTGTTTGGAAAGAGGCACTTGACAATGATACCAACTATCACCAATGTCATTTGCTTTTAACTACTGAACTGAAGTGCTAATGGCCTAACATAAACAATAGTTAATTTACAAATCTGAAACTCTACTGAAATTCTTATAAAAAGTCTAGTACCTTTATTCCCTCAGCTTCACCTGTGTTTCATGGCTTTCACCAATATAGTTGAAATTGAATTAAGGTCATTATATTCAAAGAAATGTGATAAAGCAAGAAAAATATATTTAACATATAATAGAGGGAATATCTTTTCTTTTGGAAATTAAGGAATTATAAAAGATTTAGAATAAAGGGTAGGGGGTCGTGGCTATGGATGATAGAAGTTTATTGTAATTAATTTAAAATTAAAAAAATAACTTTTTTGTAAACAAAAATACATTTAAACAAATAACACCAAATAATGAGAGTAAATATAAATATGACATGCAGTTAACATATATGACATATTGGTTAAATATTATTTAATTATTTTGATTTTTAAAAATTTTTCCAGTTCCATGCCCCCCAAAAACCAGATCTATTGTAAGAATCCCCCAAAGACCCATTCCATCTCCCTAGGTAGGGGTGTGTGACTTCCATTGGTGGGGTGGTGAACCAAAAGAATTGGCAAAATTAAAGAATAGGCAAAAAAGTATTATAAAGGATACAACTGATTTATAAAGGATACAACTGATTTGGTATGGCATGGCAACAATGGTATGGCATGGCAACAAATATATTTATTTAACTTTTTATTGATAATGGACTGATTCACGGTTCATGTGAATTGAAATTTTTATTATATTATTAAAGCTAGTTAAATTTATGAACTTAGCTATCACTAAGCAACCATGTGAAGTAGAAAATTATGTTTTGTATTAGACTTAGTCTTGACTAAGAAACAACTTACAATCTTAGGCTATAAACACAACACATAAGGTAGCAAAAGAAATAATAATGTGCAATACATTTTGCAATTATATATAATTTGTGGATAATTATGAAGTATAATGTATATAATAATAATGTATATGTTTGTTCACGTCAGATTTGTGGATGATTGTTTTTTTTTATATGGGAAGGCATTAGGAATTTATTTTATAGATTTATATATCTATAAAATAACACAACCATTATTTAAAGTAATTAAAATGGATTATTCTAGGCACAGTAGTGTTTCTAAATAAAACTATATAAAAAGAAATGAAAAATAAAAAACATAAGATCCATGAAAAAGAGTAACAGTAAATCCATAAGAAAAAAAAAAATAAAGTAAGACAAATCCCCACAAATGAATTGGGGAATCCACACAAATTTAAAATGATAAGGACTGAAAATAAACAATAGATGAGTAAACAATGGTAGCACAAAATGAGGAAAATGAGTGTTGAATAATGGTTACAATGGTTATACTAAATAATATTATAATAAGGATTGAATTAGGTAATAAAAATAATGTTGTTTCAATATGTTTTTAATAGTGTTTAATAAACAACTACTAAAATATACAAATACAAACAGGAATATTAAACAAAAAGTAGATATGTCATGAAAACACAGATATGGGTATACATATCACAATACTAAGATTATTGAAAAGACAATATTAATTGAAAATAGAAAAAAAACATAGGCCCTAAACCTAATAGAAAAGAATAGTAAAAATATAAAATACAAATCGCTAAAAATATGTGATAGTTAGGAAATACAAGGTATTTATAAATTAAACAAGGGGTAGGCAACTAAAATATACAAAAAACGGTAACTGTACTTATATTATATTAAACTGCTGAACATTTAAACATCCTATTACAAATAATTAATAAAGTAACTTATAAGCGCAATATATGGAATATAAGTATAGATACCTCTATATTAGCATACATTAACATGCATTTTATAAAATAAATGAACTAAGAAAGGATAAATACATAGAGATTATATAGGAATATAGTATAGAAATAAGGACAATAATAAATATAGAACTATTGAAATAAATAAGAAGATAGAATATACAAATTTAGAGAGAGTGATATTAGAATGAGAACAGCAATGATAAGAATATAAAAGGTATTGATATAAAGCTGTTAAATAAAAAGGTATAGGATATAATTAAATTAATATTAGAAAAAAGTTAGGCAGATTTAAATCCAGTTACATTAAGAAGTAAATTTATGCTCAATTAACAGTAAATAAAATAAGATAAATATATATAATATATGTATATATGTAAATTAATATATATATTTTTAAATGATATTGATATTTTTATAAAGTATTATTTTTTTAAATTTTAAAAATATTTAGTAATAAATATTTTTTTTATATTTTTTATGTTATGTATTGATGTATATATTAGATAATATTTATATTTTATATTCTGATCATGTGCTTTTTAGAAAATTTTATTTTTAGAAAGCTGGGTGAGATAGTATGCTTAAATAGATGAGTGCTATGTAAAGTTTATTTTCATGGTGACTAACATAAACAATATCATAAACTTGTACAAATGCTCCTGATGACTGGCAAGAAGATTAAAGCCCCTCCTATTTTTTTACATCAATTCTTCAGTCTGAATCTCTGTACTGATTATGTTCCCAAGGTTTGGAGAATGGCAGTTGTCCCCTTGCATAAAGGTGGTCCCTCTACTGATCATGAAAATTACAGGCATATTAATCTCACCAATTATTTGCAAGGCTATGGAATGTATTATAACTGAATCAATAGACAATAGTATATAGGTAACTTTGTAGCCTGGTATATACAAGAATTTGGCTCTGTAAAAGATAAAACTTGTCTGTTCAACCTACCAGAGTTATTTGAAAGGGTTGCTAAGGCCATGGATAAGGGACATACGATGTACATTGTTTATATGGTCCTTGACACGGCATTTAACACTATTCCTCATGCTGGGATTATAGAAAAATTCTTTCAGTTTAGCTTTATCTCCTGCAGAATTTACTGGACAAGTAATTGGCTGTCTGACCAAACCATTCATTTTAATATCAGGAGTATTTGTTCTAGTTAGAAAATGTCACCAGTGGTAGCATTTAAGGTTCTGTCCTAAGCTTTCTTCTTTCTGGTATATATTTCTGAACATATTATGTTGAGGTGCCAAGAGTTGAAGCAGCTAAAGTTGTAGGGTCAAATTTAATACTGAGTTGTGCTGATATTCAAATCAATTGTACAGTAATTGTAGATGTATTTTATAGCTCAGTGTGTTTTTGTTACTGCCAGAAAGTGCTGTGATAAAACCTTGAAGAAGGACTGACATATCACCTTTTATGCAGAGGTACCAAAGGCAGAGCTTGATAGGCCTTCACTGTCACTAAAATGTTGCATTATACTCTGATTCTGTTATGAAAATAATATAGAACTTATAGTCAGAATGCAGACGACATGTTTATTGAAGAGGCATTATGTCAGATGTAAAAAAAACACATACAAAAGTCAGCTGTAATATGTTACAATGCAAATGTCATTGCTTAATCAAAACTTAAAAAGTGGTAGAATAAAATTTAACATTCAGCTTCACTGAAGTCTAAATGACAAGAGTAGCAGTCATAAGTGATTTTTAAAGCTGAACATCTTGTTTGAAATGCAGATGTTTTAATAAAGTCTAGAAAGGTAACAGACATATGTTGGATTTTGTAAGCATTCATTGTCATACTGTCGACTGATATTTTGCATTGTAATCAGTTACATTTTGGGATGGTTAATTTAACTTCTTATTGGGTACAATTTAGAGCACTGGTCAATAAAACACCACAAATAAATAAATAAATATAAAAAATGTATATTTCAACAATCAGAGGAAATTATGTATTTTTATTTGAAACACATCATGGCTCAGCTTCTGTAGTTTGCAGCAACTAAATTAGAGAGAAAACATCAACATTTAAAAACACTGAATTCTCTAAGGGCATAATAGCAGTTATGCAACCATTTTGTAGCCAGATATTTTGCCAGTACAGGCTAACATACTTTAATTCAATCTTAAAAGTAAAGTGACACATCATCATTTTTACACAGATATCACATGTAGAGAATGAGAGACATTGAAGGTCACAGTCTGACGTTTTGAAGATGTTGCATTTAACTTCCTCTCAATATGCAGAATTCAGTAGTGATCTCAAACATGTGATTGCTAAGCTGTCATTGCATCAGAAGCACAACAGCAGAAGCAGGATTATTTTTTTTTTATTTGTTTGTTTGAAACATTTCATAGCTCAAATATCAGGGATGAGAAGAAAGTCATGAGGTTTAATTAATCCCAAAGGTGAAATTGAATGCATTACATTCAGTTTCCACAAGGGATGTTGTGTGTGGCTTCTGTTCAGGACACAAAATACAGTGCAAACTTAGTGTACAATTTACTAAATTATTACATCATAAGTAAAAACACTATATAGTTATATAAGGAAGTTTTTATCAATGCAAAAATAGCTGCCCCAGTTTAGATTCATATGCAGTAATTTGTTATTAGCTGAAGATAAAATTGTGTCAGTGCACGTATATCTGGAATCACCATCTAGGTGTATTTTGCTGCTAAGGCTTGTGATATATACTCGTATTTCAAGGTACTACTCATATAACTTTCTGTGTGCTCTGGTTTTGCTTCAGTACAGAACAAATGACTATTTTTTTTTCTATTCTCATAATAGCTCAATATATATCTGAGTCTTCTCATTGGTGTAGTTGCATGAAATCAGAACAAAAACATTATTTCTATGCAAAAAGATATAGTCTGCCATTTTATATGGTGTAGTATTCTATGCATATGTACTTGTTCTGATAGGTATGCATATATTTCAGATTTTTGTCTTTTTTTATAATAAATGCTACAAGGTCACGAATTACAGAGAAGTCTTGTCATCTGGAGGTGTGTCTTGAACTTCTCTTTACAATGTCTTTAAGCCATACAGAGAGATATTTAATTTAATATTAACATCAAACTTAGGCAGGAATAGCCTTAAATTGAAAAACTGCAAAATTTACAAAACATTTAGCTGAAAACAAAAGTGTAGCTTCTAGAGATCCTTTCAGAGTTGAGGCAAATAAGCAATCAAAAACTTAAATGTTGTGACTCGAGACATAAAAAGTGTATGTATTTCTGTACAAAACTGATGTTTTATTCCTCTTCTTCTATATATTGTGACAAAAAACATTAAAATATTTTTTTTCATTGGAAAAAGGTGCAGAAAAAAAGCAGCTTTTTCTTTGTCTTTGTGGGCAGAAATCTGCTCCAAGGTTATTTTATAGAAATTATACCAGTAATATCCCAAATTATACTAGCAATATCCCCCTCACAAATTTTTGAAAAATGATGAGTCATTTTGTACACAGATACATTTAGATCCAAACAACAAAAGTATATAAACTCTCAGTAACTTAGAGTCCTCCAGAGAAATGAACAAGGAGAAATGTGGTGAAATCATACAGTCTTGCATCTTTTTTCATTATTTGTCATCAGCTAGACTCATGATCTGAACTTAGAGAGGGCAAAGCATTAAATTCAAAGGCATAATAATACTTTTTTTTTTTTCTACTATTCTATGATGTATAATATTCACAGCTGAGAGATCTTATATATGATATTAATATATATATATATATATATATATATATATATATATATATATATTTATATACACACACGGATTCACTACTTAATTTCAAAATACCAGAATCTCTAGGTTCAAAATATGGAATTCAGAACCTTGAAAAATTGAAATCTCAAAATTAAGAACCCCCCCAAAAAGCAGTCAACGTATCACAAAACATGTTTTTGCAGGGGGCCAAGCCCCCTGCACCCCCCACACCCCCCACTACTTAAATATACCAACTCTGAGATCGCACTACAGTGAGGAAATGGGAAATCTCCCATTCTAAGCTGTATGCTGATCTCCATTCAGGATTTCGAAGTTTTAAAACTTTGATCATATGATCTTCAATCATATGAATTTTGAAGTTTTAAGCTTCAAAATTCTGTAGGGGACCCATATGCACACAGAATATAGTATATATATATATATATATATATATATATATATATATATATATATATATATATATATATATATATATATATATATATATATATATATGTGTGTGTGTGTGTGTGTGTGTGTGTGTGTGTGTGTGTGTGTGCATGTTTGTGGAAATCATTTCATTCCACAGGCTGTTTCACAGTGGGAGAATCTGCTTTGACTGCCACTTGCTCATCAGGTGGTAGTCTTGCAAGTAGACAAAGCTGCTCCTAGGAGGAGGAATGGCTCCGGGTATCTTCGTTTTTTTAACTTGTCTTATAGGTCATTCCTGGTCTTTCGGGTTTGGCTCTAATTTTGAGGACTTACTTTTGTGGTGCACTCCCCAAAAGGTCTAAGCATGCATTTTGTGTCAGGGGCCTCAGGCTCTTGTATAGCTGATGTATGAAGCCAACTCTTGCATTCTCTCCTTCAGTTCTGAGGCAAACTGACACATATCATTGCCAAACGTTTTTTTTATTCGAGAGAATAAGCAGTTCAATGTTTTTAGACCTCATTTGTAAGCCCAGACAAATACAGGCAAAGATGTCTGCCCAGAATTATCCCAAATGGCATGACCCAAAGTTTTGCTTTATGGCCTCCTATTGTTTATGAGACTTTCCCATTAACTTCCTCCTAGTTCAACTGCAGAATAGACACCATGAGAACTTGGATCTCTCAAAAATGCTTGTGCTATAGTAGGTCAGAGGCACCATCCAAGCAATGGCAGAATATATTGTCTTCCCACAGTGATCCTATCTTCTGCATTCATTGTTTGGAGACAGCTCAAGAAGGTACTGTAGTTTTTTTTTTTTTTTTTGCCTGTTGGAGCTACCACAGCAGGGGTAAAGTTGTGGCCACTGGGTGATGGTCCAGAAATTAGCCCTGAATGGATAGATATTTCCTATCAGCCATGAGGGCCATGACAAAAGCCCTACCAGTTCTCCATCATCTCACATTATATAATAATAAGAAAGGGAGAACAACTATTGATGTTGGCTTTGGAAGGAACTGATACTGGGTAATCTGAAACCTTCTCTGACTTCATAGCAGGAAGGGAAGGCAAAACCATTTATGGGGGGGTCTGAAAGAACTAGATACTGGGCCAACTGAAGGATCTTCTTTTCTTCAACTATTTACACCAGGGAGCTCAAACTCATGGCCATCGACTCTCAAACTGCCCTCAAAACAGGATGCTACCAGAAAATGTCAGCCACTAAAATGCATTTCTAGCTGCACTATCTTTCTGTTTGGTTTATTGATTAACCCTCAGCTTACCACAGTAGCCCTAACACAGTCATCCCAGTCATTTGAATTTGAGACTCCTTCTATAGGGAACCCCAAGATGGAACCTTAATGTCTGAAAATTTACTCAAAATGTAGGTCCCCAGGTAGAGGAACTGGCACCATAAATCTCTTGACTTAACCAGAGAATGAGAACAGAGTGATTAGAGAAATAATGGAGGAAGTTAGTCCCAAAATTGATGATCCACTGACTCCCAATGCTTCTCTTGCTCTTCTTTCCTCATGAACATTAGGTGAAAAACTGCGTAATGGCCATACTCTAGTCTAACTTACTTAGCAGTGGGAAAGAACTTACAACAAAGGCCAAGGCCATTTACAGGTGCCTTTATATCAATCTGTTGACATAAAGACAAGGAGCATATGTAGAGTAGTCTTACTGATCATGACTGCTCTGGACTGCAAATCCTAGACAATGGTGCCTAGCAGCAGATAAAGTTCATCATGTCTGGGACTGGTAACTGAACTCCACCACTAAAGGAAAGAGTACTGTCCTGTGACAATGCTTTTCTTAATACAGTATTATAATAACAAAACAAATCATGGCTTCTGGTCCTTATGAAGTATTCAGAGTATTTGGAAAGATCTTGTCCTTTTGAATAGGAAATCACTTTTGTCCCTGAGCAAATATCTGGCTTTTGAAAGTCATTACCTTAATTTCTTTCATATGACTGAGCTGGATTTGCAGACAATAAGTTGTAATATAACATTTAACTTCTACAGTTAATGTATAATTCACTGAAGAAGTCACTGTGAAATGAATACATGACACTTTTTGAAGTGAAAATATGAACATTATTTTTAATAACTGATTCTCTGTAATAAACAATTTGAAAATATTTTACAAGGAATCACACACACAATATTTTACAAATTTCATTTTTTTCTTTTGTACAAAAGAAATAGTGATAAAGACAAAGCTTTGCAGACAATGGAATGAGCAGAACATCATTCAACAACAGCAGCAGCAACAAATATTTTCCATTTTGTTTTGTTTAACAGCTTTAATTTTATTTCAAGAGCACCTAACTACAGACTACATAATCACATACATCCTTGATGGTACTTGTTCTGTCCACGCAAACTCTTTTACAGTTAATGCACCAGAAGGAAACTTTTATGCATGTGTGCTGGCACACATACATGTATGTCGACACACACATTTCATCACACTCACACACGCATACATTCACACAACCAGAAAAGAAACAAGCAGAAATTGCTATTTGCACTGAATATCTCACAGATGTCAAGTCAGTCATCCACCAGAGAATACAAACATCAAACACATTTCCAATGGCAAGATCAGACTCAATTTCAAATACATTATGTTCAAAGAGTCACCAGGAGAGGATAAAGTGGGCTGAGATTAGGGCAGCACATACCATAGAGGAGTTTGAAGGGGAGCGATTCAGCAGTAGTTAATCCTCTAGCAGCTGCATTGCAATTCAAGAATGAATGTGTGTGTGTGTGTGTGTGTTTGTGTGTGTGTGTGTGTGTGTGTGTGTGTGTGTGTGTGTGTGTGTGTGTGTGTGTGTGTGTGTGTGTGTGTGTGAGGCCATTCTATTTTCATTTTCTTGCTCTAGTTGAGCATTAAATACAGAAGAGCAAAATGAGGCATAATCTCAGTTCGAATACTATACGTGATAGTACTGTCTATGCAGAATTTTTTTTCTTTGCCTTTCCTTTGTACTAACACAAGACTTCATTAGTAGATACTTTAAGGCATTTCTACACATACAAGCTGTTGAACAGCAATGGCACATGCTAACAGCATATCCGAGTCACATTACCATTGGTAAGAAGGCTATAGGCATGATCCTAAGCCCAGGCATTAAAAGCAGCACTACCATGGTATGTAAGCTCTTAACTTTAACAACTGTCACTCAACAACTATAAGCAAAATGGGCATGAACCTGTGGGCCAAGGACTTTTCTTCAGCATGCCTGGTAATGTCTAAAATATCTTTCTTTTTTTGCCATTCGGAAAGTCTAAACTTCAGCAGTGGCGTATTTAGTTTCTTTTTCTTTCAAGAATTTAATTGTAATATCCTAAGAAAATTTCCATTCTCATTATTCCTAAATAATTGTGCTTACAGATTACTCAAATTCATATAGTGAAATTAAGCAGGAAGGATATAATCAATTAAAATAACATAGCTGATTATATGGTCATGTCTGATTAATGGGGAGCATAATGGTGCGTGTTATACCACTGTATAAAAGTCAAATACAAAAGTGGGTTGATCGTAACTAAAATGACAGCTAAAAAAGGTACATTTTGCTGCATCTGAGATGCATGGGGACATCTATATTAAGGCTGTAAATTAATACGCTAGCTGTAGAGAGATATACCATTACTGGTGCTAAGATGGACAGTATCATGATATAATTAGCGAGGTTAACAATGAACATCATTAAGTCTTTGGCTACAAGGTGGCACCACAAATATCTTTTTCTCTCCTTCATGAATGACAAAGAATGTTACAAGAATCAGTAGAATGAATGACAAAATACTACATGGTGAGTTGACTGAAGGTATAAGCTCTCATCATTTATCCTAGGTCAGTTCTACTCTGGCACAGGGAATATATTTCTGCTGGGCAGCAGCAGTTATTACTGACTTGTATTATAAGGAATGTGATAAGGACAATCTCAGTGATATCAGGCTCACTGAGGTGAAAACAGGGTGTGTGTGTGTGTATATATATATATATATATATATATATATATATATATATATATATATATATATATATATATATATATAAGACTGAAGGAGTGAGGCAAAATCTTCTGTGGGTGAATAAAGAACTGACAGTTCAATGATATTGCTACAGCCATCTGGAAGATGGCATACTTCGAAATCTCCTGATTGTAGGGATGCCCATAACAAAACAAATCAGTATTTTGAAAAGGAGACTCTGAGGTCATGTAATTAAATTCAACTGATGGGAATAGTAAATTAAACAAAAATCATATTTAACACAGTTTACATGCAGATGTCCAAAACCTTCGAAAATTGCTGTTCTGAACCTTTTATTTGTGTATGTATGCATCTGTGAAAGTATGCATGTCAGTATATATGTCAGCATTTATTTCTTAGCATTCAGAACTGTGGACACATACCTCTCAACTGTCCAGATTTTCTCAGAATGTTCAGATTTTTGACTCATATTTTTGGCCTATTCCTTATAAAATCTGTGTTTTTCTGACATATCATTTAGTATTAAAAATAATAACAGACATTTGAACTTCAAAGTTCATCACCTTAAAAATGCATGCTAATGCAAATCTGGATATTCTAGCAACTTTCTAAGTTTGTAAAATCAATATTTAAAATCTGTCCTTGATTTGGGGTCTTTTTCTCTCTATTATTTTTGGCTTTGTCCAGATTTTATATGCTAAGAGGTTGAGAGGACTGCATGGACTATTGTCACTTTAGGTTCATAGGTTGGCACTAGGCTATCAGCCCTAGGGCCTATACAAGCCTAGCCATAACAATTCCTCGGCTATTTCTTCCCACAATATTTAATTCCCTGGACCCCTGTTAATGATAGTTTTTCTCTCTGCTGCACTGATATGCAAAGTGTAAATAATATGACTATGGGGTAGCCAACAAATTCTGACATTTAAATCTTTGCCTAGTTCTATATCCAACTCCACCACCTTTTCTTATTCGACAGTAATTTGCAAGTAGAACTGATACATTACTACCCAGGCTGGTGAGACAGAGCACAAACATATCATCATCCGAGGAAAGAAAACATGTTGTTTGGTAATACTGAGCACATTAGATATTATACCAGATAGCTACAACATGAATTTTCAAACTTATATCAATTGAAAGAGGTTATACAACAACTGTGTCAAAAATGTTGTAGTCTGCACTTCCTGTATACCAACATAGGAAAAAGTTACTATCATCTACTTCAACTTGTTGGATAAGCAGATACAAGTGTATAGAAACCAATCAGTTGCAAGTTATCTAATTGAAGAACTGTAGTTGTTCAAATTTCAGAAGTACTATATATATGAACTGGAAGGTGTTCTTAGAATCATAATAATAATAATAATAATAATAATAATAATAATAATAATAATAATAATTACAGCAACCAACAAAACCTGGTTTCTTTAATTATAAACACTGTTAGTACTCACATGAAGTAAAACCCCTATATTAAAAATGTCATGGCTACTTTTCATCACTTATTTCCAAGCAAAAAGAAAAAAAATTATAGTGCATTTTCCAAAAAATAAACTAGAAATACTGCATTATGCTATGCTTCAAGGGAAATATCAGCATGACATTTTGTTTTATATCATATTAATCAAGAATCAATACCAAATACACTGCATTTTGTTAGAGTATCATAGGAATTATTATGAAATAAGAAAATAAAAGGAAATATCTGCAAAAGGGTGAGAATGACCTATGCACCTCCATACATACTAAGACCAATGTTAATGTAATTCTGGATGCTTACAGGGGCTCAGCTAAAGGGATGGACCAACATAAGCTAGATGATGGCATGCATAGTCTTCCAACTGATTTACAGACATGAAAATGATTTTAGACGAATCATACAAAACAAAATTATAAAAGAATTTTGTTAAATGCCCTCTTCCTGTTGAGTTAATTTGCCCATCTGACTTACTGGAGTTTTTAGTCAAAAGAAAATCTAGTTATTCCCATGTTGACTGGGCTACCCTAAAACAAAGTTGTTTTTAAGTATCAGTTAGCTCATAGGTGTCAGGTGATAGCTGGCTCTGTTTTATAGTACAGTTTGTGAGTTTACAACTTAACATAATGTTTTAATAAAAAAAAAAAAAAAAACACTGAATGCATTGTTTTCTAAACAGTTGGGTGCAATAACCATACTAGGTCTTTTTTTTTTTTTTTTTTTTTTTTTTTAGTAGACTAAGCTTTATTCTTTCCTCTTTCAAAGAAATCCAGTTTATCCTCTTACTTCTACTTTAAATAACCATCTTGAGCAGATTTGGAGAAAACAGGTTGCTTAAAAAAAAAAACAAAACAAACAAAAAAACAAACAAATAAATAAATAAACAAACAAGCTACTCCTAGCATTGCATGACATTCTGAAGACTCTTTCAACAACCATCAAATGAATCTCTATATTACTTTACCACACAATAACAGTACTGATTTTACACATGATACTTCACTCCTGTAATCAATATGTTTCTTCCACCAGTTCAATGAAGACTTTTGGCTTTTCCCAGTTATGGGTTGCCACAGCAGAACTCCGGTCCGCTCATGATTGGCAGTAGATTTTTATGGTGCCGAGTTGCCAGCCCGACATCCAGCCTTCAAAGAAGGCACCCACCAGTTCACCAGTTCAATGAAAAGGTGGTTAAATTAGTATTCTTATATGGCTAATTAAGAAACTGAAAGCATATTTCTGCTGACTAATGTTGTCCATATTTATAGCATGTATATAATGCATATTTCTGCTGGCCAATGTTGCCCATATCTAGAGCATGTTGTTTTTCTTTTTGGCTTTTTCCAGTTTGGGGTCGCCACAGCGGAACTTTGGTCCGCTAATGATTGGCAGTCAATTTTTATGGTGCCGAGGTGCCAGCCCGACGCCCAACCTTCAGCGAAGGCACGCCCATTCACACGTCTTTCGAACACCACTCGACCATGGGGAGGACTTGCAGACTCCACAGAGAAGGCACTCCAGCTGAGAATTGAACAGGAGAACCTCTTGCGGTGAGGCAATCACGCTATAGCTGCACCACCGCAGCTTTTGTCCATATCTATAGCATGTATATAATGTATATTTCTGCTGGCTAATGTCCATATCTATAGCGTGTATATAATGCATATTTCTGCTGACTAATGTTGTCCATATCTATAGCATGTATATAATGCCTGCAGTAGCAGCAAAGGTTGTCATTGCAGCATCAAGGGGTGGTTCGTTTTATAACAGTCAAAATAAACTTCATTTTTTTCTGAACAGATTGCCTTTTATTATAAAAGAATGCATAAATGTGTTAATAGTGACAGCTTCAATGTATGAAGTAACAAAGTGGAACCTCAGAGAGGCTTATTTTTATTTGAATGAAAATGACTTGGATAAAGGTTTGATATAGAGTATAATACATTTAGGGTTCTTTTTTGCATATGAAAATGTACAAATGAGAGGAAAACTGTCTGTGTAGTATTTAGGGGATTAACATTGAAAGGAATTATTTTAGCTAGCATCCCAAATGTATGATAAACAACATTCCTTGCAGGCAGTATTTGACAGTAGTTAGGAATACAATCAGTGGCACATTCCTGGATGAACACAATTCATTACATGCATATCTGACCCAGGAAAACTTGAATAAAGGAAATGTTATTGATTACATAAATAGCGTTTAACTAGGCTACATTATTTAGAGGGGAACAATAATAATGTGGCCACCACTTCAAGTTTGACAATGCAGTATCTGAAAAACATATGCAGAAGATGCATACATGTCTAGCATTTTTAATTAAATATTGTGCAGAACTTTATAAAACTAAAAAAAAACATGGGAGTAATGTGGAACATACTGAGTTGATGTAGAGTTAACAAGCCATATAACAGCTATGGAAAGTGATACAGAAGCTAACGTCCAACTTATGTAATATGATATTATCAAATAATATTGATGAGCATATTAAAATGTATATCTGCCAAATGGAATATGTGTGGGGGTCACCAATGCATGCATATTATTGATAGAATATACATGAGTTGTTTAATGACATAGAGAAGGTATCTCAATAAATGTTGAGCATCTGTTTTCATATACATGAACTCTGACTACAGCTTGGAACAGATATTGTCCAAAAAGACTATTTTGTGAAGGGGTTTGCACCTAGCACCCTTTGTAACTTATCCTTATCAGTTTATAGGTCAATATTACTCTATAATGCAAAGAAAAGTCAAACCGTTATTTATTTAACTTGTGTATCTATATATATATATATATATATATATATATATATATATATATATATATATATATATATATATATATATATATATATATATATATATATATGGGTGTAGGACCCTGTATTAAATATACAGTGTCCTAGTACCCTACAGATTGACATCAGAATGCTGAACACACTCAGAATGATATATTCTGGACATACTCTGTGGT
This sequence comes from Protopterus annectens, assembly GCF_019279795.1. Taxonomy (NCBI): domain Eukaryota; kingdom Metazoa; phylum Chordata; order Ceratodontiformes; family Protopteridae; genus Protopterus; species Protopterus annectens. The sequence continues at coordinate 1,662,119,089 of NC_056739.1, forward strand.
TTACCACAGTGTGGAGCAAACCAACAGCAAGTGTTTCTGTAGGGGGGGCCGTCATCATATAGGGGGCTATACCCCCACACTCCCTGCTAATTATATATACTAACTCTGAGAGCCAATAATCCCCAGGGAAGGAAATATTCCCCTATCTGGAGATTGTCAATCTCGTATACCTGTTGACCCCTGTCGACCATTTGGTATTGCCCTATAGGGGAGACCTGAGGTGGTATTTATACTATTAGGAAATATTTAGCAAAGGCATTAAGGAACTTCCTCTACTGTCTCATGAAGCAGATGTGCTTTTCATGTTGTACTTCTGGTTTCCATTCTGAGCACAGTGGTGGCTCACAGAATCCAGTAGTATGATAGAGGACAAGGAGAGTGCAGCGATGGGCAGCAAAATGAGATTCAAATCCTCTATCATTGAGGAAATTATGGCAATGTTTATATCGGAGGAATGGGTCAAGAAAGGGCAGGCAGGTAAGCCTGCTGAGGAAGGTGCAGAGTAAATGATCAAGCTTTCTCAAAACAATAATGTAGACGTAAAGGCTTGGGAAAAGATCTATCAGGAGAGTCTCTTCAGAGATGATGTGTTAGTGCAAGAATGTGTTGTTTCAACCCTTTATTCAGGAGGGTTGTGGGAAGACATATTGCTGGAGTTAGTAAATGAAAGTGAGCTAGAGAGTAGAAAATACATGTCCTGGGGAGATCTTATGAAAAAGATACAACAATATGAAGAGATGGTCATGAAAGGTAAATCCTATGCAGAGATGGTGATGTCAGGAGCCAAAACAATGAAGGAAGACATTATGGGTATAAAAGAAAAAGAGAGCTTTTACAGTATGTAAAAATTAAAGAGGACTTTGAAGTGGACAGATATAAAGTATGGGATGAAGTAATTTCAACCTTGGAGAATCAAAGCCAGTGAGGCAAGAGATTTTATGCATATAAAAAAGAGACTTTTTGTTGCATTATATTTGAGACTGGTCAAATAGTGGAGACATTTTTGGATGAATAGAAGTAGAGAAAAAATAATGCACCATGGAGTCTTCTGTATTCAAAGCATCTTATAGAAAGACAAAAAAATCAATGTACAATTTAGGACTTAAGTAGATAAAGAGACTTTGAAAGGAAATTTATTGAAATTATGTAAAAATGTATTGGGTGTATCGAAAGTGTAGGATAATAGAAGTTTACAGATTGGAGCATGGGATTGTAATGTCATTTTGAAAATTGAAAATGAGAGTGTTGTACATTTACTGAGTATTATAACTGCTGATGGAAATAGGAGTATAGTGAAATATTGGAGCCAGTCTAACATATTTTTTGTGTGGTAAAAAAGATCATTTAATTGAAAATTGTAATAAAAGAAGATGTTTTCATGTGGGAAAATTGGACATGATGCAAGGTATTGTGAAATGAGATGTTATAAATGTAATAAAATAGGTCATTATGGGATATAATGAAAAAGGAGATAAATAAGAGTAGATGCTATGGAAGCAGTAATAGAGAAAGATCAAAAAAGATTTGGATGAACAAAAACACTTAGAAGTAAGGGGAATACAAATAGTGACTATGGCTAAAGAATTAGTGGTACAAGAAGTGAGCATGCAGGAAGAGTTTAATGCAGGACAATGGAACAGAAGATTCAGATTTGAATGACGATGGTATTAAATGGAATATAGTAAAGCAAAAAAGAAATTCAATTGAGAAAAAAAGACTACCAGAAAGGAAAAGGAAAATTACAGAAGGAATTTAAAAAAAAGAAAGGGAAAGTTTGAAAAAATATGTCATTTAAGGTAGAATTATGTGTAAAGATTTAGCATTAAATGTGAATAGTTTTAAAAAGGTAGAGAGAAGAATAGGGATTTTGCAGTAGTGTAAAGATAGTGATGCCATAACTTTAGAAGACATTAGACATTTTTCTGAAATAGAAAGATATTAAACCAAAGTGTGGTGGGGAAAAATGTGATATGGAATTTTGGAAGGGAGACCTTTTCACGAATTATCATATTAAATAAAGATACAATTAAGGTGTTAGATATTATGTTTGTTATAAGTGGGGGAGGTACTGTTATTTACTTAAGATGGATGGACAATTTTATTAGAGTTATTGCAATATATGCATATGTAACAAGGAGAGAGAAGACATGTTCAAAAATATAATTCAATATGAGACAGTTAATATGGAGATTATGGTTGCAGGGGATTTTAATTATAAGACCGCAAAAAAAGGCATATGATGTTAGACTGGATAGTTAAACATTTGGAATTCAGAGAATTGGAGGTACAGAACAGGAGATAAAACAACTGAATTTTTTTTAGAAAATTTAATAATAATTAAGCAAGATATGATATTGACAAGATTTTCAGATCATAGAGCAATTTGATATGAAAGAATTTTATGATTGGTCAGAATGGTGGTTAAATTTTAAACTGAAACAAAAAAATGCTATGTGACATGGGAGAAAAAATATATATATAGGGAAAATAGAGTGTAAGAAGTTGAGTAATGTTACAATTGAATGTCTAGAGAAGAACAATGAAAATGTTTTCATCAAGGAAGAGAAATGACACGAGTTGAATAAGAAGAATAGAGCATCTACTGTATCAACAAATATATTTTTAACACAGAATAAAAGAAGAAATAATGCCATATTTATGCAAAATAATAAAACAGAACAATATTATGAGAGAAATTAAAGATACAGCAGGTATAAGAGATAATTCATTGGATGAGATTATGAATATTATGACATTATTTAAAGAAAAGAAGTTAAAGATGTGGAAGGAATGGAAAAGAAGATAAATGCATTGTCTGATAGGATAATAAGGATTTAGAAAAGTAAATAAACATAGATGAATTAGAACAGGTTTTAAAAGTAATGAATTTAGATTTTGGCTGCAGTACAGGATGGATTAGAATATAGAAGGTACATACATTTGACTATAGGGCAAAATGGTTTGTAAAGTTACTAAATGAATGATTAAATAAAAGTTTTATGTATAAAGAGTTATGTAGGGGGGCTAGATTTATATGGAAAAAGGTAAGAAAAGAGATATACAGAATTGAATGCATATTCTATTAAATAATAAAGATTATACGATGTTTATGAAAGCTATATAAAACTATATAAAAAGGAATGGAAGAGAAAGTAGATAAAGTTGTAAATGAAAATGTGTTTGGTGTTACATGTAAAAAGGTTCAAGATTTATTATTAATAATTAGGGAATTAGCGGAAGATATATTATTGAGAAATGTGAAGGTGAACGTGATGGTATGAGATTTATGTAAAGCCTTTGATTCAATTCATCATTCAATATTATGGGATTTATAATATAAGTAAGAATGTTAAGAATGCATGTCTGCTTATAAGAATAAGTTATAAGTAGCTAAGTGAAGCTATACAGTTAGAAAGGGGCATTAGACAAGGTTGTCCAATAAGTGGAGTATTATTTGTTCTAATGATGAATGTAATATCCACGTATATGAATATAGAAATAGAAAAAATGAGTTTTATTTCAAATTAAGGGATAAAAATGCCTATTTTGTTAAATTATGCTGATGACATTATCATGATTTCCAAAGATGAAGCAAGTATGAATGACGTGATAAAACAATTACAGGAGATTATTCAAATTGTAGAGTCTGTATTAGGTGAAGAGAAAACCGCTGAAGAACAACACCGGTCACTTACTGAATAAACTTTAATATGAAGCGCTTTTCATCTTGCTCTATACCAAGTCTTCTTCAGGTACAATTATATTTATTGGAACCAATTAAATACAAATTGCACCAGTTATGTAATAGCCTGACATAAGTAAAAACATAGCCCTCTCTCTTCAAATACAGGCTAAAAATCTAATATATAACCCATATATTGAAGGTGACTAAAAACACAACATTTAAATAAGGCACATTTAACTCAATTATTACATGTAAAAAATATACTAAAAAATATATTACAAATAATATATTATAATATTTTAAAAAATATGTATTAAACAAAGACAAAAGCCAAGGTTTAGGATTTGAGGTGAGTATTGGTGGAACTAAATTTAATATGGAAAAATTTAAGATCGTCAGAATAAATTCTGGAAAACAGGAAATCATAGATTCTATTTGGAAAGAGAAAATAAAGAAAATGAAAGATGTGTCTGTTTTGGAAGTCTTTAAGGCTTTCCTTTAAAAAGAAGTTTATTTAATTAATTCTGTACTATTAGCCAAGATTACTAATTTAGGGTGGCCACGGTGGTGCAGCCATTAATGTTGCCACCTCACAGCAAGAGGTTTTCCGGTTTGATTCTCAGCTGGGGTGCCTTCTGTGCAGAATCTGCATGTCCTCCCTGTGGTCATGTGGGTTTCCTCCAGGTGCTCCGGTTTCCTCCCAAAGACATTCTGTAGGTGGATTGGATACTCCAAATTGGCCCTATGTATGAGTGTGTGCACGAGTGTGCCTTCTGTGGAAGGTTGGGTGCCAGGCTGGCACCTCAGCACCATAAAACTCCACTGCCAATCATGAGCAGACAGGTGATCCACTGTGGCGACCCCTAACCGGGGAAAAAGCCAAAAGAAGAAGAAGCCAAGATTACTGATTTAGCTGCTGTTTTTAGTGTTCCATTGAACTTAGAGAAAGAAATATATAATATATTCATTTACCTGGGTTTCAACATTGAACCTCATGAAAAGAGGGGTTCTATATGTGAGAAAAGAAAAAGGAGGCCTGAGACCAATATATCCTATACTATACTATGGCATCATTAAACTAACTAAAGTAATGGAATGTTTAAAGGAAAATTAGGTTTCTTTATTAACAAAAAAATTAAGTTTAAAGTATAAAATGGAATGGCTGACTTTTTCAATTCAAAAGAAGGAGGATTTGTTGTAACTAAAGAAATGGAAAAGTATCAAGATAAGATTATATTGTGGAAAATAAATATGAAATAAATTGAAAATGAAAAAAGAGTGGTATAATAAGATTATGGAAAAGTAATACAGGATATACCCTTGGAAAGAATTAAATATAGAAAAACGGAATGTTATTATGGCAAGAATGGAAATATATTAGTGAAACATAGAGAGTCAAGATTTCTTATGGAGACTGACTATACAAAAATTAGTGGTAAAGGCAAATATGCCGTATAAAAGTATAAAAGATAGAGTATGTTTATATTGTGGTAAGCATGAAACATTTGAATATTGAGTCCGATTATATTGTAGTGAGTTTGAAACATTTGAACATTTTTTAGAGTAAAAGAGCTAAAATATTAAGGGAAATTTATAGATAGGAATTATGTGGAAGGAGTTAAAGAGGTAAGAAATTTAAACATGGACATGACTGAAGTTGTCTATTACAGAAACAAAAGGAAACAAATAGGTAGAAATAATTGATAAAAATATGTTGTATATCATGGTTAATTTGGAATCAGAGAGTTAAGAAAATCTGGGACTGGGAAATAATATTGGAAAAGCTAACATTTTGGTTGTGGAAATTGGAGTGAGAGGTCCAGAAATCAATAGTACATATATATATATATATATATATATATATATATATATATATATATATATATATATATAGTAAACAATGAAAAATGCATACATAATATACATAAAGAAGCATGTAAATAACTATGTTTGTCTAAATAAAGGACCCTTACTCTTTTAGATAGGAAGCATGAGATATTTTACATTCACCTAAGCTACCACCGGCTTTAGCAGATGTCTTGGTAAAAAGTCTCATCTAAAGGACAACATGCTCAGGAGTCCAGCATCTTTCTTATACTTCACTGTCAGCAATGGACTTACCTGGGGTGGGAAGATAACATGCATCCATCTCTACCAAAGGTAAATATGCTAACTGCTGCACCACTGACTCAGACTAGTTAGGGAAAAAACTCTTGATGAATATAGGAAGTATTGCACTTTAAGCTACTATACAAATATTTGCAGAGATCCTTGGCTGAAAACTACTTCTGATAGGTCTGTCACCTTATTTTCTGCAATGACACAACCAAACCATTAAGGGAAACAATGACTGACTTGAGGCAGTACTGGACCACTGGTATAAAATGTTAAATAAGAGTGTTGTACCTACAGACGTTTAATAATGTATGCATTATTCATTTATTAAAAATGATACTCTTGTTATAAAATGGAACAGAGGAGGTTCTGTTTATGTAACTTTAAATGCAATTTATATTTAGACATAAAGGAGAATGGGGTGCTTTTCATTTATACATGTTTGGGAATGCCAATGAAGTAGCAGGAGAGGCCGGCTTAAAAATGAACACAGAAAGGTGGGGTGGAGAAAGACAGGGAGAACAGCATCATGCACTTTATTACCATGCTGTTGGAAGAAAGAACAGTCAGAATGCAAGAATGCAAATAAATGCATCTACATTTGCGTACAGTATTTTCAGGAATATCCTGTCAGCTGTGCACTGGGCAAGTGTTTAAGCAACAGCACTTAGATGAAACACAAGCTTACTGAATTAAAATGGATTGGTGTGAACAGGTTTTGTCCCTTTCCTAATATGCCACAGTCTTTGTTATAATAAGTTTGGATTTGTGGCATGTAATGATCCTTGTGTGGACAGTATGAAGAACACTGCTCCTCATGAAACACAAATACCAAAAAACAAGTTGATTGCTTTTCTTGTGATCAACTTACATTTCAGGGAACTGGGTGCTAGAAAACTAATATAGACCTACACTTAGATTTTGTAATTTACAAGCACTGTTGTTCTAGTATAGTACAGCAAATGTTATTAAAAATATATGTATGGGAGAGATAAGACAGTTATTGTGCCTTACCTCCTATAATGAACAAGCAAATGGGGGTGAACGATTTCAAGTGACACAGCAGTCAGTTTGAAATTTACAGCTCTTCTATATGGCACTGACTTTATTCCTAATATAACTTGTTGACTTGTGAAAGTGAATATAAAGTTTCAGATGTCTCTTAATATGTCACCACAATTTTTCACTTAAGTAAAACAACAGTGGTTAAATCCTTTGAGTGCCTTTAATCAACCTTTCACTCCATGATGTTGCTGTTTGACTGTGGTCCTTCCTATTAGGTTCCTCTGATTCCAATAGCTGCAGTTAGATACCGTGTTGTTAAGCACACACACACACACACACACACACACACACACACACACACACACACACACACACACACACACACACACACACACACACACGCACACACACACACGCACACATCGTTTACTTCAAAATGTTGATGGTCACAACATCAAAACCGCTTACAAAAACTCTGAAATGCACCTTCTCAAAGCCTCAAATGCCGATATTCTGAACCGCAAAATCTCTCCCGCTTTTTGACCCATGTTAGCACTAGTCTGTAGGTGTGGCACACTTGGAAATGCTGACACTCAATGTTTTGTCAATTTTCAGAAGTTTTGGTGGTACAGGTTTTGCGGAAACGTTTCGGCAGTGTACATATTCGATTATTTGCAGTTGACATTTTAAAGTTAAGCCATACATATATATATATATATATATATATATATATATATATATATATATATATATATATATATATATATATATATATATATATATATATACATATATATATATATATATATATATATATGTGTGTGTGTGTGTGTGTGTGTGTGTGTGTGTGTGTATATATATACATATATATATATATATATATATATATATATATATATATATATATATATATATATATATATATACAACTCAAAGAGAAGAGAGGAAAAAAAAACTCTGCACTTGAGTGCACAATAAAATTATAACAAGGCACTCAAGATAATGACAAGATGCAGAAATTTTGGCAGCTGCTTAATTTTCCAGTCAGTATGTCACAGTACAATTAAAAAAATGCTTGCAGGTAAATAGAAACAGGATTCCTCCACATTTTTTTCTGACATATTTGCTTGTTTGAACTATCTATAATGAGCAAGATTTCCAGGGGACTATCTAACATTATATTCTCTTATATAGGGATTGAATTCGATTAAACTGAAAATCTGGCAAATCTAGGTATATGGATCATTATATAAAAGTGAAGACTTACTGTAATTCCCAATGAGTATTAAATATGAATATGCAGTCATACTAAAAACACATATGCTGATACCCGAATTAAAATGCACTTATTTTAAAACATTTCTAAATTTTGGTTAGTAAAATGATATAGCAACTTATTACATACAGTGACTAAACTGCATATTAAACATTTATCTTTCTTTTTTTAAGACAAGTGAAAAATTATTTTTGTGATTATTATTATTATTTTTGCTTACTAGAATCTAATGTAATGATGTCAGAATACCCAAAGGGAGTACTAAAATTCCACATTAATCCACATTTTGTACTTTTTTTTATAATTATTAACATAGAACAAATGAAATGTATGGAGGCAAAGGATATCTCCACTTTTATGGCAACTGATAAATATTTCTTTGCAGAAATTTCTGTGTTACTCTCCTTCAGATTCTGTTCCCAACTCGAATCTAGTTAGTAGACAGATTATGTTTTCCTGAGGCCCGCTGTCTAAGAGCTGTAGCATGGTGGGTTAAGAAGTAAATCTGGCTTCATTATAGTAATATAAGATACATTCAGGAAAATAAGCAGTTAAAATGCATGCCAATGCCTTGCAATTAGAGAATTGTTTTGAGCAATACTATTTAATTTTTTGTGTTGGAGTTTGCTGCTGATAAACATACGATGATAAAATGGCTCTGTCGTGTTTTATGTTTGACAAAAAATGTCTCTCTCAACAATACAAAAATGGTAGTAACATGTGCCACGCTGCCCAGCATAGTGAAATATAGAAGCAGTATGTGATGATAATGACTGCTGCACATTTATGCCAGCCTACTAAGCAATCAAACCCTCTGAATAATGGGTGAAGGTAGAGACACACACCTTATAATGAGCTTCACAGCCAGCTCTGTGTTGGTATGTAAAAAGCATAAACATTTCAACTTTGGAGAGACAAATTGCACAGGACGCAACAGACAAACAATCCTACTGCTTAAGATAAGAACTGTCCTGCACCTGGCTTCTAACATGAACTATGATTTGACTGAGTCTTATATTTTGGCAGACAACATTACAAACACATAAACCGCCTCCTAATTTTGGAAGCAAATCCTATTCATGATGTATTTGTTAGCTGAATACTGTTAAGACATCCAAATGGTAAGAATGTCTGTACCTGCCACAAACAAAAGATATCTCTCAGGTATCATCAACTCCAGAGGGAAACAACAGAACTTCAATTTTTTTTGTTTAGTTTCTTTTCCACAAACATTCAGCATTCTCAGAAAGCAAATGCTTTTAAAGAAGGTCCTAAAACTGTGAACAAAAATATTCCTTTTCTTTCCTTGGTTTTCTTCTACTGTTCCTCCTAATGTAGTGGCAGGGCTTTGATACATTTCATGATGCATTTATGTGAGGCTTGTTAGAATGAGGAGAGAGATTTAAGCTTCCAGACAACAGGAAGTCCAGTGACTGCTGTGATAACCAGATCTGATGTGTGGTTGTAACAGGAAGCCGAACAACTTCCCTCCCACCCAACACCCTCCCACTCATCTTCCCCAGGAGGAATTAAAGGCGGACAGCAGTAGGAATTAAGTAAGGAACATCAACAGTCAAATAAAGCATCAGTAGCTGTAGGATTAAAAAGATGCCAAGAGATGGAGTAGCCAGGGATCCTCTGCCACAGTCTGAAGGATCTTCCTGCAAAGACAAAAATGCATATTATCACACAGAAAGTGACAGGATAGCTGTCATTACAAACAAGTATGCTTTTTCTTGAGAAGTCACACTTTCTGAATACTGTCTACTCATGCATATGATAATATAACACATATCCACATGTCATGTACCACAGTCTGATGCATTTTAGCAGCTTCATTTCATTTAAGGAGTTATTTTTCTTTTATTCTCAAAATGCATTGTAGTATTATATCATACGTACTGAATTTTTGGTAGACTAAATCACTGTACAATATTTGAAGAATGAAAACCTTGCATACTTGCTACAGTTTATGGTACATAGTTCTCTCAGTTAAATTTATGACAGTAAGATGAAAATAGTCATTTATCTGATATTAGACTCAGCAAACTGAAATATCTTCTGTGCCTGTATAACATTATATAATCTTGTACTTTCAGTGTAACTGCCAGTGGCATAATTTCCCTTTTGAGTACACAGGAAAGAAATGGATAAAGTATAAAGGGGCACAATTATTAATCAGATAAGATACATGGAATTCAGAAAGGTGGCTGTGGGGTGTATATGATGTGTACACCTCATGGTAATCTTTCTGCATTCAGAAAGAGATCTAAAATGGTGATTTTCCATGAAGACAGCAGTACTAATTTCATATTGCAATGTATCACTGTTCCTTATGATGCACATACTAATCTCACATTGCACTGTATCCCTGCTCCTTATGATGGCCACACTAATCTCACACTGCATTGCATCACTTCTCCTTATGATGCACACACTAATCTCACACTGCATTTTATCACTGTTCCTTATAATGCACACACTAATTTCACACTGCATTGTATCACTGCTCCTTATGATGCACACACTAGCCTCAAACTGCATTGTATCACTGCTCCTTATAATGTGCACCCTAATCTCACACTGTATCATCGCTCCTTATGATGCTCACATTAATCTCACACTGTAGTGTATCATTACTCGTTATAATGCACAGAGAAATCTCACATGACAGTGTATCATTATTCTTTATGATGAACACAGTAATGACACACTGCATAGTAGCATTGTTCCTTTTGATGTGCACACTAATCTCACAGTACATTGTATCACCGCTCCTTATGATGCATACACTAGTCTCACAAGGCAGTTCATCACTGCTCCTTACCTTGCACAAGGTAATGTCACAATGGCAGTCTATCAGTACTCCCTGTGATGCACACACTAATCTCACACTGCTGAACATCATTACTCTCTAAGATGCATACAATAATCTCATACAGCTGTGTTTTGCTACTCTGTATGAGTTATGTTTTCTGCTTAACCCTACTCAGGTGCATGGAAGATAATACGAGAAATGCAGTCCAAACTAATAATAACAGGTAAGTCCTAGCCTTTTATGTTTTTTGATGATCACATAGTTGGCTTGAAACTATGAGAATACATCATGGTTAGGGCTTAGAAATAGCTGTACTCAAGAATACTGTTAATGGTAACCCTTCTGCTAAGTAATGTAGTTGATATCCATTGTCATAAGTATCTGTTAGTGCTTCTCCTGTTCATTATAGCAGTGTCAGTTGGGAGGAGAGGAATAATTAATCACTGTCTACATAGTGAAAGGGTGTTGATTTGCAATGTATATTCCTTAAGTCTGCATTTGAAAAATAATGTGTAGTTAGACTTATACATTCATAGTATATCACATTAACTTCTATAATACATTTCTGTTTCCAGTTTATATAACCCATGGAAATGAATGGTGTCTCTTTTTCTTACAAGTTATTAAAATATCGAATATGAGAAACTTCCTGCAGTTCATAACACATTTCAGCACAGCAATCTGAGATTTTTTTTGTTCAACTGCACATGCTGTTTTGGATCATATCTTATAAAAACAAATGCTATAAGACTTAGGAAAATAGAAAATACTGTCAAATAAAATATCAACTGCTCTATATACTTAGAAGAATAAGAACTTTCACAGTGTTTAGTATTCGATGGAACCTTTAATTTATAGCAGTCCTGGATTTATTTAAATTTTCAAGGCCATGCAAAACTATTCAGGTAATAAATGCAATGGAATTCCATCTGATTCAGGTGTTCCCATGCCACTGTCTTGCTATACCAATTACAAAGTTCACCAAATCCAAACCAATGAAACACAAAAAACAAACCAGCTAAAGCAAAGCAAGACGAGTAGAAACACAATGAGAGCTGACAAAATACAAAAAAGACGTTTAATGAGCGCTTTCCGTGTGGACTGTGCCTCACCTTCTTCAGACAAAATAAAATTCAATTAACAGTTCATTTATAGTGAATTAAAATCAGATCAATTAATTAATAATGCTTCATTGTGAATTAAAGGAAAATCACAACCAAAATCTCCTAAGCAAGTAGATAAGAAGAATACTTTGAAAGCATATAAATAATAAAAAAAAAAAAAAATATATATATATATATATATATATATATATATATATGTATTAAAAAGTGCATCAAGAGGTTAATGAAAAATAAGCATTAAACCAACAAAAAATATATATACATAATTCTATGTGTACCCAAAATACTAAGCAGTCAGCTAAAAAACATCTAAGTTAGAAAAAATCATAAAATATATATAATAAAATAATATAATGCCACAAATTTATGTTAAAACATTTCAAAAATGGAAAAAATGTTAGTTATAACATTAAATAAATATTAATCTTATATGCACTCATGTGTTAAATAATTGATTAGTACAAAAGTACATAAAAAATACAAAGTTCACCAATCATCAAAGAACTGTGTCAAAATGTATGAAAAAATAACTGCATACAGCATGACTAGGAACCATTTTGGGCACGCCAAACATTCACAAAATATCACTAACTCACTGTTTATATATATTTTGTAACAAATATTTCATAAACAGATCCATTAGATATTTATATGGATAGAAAAGCAACATTTTTATAAGTCCCATTAGTTCTTACATTAAAGATCCCTGTCATTTTTATAGAAGTTTAAAGCTGTTCCAAATGTTAGCATAGCAGCGGAATGATTTGTTGAAACAGCTGTAATGTCTTTATATACTAGTATTCCAAATGACCAGAGAATGCAGTGAATAAAGCAATACATGGCATGTGAGATTTGTGTACTATTGATCTGATAGTGATTAGTACCCTTTGAGTTTTATTTGAAAAGAAAATATATTACCCAAAAAAGAATTTGTTATGGAGTCTTCTGTAGCTTTATCTTATACAAGTATGCTAAAGGCTGAAATGGGAGGAAACAAACCTCTGCTAATTGTTTTTTTTTAATAGGAAAGTAATTAGTTATCTCTTTTTATTGAAGATTTGTTAGTTTTATGAAAAGGGACAAACTTGGAATCATTTGAAAAATTTACAACACTGAATTTTTAAAGTACGTATTTATTTTTATATAAAATAAGATGCAATATTTGGATGTAGAAGTTGACAGGATATGATTAAATAGAGACTAGAGTCAGCTATTTATACAAGAGACACACTTGAATGTTTAACACCACTTTAATAGTGGGCATCCCTTTTCATTAAAATAAGTGTAATCATAAAAACATAAGACTATCAAGAATCACTTCTGAATATGTCATTTTTTTTTTCAAAATGAGAAATAGATATTATTGGATTTATCTGTGGAGACAAGATGTTCCAAGAAACTGCATTAATGTCTATTAGTAAGCAGGCTACAAAAGAAGGGCCACAACATTTTTTATCATATTTAAGGATTATTTGGTGGCTGATACTCATGGAACTAAGAAAACTGGTTTAACTTTTTTTTTGTTTTTTGACTTATTTCCTGGATGCTACAGATATTTAAAGAATAATGTAAGACAAATAGAAAGTAGTGTCATGGAATGAGGAACTAGTGTATACAGTAGAAAATAGACCAAGATTTGAGAACAAAATAGGAAATAATTTAAAATACTTCTTAGAAAAGTATGGAAATCTTGAACAAGGGTCTTAATAAAGGGTAGATTTCATTGTAGTGCTTTTTCACAATAATGATTTTTTGACTTTACATCTTACTTTTTTGTAGCATCTGAAAAAAACCTATTTAACATTAACAGCCACTTTGTCATTATAAAAATAAAGTTTATCTTGCATGATGTGTTGGGTATGAAGGCGTTTATGTTGGTAAATCAGCATATAACCTTCCATAGCATATTTGTGTTTAGAAGTATACTACCAACATAAAAATGAACATAATGCTTCTGTGACACCTGTGCCCTGGCCCAGCAATCAAGGAGCCTCAATCCTCACCACTAACACCAGAGAGGGCATCTCATATATGAGAAAAAGATAACAAATACACTCAGTAAACTGCAATTTCCCTTAAGAACACACAGAGATCTCAGCCAGATGGGCAAACTAAAATCTCCAGCATGCTCTCTGTCCAACCAGTGCTTTGCGTCCATGCCCAAGTAGCTGACACACACACACTTTGAGATAAGAGTTTACACAACCACACAGACACTCCTGGGGAAGGCTGGCACAGGTTCTCCAGCTGTGCTCCTTTTACCCAGACTATATGGTAGTAATTACTGCCACCACCCAGCTAATAGTTATCAGCTACTCAAAAGCCCTTAACAGGGTGTCCAATTATTACTGTGCAATATTATTTTCCAATTGGTAATATAGCCCACGGCTAAAGCTAAGCAAAAAACAAACAAGCGTACGAGTCCAGGACCTCACGAAGCTGCAAGGGATAAATCCACAAATTGTATCTGCAAGAATCTGCAAAGGATAAGTCCACAATTTATATCTGTATGGACGAACTTTATTTTAAAACGTTTTCGCCTCCGTACCAACAGAAGCTTCATCAGACAAGAAAGAAAAAACGCCAGTTGAATTCAATTTAAAACATTAACTAAGGAAATGATGTCATTTCCTTAGACACAACTTTTGAAAAATTAAAATAGTAAATTACTCATTCTTGTGCCTCACATAAACATCTATGTATAACCATATAATATGACAAAAAATCAACATATCAGAATATAAATTTATAATATATATACAAACGCTAACCACCATTACCTAATGGACTCTCTCTAACCATGTAAATATATAATGACAGTCCAATGGCAATTTATCAACCAATATATACACTTTAGAGTGGCTTTGCACAATTTTATCAAAGGCATGCAAGTACTTATACGAGCTTAAATTATCTCTACACAAACCAGACACAGTTAAAAGGTTTTAAAATATTTAATAATAAATAATTAAAACCACAAGGCAATACTTTCTACTACATACACAGACAGTGCTAGTCAATAGTTCAGAGAGCACACAGAAATACTTAGAATAAATCAGTAGTACAGTTCTGACTTCACAGAAAAACACTTAGTCTAATATTTCTAATTTCTAGTTATGTCTAGGAGATAACACAGTTCTAACAAACTACTTACATAAAGAGAGCTTAAGGCAGTGCTGAGCTGGATGTTCAAGACAAAAATACTTAATATCTGGTTCTCACTGTTTAAATTGAAACTGCATCATTTCACACTTTCCTGGTGTTCCCAGGCTGACAGAAACTGCATTTATATTATTTTACACTTAGAGCAATAAAGGACATTCCACATGTAAATTCTGGTCATTAACTTTAGTCTTAGAACAACAGGCAGGAAGCCTTCATCTAGCCGGACTGGAGCTGACTTTAGATCAAAGGGTCTACAACATGCTTTTACTGGATCAGTAGAGAGCACTGTTGACACATTTTTCTAACAGCATTTTTTTCATTTAAGACAACAAGCCTGTGATTCACATTCATATTTACAAATGATAGAGTTACCTGCACAATTCTATCTGGCTAAGCTGGCAGCCTTCACCCTTCTCTACCAGTTTTCACATCCCCCCCCCCCAGAGAACTTAATCTAGTTTTCTAAGTGACCTTGAGAAACACCACTTGAAAAGGTTAGGTCTATTGAGTATAACTACCCCATTCCCTGTCTTGACAGCCCATCTACATTGGCATTGTTACTCCCACTGCAGTGCTGCACTGACATATCATATGCTTGCAACCACAGGCTCCATCTTAGCAACTTGGCATTTTGCTGCCTGGTTCTGTTTAACCATGTTAGAGGGTTGTGATCTGTCATAACAGTGAATTTCCTTCCATACAGATAAGGCTGAAGTTTCTTCAATGCCCCCACTATGGCTAGACATTCCTATTCTACAGATGCATAGCATTCCTCCCTAGGTTTGAGCCTACAACGGAGATAAAATACTGGAGGCTCTTCCTCCTCTGAAGAAATCTGGCTAAGTACAGCCCCCACACCATTTATTTATTTTATTTATTTATTTAACATTTGCTGACTGGGAAAGTCCGACTAGGTTCCACAGAGCCTGTTTTCAGCGGAGGCCCGGGGAGAAATGCTCCAGATGCATGTCTTTGGAATGTGGGAGGAAACCGGAGTACCCAGAGGAAACCCACATGAACACAGGGAGAACATGCAAACTCCACACAGAAGGACCCCAGCCAAGAATCGAACCGGAGAACCTCTTGCTGTGAGGCGACAAAGTTAACCGCTACACCACTGTGCCACCCATGGTTCAAAGCATCCACCAGCACAAAAAATTATTTGCTGTAATCTGGACTGGCTAACAAAGGGGGTCCTCCAAATGCTTCTTTAAGCTTCTGGAATGCCTGCTCAATTGCTGGGGTCCTCACTAGCTTATCTGGCCTGTTTTTCCTTGTCAGATCTGTGCGGGGAGCAGCTATGGTACTATAACTGGGGACGAACTTTCTGTAGTACCCTGCTGTCTCTAAAAATGCCCTCACCTGCTTTTTAGTAACAGGTGCAGGCCATGCCTGAATAGCTTCCACGTTGACAGGTTCTGGCCTAATCTTACCACTCCCCACTCTATGTCCTAGGTAGGAGACCTCTGCCATACCCACCTGACATTTGCTCGGCTTAATGGTCAACCCTGCCCTCTGTAGTCTGCCCAGAACCTCCCTGACATGCTGAAGGTGCTCTGGCCAGGAATGGCTGTAGATGGCAATATCATCTAGGTAGGCAAGGGCAAACCCTCCTGCTCCTGCTAGGATATTATCTACCAGCCTCTGGAAAGTCACTGGGGCATTCTTCATCCCAAAGGGCATCTTTGTAAATTCATATAAGCCAAAAGGAGTCACAAAGGCTGACTTCTCTTTAGCACTGGGAGTCAAGGGCACCTGCCAATAACCCTTGGTAAGATCAATAGTTGTAAGATACTTAGCCCCACCCAGCTGCTTTAGCACCTCATCTGTCCTAGGCATGGGGTAAGCATCTGACTCTGTGTGACTATTTAATTTCCTGTAGTCCACACAGAACCTGGTCAAGATTTCTCTTAAAGAGGGTCAGTGAGGGGCTCTGCCAAACCTGGACTGGGATTTTGTTCCAGAGTGAATGGAGTCTCTGGGATATGAATCTGTCCCTCCAGCATGTCCTATTTATTTCTGTGCTGAGGTTTAAGTCTCTGGAGTGTGTAGCTCTTAGAGATTTGGATTTCTTGAGGTGGAGCATGTCCATTAATTCTGGGTTGGACATGGCTTTATATGTCAGGAACAGATTGCCTCTGAGTAGGCGGTAAGCAACTGAGTAAAGCTGGAGTTTCTTTAGCCTAACTGCATAGGGCATCTGTTTGAGTCCCTTGATCCTCTGCAGGTGTCGGGTAAGGTACATCCCAAATGGGGCATTGTATTCAATTATGGGCCTGATGAGTGATGAATAGAGTGGCACAAAGACCTCTCTTGATCTAGATGTGAAACCTTTCGTGATGAGGTGGGCTATATAGAAGGTCTTTCTAACCACTTTGGCAATGTGATTGTCAAAGGAGAGATTAATATCTACTTGGGTCCCCAAATCCCTAATTACTTCCTCCGTACTTAATGGATTACCTCCTATGTGGTAGTCTGTGGGCACTTTGTTTTTCCCAAAGGGTATGACTATGCATTTTTTATCATTTAGCTTCAGGCCATGGCTTTGGCACCAGTTATCTGTCTCTGTGAGACACTTTTGGAGGATGCTTGTGTCAGCCGGAGAGTCTGTTATGGCACCCAGTTTGCAGTCATCTGCGAACTTGGTCAGCCATAGTCCTCCCGTGTTTGCCTGTACCTCAGAGAAATAAATACC
Organism: Protopterus annectens; assembly: GCF_019279795.1. Classification (NCBI taxonomy): domain Eukaryota; kingdom Metazoa; phylum Chordata; order Ceratodontiformes; family Protopteridae; genus Protopterus; species Protopterus annectens. Next base: position 1,662,136,972 of record NC_056739.1, read on the forward strand.
GAACAAGAGAGGTCCCAGGACTGAACCTTGTGGGACGCCACTTGTGACTTGTTTAGAGTCTGACAAGGCACCTGCAATTCTGACCATGTGGGTTCTATCCCTGAGCCAGTTTGCAAGCCATCTTGTGACATAGGGGGTGATATTTAAGCTAGTGAGCTTATTTATGATTCCTGAGTGGGGTATTGTGTCGAAGGCTTTTGCGAGGTCCAGGTAGGCTGTGTGGACTATCTTCCCTTTGTCTATGGCCCTGGTAACTGTTTCAAAGAAGTCAACCAGGTTCAAGAGGCAGGATCTGCCTTTAACAAAGCCGAATTGGGTAGGATCCAGTGTCTGAAGGTTTCCAATGTCATTATTTATGAGTTCCATGATGATACGCTCCATGGCTTTGCAGACCAAGCTAGTCAGGCTTATAGGGCGATAGTTTCCGGGGTCTGTTGTGGCACCTCCCTTGTGGAGTGGGACCACCGTTGTTATATGCCATTCCTTGGGTACATATCCTGTGGTAAGGTGGAGCTTGAACAGTGACTTAATATGAGGGTTAAGTTCATCTTGTAGCTCATGTAAAACGCAGCCCGGGACACTGTCCAGTCCCATTGATGCTGTGTTTTTTGCTTTGGAGAGGGCAGCTCTCACCTGTTCATCTGTGATGTCTGGGAGGCTACCCTCTGTTGAGATGGAGATTTGCTCTTTTGGGGGGGATGGGGGGATTTGCACTGAACCTGTCTGCCAGGATGTTGGCAATGTCTGTGGGTTCAGTGTATTTTTTGTCATTTTGCAGTAACTCGGAGCATATCTGGGAGTTGCCGCCCAGGGTCCTGACATAACTAAAGAAGGCCTTGTGATTGTTCTTAGTATCTAGTACAATTTTTCTTTTGAAGCTGGCCTTAGATGATTTTATGAAGGATCGTAGCTTCTTGCTAGTACTGATCAGAGATGCCTTCCCTTTTTGGGATTTTGCTCTATCATGTAGTAGCTTCCTCCTTTTGTTGTATAGCTTATTTATGGCTGGGGTCCACCAGACAGGTCTCCTGCCTTTGGAGGAGTGAGTCTTGGTTTTATTTGGGATAGCACGATCCATACATTCCTGTAGGTGTCCATAGAATGCGTTTGTGAAGGATTCTGTGGTTTGAACCATGTTTTCCACTGGCCCAGGGGCTTTGAAGGATACCACCTCAGTTTTGAGAAGTGTGAAGTTTGCTTTTGAGAAGTTCTTCACTGTGGTTACCTTGGCTGGGGGTGGGGATGGGATATGGATGTCCAGTGAAATTAATTTGTGGTCTGACCTTACCAGTGAGGGGTATACCTCTGGTGTGGAACATAGAGTCCCTATGTTTGTGATGACCAGGTCCAATATGTTTTCCCCTCTTGTGGGGGTGGTTACCAGTTGTTCCATAGCATTTGAGTTTATAAATTCTAGGAACCATTGGGTGAGGGTGTGTGGGCTTGAGTAGTTTACCCAGTCAATGTTTAGGTAGTTGAAGTCACCCAATATAATGGTGTTTGGAGAGACCTTCATGTTCTCCAGTGTTTTCAGGAAGGCCGAGTGGGGTTCCTGAGTTTGGGAGGGTGGTCTGTAGCAGGCTATAAACTGAAAAGCAGTTTTGCCCACTGTTAGTTGCACATGGATGGTTTCCGTTTCTTCGTGCAGTGGTACTAACCTGGAGGTGTGGGTATTTTTGATGTATATGGATACTCCCTCAACTTTTGTGGTTTGGTCCGAGTTTTGTGGCGGAAAAGCATGGTATGAAGTATAACCTGGTAGTGCTGGGGTGCTTTCTGGAGCCTTGAACCAGGTTTCTGTTACTGCACAGACATCAATGTTCTCCATAATGAGGAGAGTCTCATGTGTATGCATTTTGAGGTTTAGACTTCTGGCGTTGAGCAGCATTACCCTTAGTTTCTTTTTCCTTGTATTGTTTATGGAGGTGGGTTTGTCTTTTGAGCCTTGCCTAAAAAAGGCACTATGGGGGTGGCAAGAGCCTTAGCCAGTATTCGAAAGCCCAGGGGTGATAGGTACAAGCCATCCCTAGTGAAGCAACGTGGCTTGTCGAGCATGTCATCCCAGGCTGACAGACACTGGATCCCCTTTGAATGACACCAATACTTTAGCCAATTGTTAAAACTTATCATTTTGTCTTTATACTGTGGCATCATTTTTGGTGAGGGTAAGATGCTACTCAAGGTCAGGGTCATACCAGCCTGGGCTACTTGACCAGAGAGCTCCTCTATGTCTCTTTTCATGTAGTCCAGGGAGGTACGTCTCAGGTCATTCACACCAACATGAACAATGATGGAGTCATATTTGTACTTGCTTTGGAGTGACCTGAGTGCGTGTGTTATGTGGCAGATCCTGGCACCCGACAGACAGCTTACAGTGACCTTCTCCTTGTTCAGCCTGGTGAGTGGGACGACAGTGTGTCTGACTATAGAGTCATCTATTACAAGTGTATTAGGTGTGTTGTTTAGCCTTAAGGGCTGTGACTGTGTGGCACACTGACTTTGTGAACTAAGTGATACGTGGGTATTGTTGTGGGGTAGCAGTTGTTTGGGTGTCTGCTTTGGAGGTCTCTGCTGCTTAGGCAGATTTTTATTTAGAGCCTCCAAGTATGTTTTTGTGTGCTTATGTGTTTGGTTTGTTGTTGCTATAGGTCTATGTGAGACTGGATTTGTGGTGTGTGTGGTTACCTTCTTCTCCTGATTGACTGTGCCAGTCATGGGTCGAGAGAGCTCAGCCTCCAGTTTGGCAATATAGTTGCATCTCTCACATATATTTGAGTTTGTTGGGAGGAGGAGAGGGTTGTCTGTGAACATAAGGCAGTTGTAACATTGCCTTAAGATTCCCATATTCACCAGCTGGACTGGAGAGTACACATGAAACTGACCTTTGGACATGTCAGGATCTTTATAATTTCTACTTTTGACTGATCTGGGAGGATCAGTTACGTACTTAGAAGAGTATAAGAGAGGTTTTAGTGCTTTAAATTTTCTTCTAAGTGCAAGTGAATAGCTACAAAGTGAAAATAGAGTGCTTTTTTTGAGATACAGATCAGTTCCAAGGGAAAAAGTGAAGAGCAGACTCTGTGGAGACGGTAATAGTTTAAACCTGTTTAGGCGGCGCTGCCCAATGCAGCGCTATGCGCAAAATCGCGCAAAGCCACGCTAAAGTGGGTTTTTAAACAGGGGACTTGAAAGAGCTAGGAATTAGCCCAAAATGGCCAATAAACAACAAGATTCTGTGCTGAGATCACTCCTCCAGGGACAGATAGGCTGCTCAAAGCTCCCCACTCCCACTGGTGAACAAAGAAGCTTCCTAAAGCTAAAGTGCAGGTATTAAATAAATGCATTATATTTGCATAGTTTCTTTAATGCATATTCAGAGTACCATTGTTTCTTTCTTTCTTTCTTTTTCTTTCCTTTGGAACTTTTTTTCATCATTCTTTGCCTATCCACAATATTAGGGCTGCCCACTACCTGTCTGCATCTCTGAATGTGTATGAATGCAAGTTTTGTTTACAAAGTTTAGTGACGGGATGTGTGGTCATTATTTGTTAAAAAGCAGTAGTATTTTTTGCATCCCTTCTCACTGTGAATTCATACGCAGAATACATACAGCTGAGGCACACAAAAGTTGCTACTCCAACTTCTTTAATAAACTGCCATAATTAACTATCTATATACAGGGAGTTTCATTCATTGCTCCAGAGGAGATATATCATTATGTCCAGAGCCATTACCAAGCTACACAGCAGTGACAACTGTCAATGGTTTATGCTATCTTTGCCATCACCGTGGGAACCCCATCACCAGCTTCATGGTTCATCTTCTGTCCTGTATATGACTGGTATCATAGATGAGCACTCCAACATTGCAATGAAGTTCTAGCACTGTTAATATTCTAATTTAGAAGACACCCTAAGCAACACACATGTTTCTGTCCTGTATGGAATTACTATACTTTTTTTCTTGGCTCATAGGTAATTTCCACTTCTTTTAGATGTTTTGAAAATATACAGTTTTGAAAAACAACATCTTTTCCATCAACAGCTTTCTAAATACAGCCACAGTGACACAATTATTAAGATTACAGACACTTTTATAAGTTCTAAATTTCCATATTGCAAATCACCAAGAGAATTCACAAATGCAAAAATCAATGTATATGCAATACTCACTAAAAAGTGCATCTATCTGTCTATATCTATAAATGGCTATATCTTAACTGAAAGTACACTTTCACAAATAGTGGTTGATTGAACTGGTAATAGAAAAAAGAAACTCTGCAGGATGGAAGCACACTACAGTGGGGATAAGGGAATATACCTCTTTCCCCACTGTAGTGCGAACCTAGAGTTAATATATATAAAGTAGCTGGGGTGGGGGGGGTGCAGCTCCCACATTGGGGGTGCAGGGGGGGATTGCAAAACTGCCTTTACATTGTTTTATTTTTTATGTGACCAATTCAGTGAACTGGTATTCATGAAAGTGCACTTTTGTTATGTGCAGTTTCACATAATTGGGATCATACTTTCGTTTTTCAAAAGAACAAGCTTTCGACAAAAGTAGACCTATACATATATATATATATATATATATATATATATATATATATATATATATATATAGATATTTATATAGAGTCTAAATTAGTTTTAAACCATTCCGTTGACCACTGGTCATCAAAATCCACTTCTGTGATTCACTGAATTTACCAAGGGCAAGGAAACAATTGCCCCATAGCACAACAGAACCAACAACTAATGAAACCAAACCCACACCGCTTCATGTGGGGGGCTGCAGTTACCACACCCCCTAACTATATATAGCAACTCTGAGATGACACTACAGTGAGTAAAAGGGCAAAGTTGTGTGGTTGGCCAACTACATCCTTGCCATTGGTAAATTCAGTAAATTTTGGAAGTGAATTTTGATGAACAGGGGTTGACGGAAAGTTAAAAAAAAAACACTTTCGGCAAACTAATATAGACCCAATACATACATACATACACACACACACACACACACACACACACACACATACACATGTATATATATATATATATATATATATATATATATGTATATATATATATATATATATATATATATAGATGTAGGACGTTTGCTCGACTGAGCAAACATCCAAATTCATAAAACCCAAACACACTTTAATGAAAGCGCCTTTATCGAGAAAGTGCTTTCGTTAAAGCGTGTGACAAAAAAAAAAAACACTACATTTACATTACATTACATGCCCCCCCTACTTTAATATTTTCCCTCCAAGATCACACTACAGTGGGGAAAAGAGAAATTTCCCTTACCCGCACCGTAGTGCAGCCTTGGCACCAGTCATACTTACACGAAAGTGCTTCTTCAGTGAAAACCACTTTTGCGTAATTATGCCCGACCATTTGGATTTCGGTCATTTGCTCAGTCGAGCAAACATCCTAGATCCATATACACATATATATATATATATATATATATATATATATATATATATATATATATATCCTGATACACGCATAAGTATTTATATAATAAACTGTAAAAGTAAGTGTACCTGGCTCAGTAGCATAGAGAAATAAATTCCTATGATCTAGATTATCTGAGTTCAATTAAGTGCTGAAGTGCTGCAGAAGCCAAGCAGGGGATAATGGGATTAAGTGACCAATGCAAGATATACCATCTTGGAGGAAGGGTGTTGTGACACCCGTGCACTGGCCCAATAATCAAGGAGCCTCAATCCTCACCACTATCACCAGTGAGGGGTATGCACATTGGGAGGATAACAAGTACAATTTTCCTTAATAGCCAACAGAAATCACAGTTAATCTGGGGCTGGATTCTCCCTTTATCTCCAGATCCCCAGTAAGACTCCCCACTGGCAGAGCTAGAGGGTTCAGATCTCAGCTGAGTAGTGAAGCCAAAACCTCCAGTACTCTCTCTGTCCTTTCTTTCTGTACTTAACTTGATAACCAGTACTGCTGAGTCATTTCAGATTATATCATTCTTAACAGTTCTGATTTAGTTTCCCAGGCTCATGAAACTTAAAATTTACATTTCTTTTTGTAATCTGCACCCACAGGAACCCACAGCAATAAAAGACCTTTTACATGTAAAATCTAGTAATTAACTCTTGTCCTATGACAATAGAAATAATTCCTTAGTCCAGACATCCTGGCTTTGAGCTTGAGATCAATCATACAATGCTTGACTTATCAGCTTTCTTCCAGGAGAGTGCACTCTGGGTACATTTTTGAAGCTTAGTACAACATATTGTTTAATCATAACATATAGTTCCCTTTACATTTGTAAACCAAGCCTGTGGGAGTATATTAATATTTACAAATGACAATTATCTACAAAATTCTAGCTAGCTAGTCTGGCAGTCTTCACAGTTTGCAACCCAACTTAATGCATTGCAGACACCTGCCAGATGGAAGGTATTATGCAGGCAGCAGTAATTTGGGCATAAGCCTGGTGCTGCCAAACCACACATGTTACAGCCTTCATTAGTATGTGTGGATATGGTAACCTTCATGGTGTATGTATGTGTATGATTTTGGAGTAGGCACCATGTACATTCACATCTGTAAGCATGCATGTAGCCAGCTAGTGTAGGAGTTAGAGCCACATAACACACACAAAAAAAGATGGCTTCAGGGATTATAGTCAGATTTCCTTTAGCGATCACCCTTCCAGAAAAATATGTCTTGCTGATTGCAATAAGGATGATGACTGGTAATCGTAGTACGAAAAATATATAAAAAAGTGCACTTACTGCTACATTGTAGTCAAAACACAGACTTGGTCCTTTTCGATATCGTGGCTTCTCTACTAGTTCACACAGTCTGGGTCCTTCCGCTAGAAACTCAAGTTAAGGAAGAATGTTTGAAAGTTATTTTATCAACACTGGATTGAATAGGAAATGTTTCAACATGACTTTCTCTCTTGAAATATTGCTGTAAGTACTCTTTAAAAAAGCATATTTTGAAAACAGAGATATTTAGAAATGTCTATTATATTTTGCCTATTTCATTTCTTGTCAGGCATTATTTTTCTTTACTATCCCTGCATCTCAGTAAATGTTTTTTCCCCTTTGCATAATAATGCATTTCTTTGGTAACAACTTACCAAAAACTCTTTTACTTTGTGAGCTTTTCACTATCTAAACCACTTAGAAAGTCTGAAATAATGAACGAAAGCATTAGCTAGGGCAAGAGTGGCAACTGTCCTGGATGCAAAGTGTTAAGGGTCATGATGAGACATCCATCATCCCAATCAGTCTTTAATACAATGCAACGTTTTAAAGACAGTATTGCATTTGCAGCCAAACCTGAGTGCTGTAGCACTCTATGTGTGGTCTAAACTAAAACAGTTAGTTGTTACTTTGTAAGAAGCAGTTTGCTACAGTTAAAAAGAGACAATATTTTTAAACTAAGACTTGAGTGCCTTAATGCTCCATGCATGCATGCAGGGTATAAACTGTAACAACTGTTAAATTTGTAGTAAGCAGTTTGCTACACTTTAAAATATGATATTGTTATTATTATTATTATTATTTGTAACTAAAGCACAAGGAAGGAGAGTTGGGGGCAGGGCACAGAAGTGGGACTTGAATCTCTGGGTTTGAGGGGGAGTGTAGTGCATCTGGTCACTTAGTTGGTGAAATGGGGGCCACAAATTTGGTTCTGTGGTGTTTTCTGCACTGGTTGAACCAGCTATGCTTCTGAAAAGCATACCACTGTTATGTCCACATAATGGCAATAACATCTACTATGCAGAAGAGACAAAGAAAAGAACTAAGAATCTTATAATAGACAAAGTAAAAATGTTGTTTAAAGGAATTAGGAGAATAATAAGATATGCATTATTTGAATATGCATTATCATGGTTATTTAGCCCATTTATTTGAATATGAATGTATCAACAAACAGTAAAAAAATCCCTTGTTGTTTTTGTAAGGTTTAACTTAATTCTGCAAAAAATGACCAGAAACCTCAGTATATCGACACCTTTTGTCAAATTTTCACTATACCATATTGAAAAAAATCTATGATTTTTTTAACACCTTTACTGAATTATCACTTGTGACATAGGCAAATTTACATTTATATAAAAGTAATCAAACTCTATTAACAAGTTCATGTTTACAAACATTATACTTCACATATATATCATATAACCTAAGCAACAGCACATAAATTATTCAATTTCTGCTCTTTTTTTGTTAAATCCGAAACATCTTTATGAAAACATCACTTACAATATAGGTGATTATATATTTATATAAATGAAAACAAACCACACTGACACAAACCCAGTTGCAAGCACTTTACATCACAAACCATACTGACACACTTCCAGTTGCGAACATTATACATCACCTGTAATCTACCCAATAATTTTCAGTAAAACATTTCCCTAACACAGCTCATTTAAGTCCTGCCTTCTTTTAAACCTCACTCATCCCTTGCATTTATTGTCCCACAATTCCCATTTTTTTTCCAGTGTAGTTTGGTGCTATGCTTTTCTAAAGATCTTAATTCCAGTTGTTTTATCTCTGTTAGTATATTCACTACTTCTAGTATAGTTGCTTTAGATTTTGATTTCCATTTTCTAGTGACTGCTTTTTGACAGCCACCATAATTAGGCACAGCAAGGCCTTAGCATGTCTATAGGTTCATAGGGTAGGTACTAGGCTATCTCCCCAAAGGCATTTATAAGCTTAGCCAGAATGTGTTGGCTTTCGCCGCCCCCTTAGATTAGTTCCCTGGCCTCTGTCCAGCAGAGCCACTGAAGTGATCCCCAAGGTAAACTTTCTGTTTCCCATCCACTCGTCAAGGTTTCTTTTGAAGAGAGTTAGTGAGGAGCTCTGCCTAATGTAGATTGGAATCTTGTTCCAAAGCATGGGAAGTCTCTGGGACAGGAACCTATCCCTCCAGCATGTCCTATTTATTGTTGTGGTGAGGTTTAGACCCCTAGAGCACGTGGCTCAAGGGGATAAGGTTTTCTTTAGGTGGAGCATGTCCATCAATTCTGTGTTGGGCATGACCTTGTATGTCATCAGAGATCCCCTCTGAGTAGGTGGTATGCAACAGAGTACAGCTGGATTTTCTTCAGTCGAGCTGCATAGGGCATCTGTTTGAGGCCAGTGATCCTATTGGAGAGGTACATCTGTGGTCTTTCCAGCTGTTGCAGGTGTCTTGTAAGGTGCATCCCAAATGGGGCACATTGTACTCTATGATGGGTCTGATGAGTGATGAGTAGAGGGGCACAATGGCTTCTTTTGATCTGGATGTGAACCCTTTTGTAATTAGGTGGGCCACGTAGAAGGATTTTCTAACCACTTTGGCAATGTGATTATCAAAGGTGAGATTACTATCTACTCGTGTCCCCAGATCCCTTATTATGTCTTCCATATTTAGGGGACTGCCACCCATGTGGTAGTTTGTGGGTACTTTGTTTTTTTCCAAAGGGGATGACTATGCACTTTTTGGCATTTAGCTTGAGACCATGATTTTGACACCAGGTATCCGTCTCAGTGAGACCCTTTTGGAGGATGTCTGTGTCTGCCCGAGAGTCAATTATAGCCCCTAGTTTGCAGTCGTCTGTGAACTTGGTCAGCTATAGTCCTCCTGTGCTTGCCTGTACCTCAGAGAAGTATATGCCATACAGGAGGGGTCCTAGGACTGAGTCCTGGGGAATGCCACATGTAACCGGTTTAGAGTCAGACCTAGCTCCCGCAACTCTCACCATGTGGGTTCTGTCCATGAGACAGTTGGCAACCCATCTTGTGTCGTAGGGGTTTATGTCTATAATACCAGAATGGGGAATGGTGTCGAAGGCCTTTGTGAGGTTTAGGTAGGCTGTGTATACCACCTTTCCCTCGTCTATAGCTTTGGTAACTGTTTCAAAGAAGTCCACCAGGTTTAGGAGGCATGATCTGCCCTTAACAAAGCTGAACTGGGTAGGGTCAAGTGTTTGGAGGTTCCCAATGTCTCTGTTAATGAGTTCTATGATGATGAGCTCCATAGCCTTGCAGACCAAGCTATTCTTTCTTCCCATTCACACCTCCAACAATTCTGCAATTCCAATTCTGTATCACAGCTCAGAAAACTCATTTCCCTTGTCACACCAATCTACCCAGCCAGAATCTCTGACAGTGTATCCTGCAGGGAATGCTTAAAGACCACTAACTTGCCACACTCCCAGAAAATATGTTCTGAATTATTTATTTCTGCCCATTCACACCTCCAACCTTTGCTGTCTACCTCAGGAAAAATGTGTCTGGAGTCTACTTGGGGTATAAAAATATGTGTATAAACATTTCCAAGCAAAAATCCTAAATCTTCTAAATCTAATCCTAAATCTTCTAGATTTTGTTGCATATTTGAGAGACATACATATATCTTCCGATTATTTCTTTGTGAATTGCCTATCCAATCTCTCATCCCAATCCTCTCTAACGTTCTCTGATTGATCCTTATAGTTATAATGCAATATTTTATATTCTCTACTAATTATTCTTTTTTTAAGGCAGCTTCTGTTCTAGATTCTACTGAATACTCTACCATTGCTGGCCTTTCATTTAGGACCCCCCCCATTTTTTTCTCATTGCCTATACTCTGATATCAATCCTTGATAGGAAAGGCGATCTCTAACCTGCAGTCCAAACAAATTATTGGCATCTACCCATTCTATCATCTTTGCCTCTCTAGTTTTTTCCTCCTAATACCTTGGTTCCTTTGCCAGTTTTCTCCAATAAAATACAACCCCCTCTTGTTTATTGTCTATATCCCTAATTGCAGTCATCCATATTGGCAGAATCTTCTTTCTCCCCTACCATGTTGGCTTAGTTCTTAGGATACATTCTGCTACTTTACAAATATAATATTCTGTATGATTACTGTTATTCTCCTTAAAGGCTTGCAGCTGTTAAAAGCTGCAGTGAGAGTCCTTCTGCCATTTACTCTGCTGTGATACTGGAAAAAGATAAGTGCTTATTTTCAACTGTTTTCTACACTTCTGTTTTACTGTATATCTGTGTAATCTGTGCAACTGTTTTTAGTCTCCTTTTTTGTCTGTTAGAGCTAAATATCTGTTACTGTTTGTGACCTTTTGAGCTTGTAGTGAAATCTTTTTTCTAGAAAGTCCTAGCTGTTTTCATTGTGGCAGAAAGAATCAGTCTAGTTTGATCTAGCTAAAAGCATTCTTGCAACACTGTTACTTTTGATTGGATAATTGGGCTGTTTTTTTGTTTCTCTGCCTTTAATAGCCAATGTTTTAAACCAATTGTATTTATTTGCTCAAGCTGTTCAAAGCTGCAGTGAGAGGCTTTCTGCCATTTGCTCTGCTGTGACTCTGGAAAAGGGTAAATACTTGTTTTCAACTGTTTTCCGCACTTCTGTTTTACTGTATATCTGTGTAATCTGTGCAACTGTTTTTTTTGCCCCACCCACCTGTATAGCTGTTGTGTTGGCCTTCTTGGTGGCTTTGAGTTGACCATCTCTAATATAAAGATGATACTGGACACTCCTCCCAGTCACATTACATCACCTAATTCTACTGTTTATAGTGAGAACTTAGTAAAGGCCAACCGTTTAGCTTCTGAACCTTGAATTATCTCATTATCTTCTGTACAAAAAAATGTACCTCCTTCTACTTCATTTCACTGCTTGTGCTTAGGAGTTCAACTGCATTTAGTTTGCCATATTTATTACTGCTTGTTGGTAGTCTCACTAAATTGATGACAGTATTCTGCTAAATCGCTGCTTTATTTGTGCTGTCTGTTACTGTTGTGATTTGTGAGCTACTGTTTCAAAGCAGTCTATTGATTAACTATATTTCATTACTATCTACTGCAATTCATTACTGTTTAACTGCATTTTATTGAATTTCATTGCTGTTTAACTGTATTTTTTCATACTGCAAGTTTTATTCTTTTGACTATAAGTGATTAATCTGTGCTTCATTGCGAGTTTTTTTCTTACTGAGTTCTTAACCTTAAAATTGAGCAGCATAGTCTAGATACAGGTCTGCGGCATAAAGAGTTTCAGCTGCATGGTTTTTAACCCTTTTTGAGATATTCCAGCTGCACGTTTTTCCCTTAGTAGCACTTGTGTTATCATCTAGTAGTACTACTCGTAGACCTTCCTCCCTTTACCCTCTTAGCTCTTTCAGTTTCTGACAAATATGGATGGACAATCTCCTACATTTTCTCCTGCCAATCTGGTTGAGATGGGCATCCTGAGACAGTGTAGCAACTGCCTCAAGTACATGGATAACCCTCTAATACTGCCACCTAGGAACACAATTTGTGGGAGATGCAATTATATCAAGCATCTAGTGTCATTGCTCTCACCTAGACAAACCAGTATATCTGGCACTGAGAAAGCTGGGAACATGAACACCACACCTCAAACACCACCCACACCTACACAACACACTCTCACAGAGGCCCTCAAAAGCATACCGAAACAAAGGAGACCTCCAAGGCATAAATGCACGCAAACTCCACTGCCCACCACACCAAACACCATACATAGTCCACACACCTGTGTCTCACAGCCACTAAGGCCTAAACATAAACCCAACATATTAGTCATAGGACACTCCATTGTGAGACACAGATGTGCCCCTCACCAGGCTGGATAAGGAGAAAGTCATGGTTAGTTGTCTGTTGGGTGCCAGAATCAGCCATATCACCAATGAACTCAAGTCTCTCAACAAGTACTGTTATGACTCGGTCAGAGCCATGTTGGAGTGAATGACTTGAGATGTACCTCCCTGGACTATATGAAGATAGACATGATTGAGCACACTGACTATGTGTCCCAGGCAAATATCTCCCTAGCCTTAAGCAGCATTCTACCATCATCCAGAGTGATGCCTCAGTACAAACTGAAAATGATTGACTTTAACAACTGGCTTAGTTTCTGGTGTCATTCAAAGGGGATCCAGTACCTGACAGCCTGGGATGACATGATTGACAAGCCACGATGCTTTGCCTGAGATGGCCTGCATCTATCTCCCTTGGGCTTCAGACTCCTGGCAAAGGCACTTTTTATTGTCTGCTGCATAGTTTTTTAGTGTATTTTATTGCTATTAACTAATCTGCATGGGTAACTGATTTGTTTGCAGTTAAAAGCATTCTGCAGAGTCTCATTGCTCCTTTATCTGTTTAAAAACTTTCATTTTGTGGCTTTCTGTAGTGCTTACTGTCTGTAGGCTAATAGCTTTAGTATTGGGGGCTTTGCAGTTGCCCACCCGTACTGTAAATCTGATCTGGGACACTCTTCCCAGTCTAGTGTCATTAGCTTATTCTACCTAATACAGAGAGAACATTTGATAAGGCCTTCTGTTTCTCCTTTTTCCCTTTAAAAAAAAAAAAGATTGCCTGAGTCTCCTTGTGTTCTGACTGTGCTTCTCAAACATTTTGGAAATACAGAGTATATTTTAGAGCATTTATTATAACTGTAATTGCCTTAATATTGCTACAACTCAAGTGCTCTAGGTTGCACTGCATCTGAATTGTTTGTGTGTTTTAGCTGTTTTTTTTGTTTATATAGACTTATCTGTATATGTAGACTAGCTACTTATTCTGCTGTATTACTGCCTCTTAAATCGTTTTTCAGTTGTGCACTTGCCTTGCTTCATTTAAAAAGTTTTAAATTGCTAATTCTGTAGAGTTTTAATTGCATTTACTGTTTAGGACTACACACTCAAGTGTGTTAGCCTTTTCTGTGTTTATTTACTGTATTATTGCATTGTTTAGCCTGTTTCAACAAAAAAAAAAAAAAAAACTATCTTGTTTGCTCATTTCCCACCTTTCCTAGCCAGTCCATATCCCGGGCTTTGCTTGTCTCAGGACTTTATTTTCTGTGTTCAGAGCTATCCAGACCTTGCTGTGGTAGAGGGAAGTCCTACTGCTTACCAGTGGCACTGGTGAGCATTGTACTGCCTATTTAATGCTAGAGAAGTGGTTTCCAGCTTTGAAATTGTAATTTTATTAGCCTTTTTGGGCTGATTTCTATCCCTTTCAACTTTCTGGCTTAAAAACGTGTGTGTTTGCACATTTTTCGCATTGTGCAGCACTGCAAGGCTACACGTAAACTATTCCAGGTGCCAGAAAGTCTGCTCTTCATATTTTCCTTTACAACTAGCTGGTTTCTCAGTAGTAGCACTAAAATCTGAACCCCTGTGACTAGCACTTGCTCTAGAACCTGCTGGAAAGCACTGGGAAGCCTGAAACTGATGCAAGCACTCAGCTCTCCTTGTCAATAAGGAGAAATTAATCATAGGCACTAAACAGCCAATAACTGCAAAGTACCTTGCAAAGGTAAGGGAAATCAGCTCTTAAATTTTACAAAAAAGCACCTAAACAGGCATGTCCAAGGGTCAGCTTCCAGTGATTTCTCCTGTCCACCTGGTGAATCTGGGCATACTGGGACAATGCAGCAACTGTCTCATGTACACAGACAATCCTCTCCTCCTATCACCCAACACTACGACCTGCGAGAGATGCACTTACATAGCCAAACTGGAAGCAAAGCTCTCTCCGGCCAAGATTGTGCTAGACAGTCAAGAGGAGAAGGTTAACACCTGCATTACACCTCAAGCAACTCATAGCCTTTCAAAACCCACACCATCAACACCCACACATAGCAACACTAAACCCACATATGTGGAGGCTCTTAACATTAACCTGCCCAAGCAACAAGGACCTCCGAAGCTGAAATGCAAACAAACACCAGTCACAATCAAAGTGACACATAGCTCACAACACCAGTGTGCCACCCAACAACAGCCCCTAAGGCAAGACAATGTACCCAACACTTTAGTCATAGGTGACTCTATAGTCAGGCACACTGATGTCCCACTTACTAGGATGAACAAGTAGAAAATTACAGTCAGCTGCCTGTCGGGTGTCAGGATCCACCACATAACGCATGCACTAAAGTCTCTCTACAACAAGTACAAATACGACTCTGTCACTGTCCATGCTGGAGTGAATGACTTGAGACATACCTCCCTGGACTACATGAAAAAAGACATGGAAGAGCTCTTGGATCATGAGGCCCAGGCATGTATGACCCTAACCCTGAGTAGCATCCTGCCTTAACCCAAAATGATACCACAGTATAAGGACAAAATGATTGACTTTAACAATTGGCTAAGCTTCTGGTGTCATTCAAAGGGATCCAGTATTTGTCTGTCTGGGAAGACATGATCAACAAACCATGATGCTTTGCCAGAGATGGTCTGCACCTGTCAACCCTGGGATTCAGGTTACTGGCTAAAGCTCTTGCCACCCCAATAGTGCCTTTTTTAGGCAAGGTTCAAAGGATAAAACCACCACCGTAACAGATACAAGCATGCAAAATCTGAAGGTAATGCTACTCAATGCTAGAAGTCTAAACCTCAAAATGCACTCTCTCGAGGCACTCCTAAAAATGGAAAACATCGATATCTGTGCAGTAACTGAGACCTGGTTCAAGGCTCCAGAGAGCACCCCTGCAATACCAGGCTACAATTCTTACCACACTTTTCGGCCACAAAACCAAGACCAAAACACTAAAGGTGGAGGAGTTGTCCATATTCACGAAGGATATTCACACCTCCAGGCTAGTTGCCCAACACAATGCATCTGAAATTCTTCAGGTGCAACTAACACTAGGTAAGACTGCAATCCAAATTGTAACTTGCTACAGATCTCCCACCAAGCCTCAAGATTCTCACTACACCTTTCTAAGCATACTGGAAAATATTAAGATACAACCAAACACCCTAATACTGGGTGATTTCAACTACCCTGTCATTAACTGGAAAAACTACTCGGGTACCAACTCCTTTTCCCAACGGTTCTTGGAATTCATAAATTCCAACACCCTGGATCAACTAATCCATTGTCCCACCAGGGGCCCCAATATCCTAGACCTGGTCATTACCAATATGGGAGATAGATGCTCCGCACCAGTGGTCACCCCTCATTGGTCAGGTCTGACCATAAGCAAATCACCCTTGACATCCACATCCCACCCCCACCCCCCAGTAAGGAAACCTCCTTAAAAAATTTTTCCAAAGCCAACTTCATGCTACTGAAGTCAGACGTGACAAACTTCACGACACCCACGCAGACGGGATCTGGAAGTTCAACTGCAGAATCCTGCACTAAGGCACTGTACGAGCACATCCACTCATGCATGAATCGTGCCATCCAAAATAGAACCAAGATGCTCTTCTCCTAAAAAAGGAGGCCAATCTGGTGGTCCCCTGCTATAAACAAACTATACAACAGAAGAAAGAAACTGTTGCAGAAAAGAGGAAAATCCCAGGATGCAAAAAACTCCCTCACCAGCCTCAGTAAGAAGCTGAGATCCCTCATAAAATCCTCTAAAGCTAGTTACGAAAATAAAATTGCAAAAGATTCCAAAGACAACCACAAGGCATTCTATAGTTATGTCAAGAATTTAAATGGCAATGCTCAGCTCTAGTCTGAGCTACAACAGAATGGCATTAAATATACTGATCCCAAGGATATTGCTAATATCCTGGCAGATAAATTTAGTGCCAACTTCACCCCACTCTCACCCCCTATAGGGCCCATATCAATACTAAAAGATTGCCAAGTTCTGATAATCATGGCCACACAGGTAGAAACCACACTCTCCAAAGCTAAGAATACAGCATCCATGGGACCAGATGACATCCCAGGCTGTGTACTACATGAACTACAAAATGAACTGGCACCTCATCTAAGTGCCATGTTTAATCATAGCCTCACCTCAGGCTTTGTGCCCACTGAGTGGCGCACAGCTACAGTTATCCCGCTCCACAAGGGAGGATCCACCTTGGATCCCAGGAACTACCGTCCCATCAGTCTGACAAGCCTGATCTGCATGGGCATGGAACGCATTATCATGGAACTGATAAACAAAGACATTGGCAACCTTCAAACACTGGAACCCACCCAGTTTGGGGTTGTGAAGGTCCGATCTTGTCTTCTGAATCTGATTGACTTCTTCAAATCAGTCTCCAGAGCTGTGGACGAGGGTAAGGCGGTCCACACAGCCTAGCTGGACCTTGCCAAGGCCTTTGACACCATCCTCCACTCTGGAATCATAGATAAACTTACTAAGCTGGGCATAAATCCCTATGTCACTCGATGGGTTGCCAACTGGCTTACTGACAGATCCCAGACTGTATAAGTAGCCAACTCCAAATCAAGCTCCAGACAAATGACAAGTGGAGTACCTCAGAGTTCAGTCCTGAGACCACTCTTGTTTGGCATCTCCTTCTCTGAAGTACAGGCCAACCCTAAGGGGCTCTGGCCAACAAAGTTTGCAGATGACTGCAAACTGGGAGCCATTATTGAATCCCCAAATGATGTGGATATTCTACAAAAGGACCTTACAGAAACAGATGTCTGGTGCCAGAGCCATGGGGTCAAGCTTAATGCCAAAAAATGTATAGTTATCCCCTTTGGAAAAAAAACATGTACCCATGAATTACCACATATGCGGCAGGACACTAAACATTGAAAGTGTGATGAGAGACTTAGGGACACAGGTGGACAGTGGTCTCACTTTCAATAATCACATCGCTACAACAGACAGGAAATCCTTCTATGTGGCACACCTCATCATTAAGGGCTTTTCATCCAGAAAAAAGGAGGTCATTGACCCACTGTACTCATCCCTCATTAGACCCATTATAGAGTATAATGCCTCGTTTGGTATGTACCTCATAAGACATCTGCAACAGCTGGAAAGGCCACAGAAATACCTCACTAAAAGAATCACAGGCCTAAAGCAGATGGCATATGCTGACTGTCTAAAAAAACTCCAGCTATACTCTGTGGCATATCGTCTACTCAGAGGTGATCTCTGCTTAACATACAAGCCCATGTCAAACCCTGAGCTGTTGGACATGCTCCACTTAAAGAAATCCCAATCCCTCAGAGCCACACGCTCCAGGGATCTAAACCTTGTCATCACAATTAACAAAACATGCTGGAGGGATAGGTTCCTGACCCAGAGACTCCCCATACTCTGGAATAGACTGCCCATACATGTCAAGCAGAGCGCCTCATTGGCCCTCTTCAAAAGGAACCTTGATGATTGGATGGGAGATAGGAAATTCACCCCTGGGATCATATCAATCACCCTGCTAGACAGGGGTCTAGAGAAGTAAATATTGTGGGAAGAAATATCCAGGGAATTGTTATGGCTAGGCTTGCATAGGCCCTAGGGCCGATAGCCTAGTACCATCCTATGAACCTATGAACCTATGAACCAACACATAGTGTCTTTTTAGGCAATGCCATGAGGTCAAAACTACCAACATGAAAATTTCATCTAAATGTAAATTAAAGGTCATGCTGCTAAATGCTAGGAGTCTAAACATGAAACTGCGATCATTGCAAGCATTCTTAACCCTGGAAGAAGCTGACATTTGTGCAGTCACAAAAACATGGTTCAAAGCTGTGGAGAGCACCCCAGCCATACCAGGTTACTCATCCTGTCATTCATTCAGACCCCAAGTCGTGGGCAGCAAAACTAAAGGAGGTGGTGTTGCAACATATATAAAAGATAAACATGCCTCTAGGCTGGTCAAACAGTATGATGCACAGAAACTACTCCAGGTGCAGTTAACAATTGATAATACCCCTATTCAAATCGTAGCTAGCCACAGGCCTCCGACTCTGACTCAGGATACCCACTCCACCTATCTGGACATCTCTGAATCTATCAAGATTCAACCCTTTATCCTGATCCTGGGTGACTTTAACTATCTAACCATAGATTGGAAGAAACACTCATGCGAAAACACTAATGCCCAGAGATTCCTTGATTTCGTCAATGCAAATGCCTTGAACCAGTTGCTTCACACCCACAAGAGGTGAAAATATCTTGGACTTGGCATTAACCAACATGAGTAGCCACTGCAGCATCTCTGCAGTTCATCATCCCTGGTAAGATCTGACCACAAAGCAGTCACTTTCAAAGTCACCCCCCCCCCCTCCAGCTTAGGTCAAACAAAAAAACTTCTCCAAAGTTGATTACAACCTCCTTAGGGAAGGTATAAATAGCTTCACAATCCCCCCCCCTTCCACAGAAACTGGCACATATGTCTAAACGTACATCAAAGTACTATATGAGCATTTATATACCTGCATGGAATCAGGAATACCCGACCGGAAGAAATCCTCCACCTCAAGGAAGAGTAAACCTGTCTGGTAGACATCTACAATAAATAAACTCTATAATAAAAGGAAAAATTGCTGTCCAGAACCAAGAAGGAGCAAGTGTCTAACTGGCAGCAATCTCTCCTTAGCCTGAACAATCATAAGAGCACTAGTGAAATCCTCCAAAGCAAACTTCGAGTCCAAACTAGCCACATCTACTAAAGACAATCATAAGACTTTCTTCACATATGTCCACAATCTCAAGGGAAGCACCCAGCTCTGCTCAGAACTGGTTGTCAAAGACACCACATACCCAAACCCTGTATATATATAGCCAGCCTGCTGGCAGACAGGTTCAGTGAAGAATGCTGAATACGGGAAGGTCGAACTTGGTAGTTCGAAAGTTGAGAATGTCGAAGCCACGGGAACCTAAATTCTTTCCCAGGGAAAGAATTTGGTTGGCCATTTCTGCAGCTTTGACATTTTCAGACAGGGTCAATGTAAGTGTACGAATGGGTAGTGACAGACTTTAGGGTTAGGGTTCGGGTCAGGTAAGTGTGCGATAGTGATGGACATTAGGGTTAGGGTGTGTGTCAGGTAAGTGTGCGACAGTGACAGACTTTAGGGTTAGGGTGCAGGTCAGATAAGTGTGCGATAGCGATGGACTTTAGGGTTAGGGCACGGGTCAGATAAGTGTGCGATAGCGACGGACTTAAGGGTTAGGGCGCGGATCAGGTAAGTGTGCGGTAGTGATGAATTTAGGGTTAGGGCGTGGGTCAGGTAAGTGTGCGGTAGTGATGGACTTTAGGGTTAGGGCTGGGTTAAGGACAGTGCATAGATAGTGGTATATGTTAGGTTTAGTGTAGGTTTTGAAGGTGTTTGGTGTGATCGTGTTATGTGTGTGTTTTGACTTTTCAATGTTATCCAGATTCGATCTTCCAAGTTTGAACTTATGGTGTTCGATATTTTGGAAGTTTGATTTCATGATATAGACCCAGGTGGAGCATCCACCAATCCAGGAACCTATGGACACATCAGCCTAACTAGCCTGACCTGCAAGGCCATGGAGTGGATTATCATGGACCTCACTAACAAGGACATTGGCAACCTCCAGACACTTGATCCCACACAGTTTGTTTTTGTCAAGGGGAGGTCATGCTTGCTAAATTTGGTCAACTTCTTTGAGATAGTCACCAAGGTCATAGCCGAGGGAAGACAGTGCACATTGCCTACCTTGACCTGGCCAAGCCTTCGATATTATTACCCACTCTCTCAACTAGGCATCAATCCATATGTTACCAGATGGGTAGCAAACTGGCTCACTGATAGAACCCACCTAGACAAAATAAGGAAAGCCATCTCAAGTAGCAGACCTGTAACAAGTGGTGTACTCCAGGGATCGGTCTTGGGGCCTCTGCTGTTTGGGATATACTTTGCTGAGGTGCAGGAGAAAAACAGTGAGCTATGGCTGACCTAGTCTGCAGATGATTGTAAGCTGGGTGCTGTCATCAATTCCCCTAGTGATGTGGACATCCTCCTAGAGAGTCTCATCCAGACAAATGACTGGTGCCAGAAAGGCCTCAAACTGAATGCCAAAAAATGTATCATCATCCCTTTAAGGGAGAATGATGTCCCCACAAATTATCAAATTGATAATAAGGCACTTAGCACACAATCAGTTGTGAGGGACTTGGGAACCCAGGTTGATAGCAAACTGACTTTTGACCACCATATTGCCTCTGTTGTACGGAAAGCTTTCTACATGGCCCACCCCATTAGTAATGGTATCTCATCCAGGGAAAATGTAGTCATAACATCCCTGTATTCTTCCCTTATAAGACCAATTATTGAATACAATGCCCCATTTTAAATGTACCTCACAAAGCACATGCAGCAGCTGGAGAGACCACAGAGATTCCTCATCTGGAGAATCCAGGGCCACAAATGTCTACCCTACTCAAGCTAAAAGTCCTGTCCCTCTACTCAGTCTCCTACAAACTTCTCAGAGGTGACCTCTGTCTGGCATACAAAGCAATCTCAGACCCTGCCCTGATGTAACCTGCACTCAAGTAACCCACAAGAGAGACCTCAACCTGGTCTGTGACATCAATTGGACTTGTTGGTGGGACGGATTTGTGTCCCAGAGACTCCCCCTTTTGTGGAATAGATTCCCTCTCCACGTAAAGCAGATTACTTCATTAAACCTTTTTAAGTGCAACTTGGATAACTGGATGGGGAACAGTAAATACACCCCTGGGATTCTACCTGTGTCCCTGCTGGACAGTGGCACAGGGTGCTGACTTGTTGGAGCATGGGCTAAATTCTTGGTTAGGCTTGCAAGGACCTCAGGGCCAATAGCCTAGTAACTGCCTATGATCTTATGATCCTATGATCCTATGAAAGTCCCAGTCTCTTCTTGTTTCTGGAGCTTCAACTCTGTTTCATCAGCATCCCTTTCCACTTTGACTTATAGTTTTCTGCCTCTGCTATGTATAGGAGCCTTAACTGTGTGGCTCTGAAATACCACTTCAAATCAGGAAATCCCAATCAACCCTGGAAAAACTCAATGATTTTATACAAATTTACAAATACTGAACTAAAATCCTGAGTTTTTTCAGGGATACAAGATCTTCTGTATCCCCGCCCCCCAGTATAGGGTTCTGTACCACTGCACACATTATCATATTCAAAATCTGTGATCTCACTACCTTGGCAGAAGCAGAGCGCATTTATTTGTCAATCTCCTAAGAAGAATGATTTTGCATTTGGAATATAATAGTGCAAGGTGATGTTCCCATATATAACGTGTAGGTATAGGACTTGCTGCCCTACAGTATCAACTTTTGCAAAATAGTTCATGTGGTATGATGTGAATTCAGCAAATGCATTATGTTATTGTTAAATATTTCTTGTTGTAACTTCAGGGAAAAAGATGGATAAAAGCACTGACTACAATCCAGCCAACCTCAGATAAACTAGTACCTCACACAACTGATGCGGCAACAGGGAGGGATAAGGAGGTGCCCATCTGAGGTTGGGGTAAGGGTTGCATGGGCCTTCCACGTGACATCCCTGGTGGAGGCTGAGGGTTTTTTAAGGAAAGGAATAATCTATGGGGGGATAAGGGTGGGAACATGTCTGAGCTTCCATGGAGGCAGGGTGAGACACTGCACATTCCTATTGCATTCTTGACCCTCAAGACTTAACCATACAAGTAGAGGGACGGTGGGAGAACCATGGCAGGTCTTACAGAGAACTCCCCTGGCAAATGTTAGACTGCATCAACCCCAAAGGATGCACTTAGGTGCCACACAGGCCCCAAATGTAATTCAGTGAAAGTCCATTGGTGACAATGGAGTGACTGGTAGACCTGGCAATAGAGCTTGGACAGTGTGGATGCCTATCAGAGTGAAGTAAGAGAGCATAGCAATTCAAAAAAATTTTCATTTTGGTGTTCAGTAAGATGGAGCAGTAAGCTTTGTCTCTAAAATCCTGCAGTGTGAAGCATGTAACAATATATAACACAGGCAGAGGATTTACTGCACTTCAAATACGTCAGTGTAATTTTTTTCACAGAAAGTCCAATACCCATGTATATGCTTATCACTGACCCTGCCAAACAGAAATTAAATGCAATAGCTTGGAAGTCATTGATTCTGTGATTTACTCATTTTTTCACATTCATCCATAAAGCGTTGATATTTATAACTCATAACTACATTTGTGATGTGACATTGTTGCACAGGTAACTACAATGCAAGGAACTTGCCATTTACCAAATTCATACAAGCAAAAAAAGAGCTTAAAAAACATAGTTCAGGCTTACTTTATATCCATATAGTTTACACATACAGTACAGAAACATGAAAAATAATGCACAAGTATGTAAAGAAATGCAGCTAAGAAAAAATATACCTTTTAAATAAAACTGAACTGTTAAAAGCAAACCAATGAAAAACAATAGAAGAAAATATATTAAAGTGGTAAATAAAATTGTAAACATTACTTAATACACATAAAACTGGGCATGTATGCATCTTTCTGTACTCATAAAACAATTCTGGGTTTCATTTTGTTGAGACTAGAAGACCTGGAAACAAACGTGACTGCTCAGACTATTGTAAATCAACTAGTGTAAACATACCATATTAAACAATTAAGGCAACCTTTTTACTTGAGGTAGACCTAGGTTCAGAAAGGGTTACCATGAGTGCTGAGACCTACCAAATCTGGCCAATCATTTATAGTAACCATTTCAGATTCAGAGTCTGGATCACCACATCAATTTCTCACAATCAGAGGGATCACCATGGTAGGAGGTCCCTGCAACCATGTCACAGGATGATGAGAGAATCTAGGGGAATGATTTATGCTGCCAAGTAACTCAGGCAAAATGGTGTGACCACTCATTCTAAACAAAGGGACAGGTTGTATTGCAGGTCATTTGATAAGGAGTGGTTGAGGCGCATTTGAGTATATTTGTATGTTTGGCAGTATGTGTGCGAATGTGCAGAGGGACAAATCGACTAGGATGACTCTGTGAGAGTGTGTTTGTGTGTGTGTGTGTGTGTGTGTGTGTGTGTGTGTGTGTGTGTGTGTGTGTGTGTGTGTGTGTGTGTGTGCATGCGTGTGTGTGTGTGTGTGTGTGTGTGTGTGTGTGTGTGTGTGTGTGTGTGTGTGTGTGTGTGTGTGTGTGTGTGTGTGTGTGTGTGTGCATGTGTGTAAGTGCATGTGTGTGGCTGTGCCTGACTGGGTGATTGCAGCGAGGGCAGTCAGGTAGAGGATGGAGAATGCAGATATGTGTCCTTTTTGTCAGTGTGTACAAGTAACTGAATAAGTGTGTGTGTATGTGTGTGTGTGTGTGTGTGTGTGTGTGTGTGTGTGTGTGTGTGTGTGTGTGTGTGTGTGTGTGTGTGTGTGTGTGTATGCTGTTGTACCCATGCCAACATGATGGTATCATAGATAAAATCTCCCAGCTAACTGTTTATCCAACTCATTGGACAGCAAATTTGCTCACAAACAGAACTCAGAAAATTAGGATGGGTGGCCGACCTCCTGCAAAAGACCTACAACTAGTGATAAAGCCCAGGATTCAGTCCTTGAGGCATTTACTTTTCAGAGGTGAATGCAAATCTTATGGGTTTATAACTGACCATGTTTGCAGATGACTGCATACTTGTTGCCATCATAAACTCTCCAGAGGATACTAAACTCCTCCAAGAGGCCCTTTCCAAAACAAATAGCTGGTGTCAAAACCATGGTCTAAAACTGAATTCAAATAAATGTAAAACAGTATCCTTTAACAAGCATGTAACTATTACATTGACAACATACTCTGAAAAGTTGATCTTGTAGTCAGGTACATGGGAATCTATTGTCCTTTGATCACTATGTATCCACTATTGTAAGGAAGTCCCTTTTTATCATATAACTTATATTTAAAGGTGTGGCATCCAGGTCCAAAGATTTAATCATTCCACGATCCTTGCCTGCCTGTGCAGACCACCTCAGATACTTGTTCCTGTTCTCTGTATAATGCAGACTACTAAGAAGTGACCTCTGCCTCAAATATCCAGAACCGCATTTAATACTTATAAAATAACAAATGAACCCTATCCTGTCAGGCCTATTTTACTTTTGCAAGGCCAGTAGTAGCATGATTTCTCAAGGGATCTCAATCAATTTGGAAACATAAACAGAACATGTTGGAGGGATAGGCATGTATCACAGAGAATATATATTCTATGGAACCAAATTTCACTCCACATAAAGCAGCGTACTTCTTATAGGTTCTTGGGTTCATAATTAAGTACTAGGGTAGCTGCATTTGCAGGTTATTTTAAGCCTGGCCAATTTCTATTTTTGTGCTTGAAATAACCCATCCCATGTGGTTAGAGACTGACCTTACCCATTTTATGGGTGATTATTATGTATTAGTCCTAATGGGAATAACTGTCATCATACCATAGATAATTTGAGGAAACCCATGTATGGGATAAAGCATTTAGGGGCTACATCTTTCCATTAGTAGTAAAGGGGGCAGTCCTGGGGTAAATTTATGTTTTCCATCTATAGTAAATGTTTGTTTTCCATCTATAGATCTAAGTTGCACATGAAAATGGACAGGGTTGAACTCTGTTTTATGTGGATGGGGATGGTATCCTCTGCTAAATATATCTGTCTTTCCAAGCTGTTCTGTTGATGTTGCAGAAGAGATTTAGATTCCTAGACTGAGTATTTCTGATGCAATTTATCTTGCTGATGTGCAGTAAATCCACCCATAATGAGTCAGAGAATGTCTTGTTTGCCAGATACAGAACACCTGTTAGCAGTCTGTAGGATAACAAGTATAGCGACAGGGCTTTAAGTTAGTCCATGTAGGACATGCTGTTTAGGCCGTGTATCCTTTTAGTAAGGTATTTCTCTGGGCATTCCATTTCTTGCATTTGCCTGGACAGAAATATGCCAAAGTGGACATTATATTCAATGACTGGCCTAATGAGGGATGAGCAAAGGGGGACAATGACATACCTAGATCTAGGCACAATCCCTTTGTTTATAAGCTGCACAGTATACAAGGACTTTCTTGCAACAAAAGACACATGTTGGAAAAAAGTTAGGTCACCGTCCATATAAGTTACCAAATCCTGAATAACTGGATCAACTCCTAGGGATGTACTGTCAATGCGGTAGCTCCTTGGGGTAGAGGATTTCCCGAAGGATACAATAATGCATTTTTTGGCATTTAGCTTCAGACCATGATTTGATACTAGTTATTTATTTGTGACAAAACATTCTGCAGGATGGCTACGTCAATTGGGGATTCAATGACTGCTCCTAGCTTGCAGTTGTCCACAAGCTTAGTGAACCAGAGCCCTTTGGTATTGACTTTTTTTTCAGAGAAGTAGAAGACAATCAGGAGAGTTCCCAGCACAGAACCAAAGGGACTCCACCGGTGACTGGTCTTTTTGCGGAGATATTTGATTTCCTAAATTCTATCTCTGAGCCAGTAGGCAATCTAATGAGTGATACGGGGGGGGGGGCTATTCCCAGTTTATGCCATGGAGCTGCATTAAACTGGGTACAATATGTTTTAATTACTCTAAGCTATGTTGATTAATATCATATTACTGGGATCTGTTTTAGGCCCTCTTAATTTCTTCTTGTACATTAATAGCATGCTCACTACAAGAGTTCATATCAACTAAGAATCTAAACTGGCATGAATTATTGATTCATCCAGTTGGAATTTCAAACATTTTTGGACAATTTAAGCAGCCATTTGAGCTCATGATCTGTGAGAATCTGAGGAAGCCTAGCCTTATATTTCCATGGTTATTTTTAGACTTATATTTTGGGTACAAATAACCTAGAGGAGGGCAGAACAAAGAAATGTTGGGACATGGGTGCTAAACCAGGTGTGAATTTGTATTTCCCTCACAGGTCAATAGCCTACTAAGTCCTTGTGAACCTAAAATGCATCAGCCAACAGATTTAATTACTGCGATAATGTGACTTTTGCATGCGATTCAGAGATTTTCGAAATAGCTGATAATGAGGTCATCCTCACTGAAGCAAAAGCTGTCTCTGAACTGCTTCTCCTGTGATTATGTTACCTGACCATGCTATGGCAGGCATCTTAAGTAACTGTTGGACCATATTTCTGAATTTTACAAAGCGGTTTTAAAGTAAGATGCTCACCCTCTGCCATACCATTGATCACTAAAATAGTTTGTTTAGCCTTCACAATTTCTGAGTAAAGAAATACTTGATTCGCTGACTCTTTACCTTTTTCATACATGCAGTCACCCAAATTAGCAGTCAGTATTAATGCATTAACACAGCAAAAAGACCCAGTGAAAGTAATCATCGAGATTTCACTTTTCAATTACTCATGATCATTGTCATCATTATGATCAATCTCTTTTTCTCAATTTCTATACTAGTCTGGTGTATCACATCAGCTGTTGCCACATTAAGTGATTCAATGCCACTGTCCAACTTTCATTGACACTCTTCTCTCATGTAATCCATCCAGGGCTGCAACTTCTGCGATTTTAGCTTTAACCTCCATATTCATATTTCCCTTCTCCTCAACCAACCCTCACAGACACCTGAAACCATTAAAACTAATATGCTAGTTTCCTTTATGTTTGAATTTTCAGATTTTTATGATTCCCTCATTTATTAACAAGGAACTGTGTTGTCTCTAGTCGGTTTCATCTCATGTGCCTACAGTTTTGTTTTCCATTTCCCTGTCATTTGTTGTAGTTCCTGTTCAGAGTCTGCTTGTAATGCCATATCATCTCCATATAGTATCTGTTCGCCTCCAACTAATTTTGTAATGTAGTCCATAGCTATTATAAACAGCAGTAGGCTCAGATCTGAACTGTGATTCACCCCAACTTCCACTGGGGACCCATCTGTGAATCTGAACACAGGTCATATTTGTAACAACAGATACTTGTACATAGACTGCACTAATAGCACAAGTATTTCAGAGACAAAAACCACTGCAAGATTACCCAAATCAGATTTCTTTGGATCTTGACATATGCACGGGTGAGGTGACTGTGCGATAGTGATGGACCTTATGGTTAGGGTTTGGGTTAAGGTAAGTGGATAGTTAGTGGTGTATGTATAGTTTAGTGCAGGGTTAGGTATAAGAGTTTAAGTGTATGTGTGTGGATTGCTGTTTGTTTGGTGTGCTTGTGTTGTGTGTATGTGTTTTGGAACAGCAAATTTTTTCCCTAGGAAAAAAATTTGCTGTTCTGGATGTTCGATGTTTTGTATTTTCGATTGCTAGGGTTCGATATTAGAGCACTCGACATTTTGAATGTTCAGTGTTCTAATATAGACCCGCTTTTTCCATGTCTTAGAATGCCCAAATGAACTCTTTCCTCATCTGTAACTTCTTCTCAACTGTCTGTTTCACTGCAAATATCTTGTCAAAAGTGTGGCATATTGAACTAAATTTGGACAGCTTGTTGCCCATCTTACTTTCTACTATTCTATATATAAATGCATTAATAACCTTGTCAAGCATTTTTAATACAGTGTGACAGCAGTTTGATACCTCTGTACTACCAACAGCTGTGAATGCTTATTTTCCAGGTTTCTGCTATACAACTTTCTCTACATACTGCTATGAATATCCTCATCAGCCATTTTCCCCCTAACTCTCCCAACATTTTGATCATATCCGCAGTGACCACACTGCTGTTTTCCCTAATTTCATCTTTCTTAGTGCTGTTCTTACTTCTTTTATGGTGGGCTCTTCTTCTTTCATCATAGCTTGTGTATGAGACAGTAGGGATTCTGCAAGCTTTTCTTCATTCAGGAGCTGCTGGGAGTACTCCTTCCAGTTGCCTTTTATGTCCTGTGTACAAGTAAGCAGGTTGTTGTTGGCATCCCTTATGAAGTGAGTTTACTGACTATCTTCATTATGTTTACCTTGCAACCTAAAACAGTTTTTTATGACATCTACTGAGTCATTTTCTACAAGCTGGTAGAGTGCCATGAACAACTTGCTGCTGCTTTTTGCAGCTTCTCCTTTAACCTTTTTATTAACCGCCCAGCATTCCTTTTTGACATGGTTCATATTTTTTATCTGCCACTTTCTCCTGCACTACTTTCTTTATTTTTTATAACTTTCTGAAATTCTGCATGCCTCCACCAGCTTCTTTTATGTTCCTTATTTTCAAACCTGGTCCAGTTGCATATCTGTTCTGCAGTCTTCCCATTTGTTGTTTTCAGATGCTGACATTTTTCTTTGACTTCAACTATCTATTCCTTTTCTTGAAGAACTAGAACTCTTACATATTTCCTTGAACCCTTGGACTTCCACTGCAGTCATCTTCTGGGTATGCAGCCGAGTCTCTGTTTCACTTGGAGTCTTTTCTAACCACTGCTTGCAGCTGATTTTGGCCACCAGTGGTTTAGGTTGTAGGACCATTTTTATTCACTGGTGATGACCTTGTAATTTCTAATCCTACCTCAATGCCCATTCCTTACTAGGAATAAGTATAGCTAAGTTGCATGTTGGCAGCTCATGTTTGTGATCTTGTGACTGTTTCTCTTAGTAAACCTTGTCCATGGCCACACTGAAACCATTTTCCAGACAGAAGTCAATAATGGCCCATCCCTCTTTATTCCTTTTGTCCCACCATGTGGTCCCAAGCAGCCCTCATATCATGTTCTGTCCATCCCAATATGAGCATTTAGTCATCCATTATTAATTCGGCACACTTAAACAGGAACAATTTAGAAGTCTCAGAAAATAAGCTATACAACACAATGTGAACATGCAATATATTCATTATTAGACAGACTTAGCCATGTTAATTCTTCAACTGTTTCTATTCCATTCATTTATCTGTATATTTTAAATTGCCTGTCCTACTAAGGATCTTAGTCATAGCAAGCTGAGGATGACAAACCAGAAATCCCTGCTCTCAGTAACAGTTCCTATCCCACTCAGTGGGATCAACAGTTTGTTGTGAGTACAAATGAGTGATGTAATATCCTAAGAATGTCCTAGTTGGGTGTTGTAATATCCTCAGCATTTCCTGTGGCTACAGCAGGGCTTGTTTCCATTGGGCTTTCCCTGCTACGCATTTTGTTGATGGCAATCAAGGACCACCCTCACAGGGTAGCTATACCATCTCAACCAATTCCTCTCCATCCAGGCAAGCAGTGGATCTACTCCAACAGTTGTCTGATCACTGAGCTGTTCAGTCTGACACAGGGCATGAAATCTGCTTCTTGCGTCCAATCACTGCTGAGACCTTATTATTTGCAGAACTTGTCTTGCAGTTCTTAAGTGGCTTTGCTCAGCAGTGTTCCACAGAGTGACTTTCTACTATGTCTTAATCATCAGAGTTGAAAAACAGCACCTCCAAATCACAGGTCATGGTTGTCAAACAAAAGTTTGACCTACTCTCTGCAAGTAAGAAGGCAGCAGCACTCTCCAGTAGAGGAGTTAAGTATCTTGACATCTTATTCACATGTGAAGGCAGAGAGTTTCTGTGGTAAGAGCAGCAAATATGTACAATTGCAGCTGTACTTTAAGGATTGTTCCAAGGTGTGGTGGTAAAACACCAGCTGAATCATAGGATGGATGCCCTAATGTCATGGTCAGTCTATGCCCTTATACTCAGCTATGATTGCAAGCTTTGGGTTGTTACCAAAATAATCAAGATATTTGTATTGCACATTTTAGACAACTTTCAAAATAGTCAAGATTTTTGTATGACTAGTGTTTTAGGTAGTGACCAAAACAGTAATGTTGTTTGTGGGACTAGTGTTTTAGGTAGTGAACAAAACAGTAATGTTGTTTGTGGGACTAGTTTTTCAGGTAGTTATCAAAACAGTCATGATGCTTGTATTCTTTATGCAGTTTTGCATTGTATCTGACTTTGTAATGATCATATCCAGTTAAGCACTTCCTACTGTAATGCAATTTCTTTCTTGGTAAATAAAATTTGGACTGTTTTGCTATACTGTGCTTCGGCATAAAAATGAGCATACACATAACTTCATTCACTTCCTGGAGCCACCCGGTGTAATTACTCAAGAATATAGGAAAAAACAGTTACTTTTCAGAGTAGGAGTTACTTGTATTGTGACTGTATTCTGTTTTCTAGAAAAAGTATTTCTTTAGGGTGCAGTATATCTGACTGA
The DNA here is from genome assembly GCF_019279795.1 of Protopterus annectens. NCBI lineage: Eukaryota > Metazoa > Chordata > Ceratodontiformes > Protopteridae > Protopterus > Protopterus annectens. Next base: position 1,662,167,843 of record NC_056739.1, read on the forward strand.
AATACTTCTCTAAACACAATCACTCAGCAGCAATTGCATACCTGCTAACCTGATTATGCAAGTGACTTAAGAATCTTTTCTTACACATCAGTTAAGTGTCTAGTTATAGCAAAGAAAGAGTAAAACAGGCTTTATTCAAGGAGGGTGCAAGCTGCTCCACCCCTAGTTTCGGGGTTTGCCCCTCATAGTCTTTGACCTTTTATATTCCCACTCTAAAGTCTCATCAAATTTAAGAAAAAGTGATCATTAAGAACTATACTAATATTTTAGTTGAAGTGACATCTGTAGTACTGTTGCTTGTCTCATTCTACGAAGCTGCATTGGTTAGGTGGCTTGCATGAAGTGAGCAACATTTTTAGTGCTCATCTGATCAGTGTCATGTATTAAGTGTTTTGAACTGAGTTCTTTTATCAATTTTTGCCCCCAACAGTTTATCAGCCTTAGAAGTTTTACTTGCTTAGTTGTAAAGTCTGTTTGTAGTACTATATATAGGAGGTCTGTTGGATTCTGTCTGTGCTGAGTGTGCTCAGACTATTGTTAACACTATTAATGATCAGATATGTTACTAATAGGTAGAGTCATCACTGAAGTCTGTCTCTAATGACGCACAGCATTTCAAACTCTTATTCTAAAGAGATAATTGAAAAACGTTTAATAACTGTTTTTTTTAAATGTATTAATGGAAAAGCTATAACCAATGGAATCAATCAATGTCTTTCTATCATTACTAGTGTTATCTTATTGCTCAATTCTGTAAACAAACAAGATTTTTTAACATTATTTCTGTCTGTGAAGACACGCAATTGCATTCTGATGAATACATGTATTTTATTTTTGTTTTAATTTCTACAGTTGAGGAATAATACAAGTTGTAAAAAGATATACAATAAATAAATAAATAGAACAACAATAAATAGAACATGCTGGAGGGATAGATTCCTGTCACAGAGACTCCCCATGTTTTGGAACAAAATTCCTAACTACATTAGGCAGAGACCCTCACTAACACTCTTCAAGAGAAGACTTGATGAGTGGATGGGTAACAGAAAGTACACCCCTGGGATCACTTCATTGGCTCTGCATGACACAGGCTCAGTTAATTAATCAATGGGGTGGCGAATGCCGACACACTCTGGCTAGGCTTATAAATGCCCTTGGGCAGACAGCCTAGTACCTACCTATGAACCTATGAACCTATATACAGGTTCTGATTTTACAATTTCTAACTGTAAAATTTATAACACTAACGCAACAATTTTATGTGAACATTTCTATATATAATTTCTGTATTAAACATTGATAACTTTTTCTTCCTGTTTTCCTTTCTAAATGGGTTATGCCCAGAATGGCTAACCCAGTAACAAACAAATAAACCTGTACATACGTACACATGAATGCCTGCACAGGTCATTCAGGTGACAAGCCATATACTTCCACAGTGTGTGCCTGACACTGATATTGTCATCACATTTAAATAGTTGCATGGCAGAAGAACAGCAGAGGAGATTAGCCTCCTCATTTGTGAAATTAAACATCTCCTTCTGTAGTACTGAAACCTGTAGTACTGAAACAAACATCCCCTTCTGTAGTACTGAAAGAGACATCCCCTTCTGTAGTACTGAAGCAAATATCCCTTTCTGTAGCACTGAAACAACCCCTTCTGTAGTACTGAAACAAATATCCCCTTCTGTAGCACTGAAACATCCCCTTCTGCAGTAATGAAACATCCCCTTCATTAGTACTGAAACAAAACATCCCCTTCTGTAGTAAGAAACCTCTCCTGCTGTACTACTGAAATACACATCCCATTCTGTAGTACTGAAACAAACATTCACTTCTGTAGTACTGAAACAAACATTAACTTCTGTAGTACTGAAACACCCCCTTCTGTATTACTGAAACATCCCCTTCTGTAGTACTGAAACAAATATCCCCTTCTGTAGCACTGAAACATCCCCTTCTGCAGTAATGAAACATCCCCTTCATTAGTACTGAAACAAAACATCCCCTTCTGTAGTACGAAACCTCTCCTGCTGTACTACTGAAACAAACATCCCCTTTTGTAGTACTGAAACAAACATTCACTTCTGTAGTACTGAAACACCCCCTTCTGTATTACTGAAATATCCTCTTCTGTAGCACTGAAACATCCCCTTCTGTAGTAATGAAACATCCCCTTCATTAGTACTGAAACAAAACATCCCCTTCTGTAGTACAAAACCTCTCCTGCTGTACTATTGAAACAAACATCCCCTTCTGCAGTACTGGAACAAACAACTCCTTCTGTAGTACTGAAATACCCTCTTGTAATATTGAAATATCCCCTTCTGTAGCACTGAAACATCACCTTCTGTACTATTGAAACAAATATCCCCTTCTGTAGCACTAAAACAACCCCTTCTGTAGTACTGAAACAAATATACCCTTCTGTAGCACTAAAACAACCCCTTCTGTAGTACTGAAACAAATATCCCCTTCTGTAGCACTGAAACATCCCCTTCTGCAGTACTGAAATATCCCCTTGAGTAGTACTGAAACAAAACATCCCCTTCAGTAGCACTGAAACCTCTCCTTCTGTAGTACTGAAACAGACATCCCCTTCTGCAGTACTGAAACAAACATCCCCTTATGTAGTACTGAAACATCCCCTTCTGTAGTACTGAAACAAACATTCACTTCTGTAGTACTGAAACAACCCCTTCTATAGTACTGAAACAAATATCCCCTTCTGTAGCACTGAAATATCCCCTTCTGTAGTAATGAAAAATCCCCTTCATTAGTACTGAAACAAAACATCCCCTTCTGTAGTAAGAAACCTCTCCTGCTGTACTACTGAAACACACAGCCCCTTCTGTTGTACTGAAACAAACATTCACTTCTGTAGTACTGAAACATCCCCTACTATAGTACTAAAACATCCGCTTCTGCAGTACTGAAACAAACATCCCCTTCAGTAGTACTGAAACATCTCCTTCTGTAGTACTGAAACAAACACACTTATCTGCAGTACTGAAACATCCCCTTCTGTAGTACTGAAACAAACATCCCCTTCTGCAGTACTGAAACAAACATCCCCTTCTGTAGCACTGAAACAAGCATCCCCTTCTGTAGTAGTGAAACATCACCTTCTGTAGTACTGAAGCATCCCCTTCTGTAGTAGAGAAACAAACATCCCCTTCCATAGTATTGAAACAAACATCCCCTTCTGTAGTAATGAAACATTCCCTTATGTAGTAACATACAACCTGTCCTGTAGAGACCATTGGATACAGAGCATATAGTTATATCACACCCAAAGCTACACACTAGCATGCCTACCTACTAAAAATGATGCCACCATGGCAGGCTTTTAATAATATGATGGATATTAACCACTTAACTAGTCACTTCAAATCTGGTAGATCAAAGTTTTATACACTCTGTGGTAAAGGAGTGACAAACCCTCAGAAAGATTTTCTAGCCAACTACTTGGAAGCACACTGCAGGAGAGTCACTCACTCCATTGATCTTATCTTTGCCACTGACATGAATAGGTCATGCTGGACACATAGATGCATCACCCAGAGAATGACACTCCTCTGGAACAAGCTTCCAATTCCCGTGAAAAAGACCCTGCCCTTACCCTCTTCAAATGCAATCTAGATCAATGAATGGGTGACTACAAATTCACTCTTGGGGTGGTGCCCATGTCCCTCCTGTAGAGAGGAAGTTGGTATTAACTACCTTAGGCCCATAGCTCTGTGAATTTCACTACCCAAACTACCAACAACTGGGGCAACTCATGATAAATATGGCTGGGCTTGTAAGGGTTCTAGGGCCATTAGCCTAGTAACCTACAATGAACTTATGAACCTATGAAGCATGAGACTTAGCAGTCCTATAGCTGTAAAACATACTGACAACTAGCATTGGCATACACACACACACACACACACACACACACACACACACACACACACACACACACACACACACACATCTAAATCTGGACATGCTCAGTACATTTCTTTTGCATAAAGGTATAACAGACACATTTAGAAAACCTACATACTAAGGAATACATCTGAAATTACCCAATGGAAATAAAAAAAAAAAAGTTATGTATCTATAAGAACAACAACAACAAAAAAAAAATGCAAATCTAAAGCAAAGCCAAAAGCTCACATTTTCATATATTCTGGAAATGCTGGCAGGCTGGAAAGTGAGACAAGGATCTAAAATCTCCATTTCATTGTAATGTACACTGTAGACATTTGTAGACTGTATAAAGTATTATTTAAAAGTTTTATGTTAAATGTGTTTAACAAGACAATTCAGCATCCTTTAGCAGCAATTATATGTTTAAAACTAACAGCACTGTATTGGTCATTCAGTACAAAGCATTCAGTGTGCTGAGGTTAGCTGCTTATATATAAAGCAAAGTAGGTGGTGAGCTATTTTATCAACTCTTCACTCACTATCTTGAAAGGAAACAGTGTAAGAGTTCTTTCCTGCATTTTCTACAGCACAGCACTTAGGGACTTATAAAGTATATATATATATATATATATATATATATATATATATATATATATATATATATATACAGGTCTTCATAACACTGAAATTTCATAACGTTGAATTTCATTGAAAACTCAGAACATTGAAAGTGTGTTTCACTTGGGACTTGATACAGTGGGGTAAGGAAATTAACTTTTTCCCACTGTAGTGCGATGTTGGAGTTGGTATATTTAATTTATGGGTGGGGGGGAGTGCAGGGGGGCTTGGCCCCCTGTCACCTGCCAGAGATCTGAGCAAAAGCCCTTGTGTGCATTTTTACAGGTAGGTGCTAAGTCCTGCCAGCTGCCAGCAATAGGGATTTGCATGCAAATTAGAAGTCAGATGATCAGAAATTATGTTATTCTGCAAGCTATTTCAGAAGTAATATTTTAGATATTATTTTGAGAAGTCTCTCAGTGAGACTGAACATTCTGTATTCTGTCTTGGGCCTGACAACAAGAACCATTTACCACATCATCTGCCTTGCTCTATTAAGTAAGTTTTCAGGGCATAGTGATTCTATTAGATTCAGTTCCGGAATATAGTGAAGCTTAATTTAGATATTGTTTTTCTTTATTTGTCTGAGCCTGTCCTCAATGTTATTTTAAATATTTCTTGTCATATGAACTCTGATGTCACTGTGAATACTCTGATGTCACTGTGAATATATAAGTAGTATTTTCTTGTTCTTTTATTTTTTTATTATTAAATATATTTAAACCTCTCATTGTGGCTGATTCATTGTAGAGATATTTATGTTTTGAGAGTATTTGCATATTTATTTGGTGACACTGTGTGAGCCACTACTAATATCCTTGCTCTTGGTCAAACTACCACTTGTATTAATATTAATATTAAACAGTAAACGTGGACACCCTTTGTTAAGGGCCGTAAAGTAGCTGGTGAGGGGTTCTGGTGGTAGTGATAACCACCTTATAGTCTGGGCAGAAGGGGACATAGCTAGTAAACCTGTGCCAACCTTTCCCAGGTGTATGTGAGTGTGTGTGTGTGTGTGTGTGTGTGTGTGTGTGTGTGTGTGTGTGTGTGTGTGTGTGTGTGTGTGTGTGTGTGTGTGTGTGTGTGTGTGTAAAACAAATCACCAAGAGTGTATCTGTCAGCTACTTCGGCAGGGACACGAAGAACTGCATGGAGAGAGAGAAACTGTTGGAGGACTTGGCTTGGAACCCTGGCTAAGGACTCAACTCTGTAGCTGTGCCAGTGGGCAATCTTATTGGTGATCTGAAGAAAGAGGGAGAAACCAGTCCCAGACTGATTGTGGTCTCTGTGTGTTCTTAAAGGAAATTGCACTTGATGCAGTGAGCTGCATCTGGAAATACTGTGTGTACCTCATATAATCCCAGTGAACGACCCCCACTGGTTCCAGTGGTGAGGAGTGAGACTCCTTGATTACTGGTCCAGTGGTGGGTCATCACATATTGGTTGGCAGTGGTGGGATATCCACATCACATATTGGTGGCAGTGGCGGGATCACAACATCACATACTGGGATTTGGTGGTATGGATACTGAACTCCTGTAGCCTTTAAACAGTGGCACTAAAGAAGGTGTTTATACTCTCAAGCATCCACATGGTAGACATTCAGAGTTTCATACAGCAATAGTTTTATTTATTTTATGCTAGCTTAGTTAGTAAGGGCAAGCAGGCAAGAATGTCAGCAGAGGATTATGGCAAGCTGACAAAGAACCCATTGGCTGAGATGTGCCAAGCCAAAGGACTGGTCCATGCCAACCTGACTAAAGGGGAAATTAATGCAGCCTTATCTACAGCTGCATCACAGACCAGCAACCAGGAAGACAACCAGACTGGTCTTGATATGGTGATATACAACTCTCAGAAAATGGACAGTTCAGCTTTTTCTCAGAGGACATAAAAATCCATCTGGAGTTAAAGAGACTTGAACTGGAGGCCAAACATTTGGAACTAGAATCATCAGAGAGACTGCAGCATTTGGAGGCTGACAAAAAGGAGAAGCAGATAGAATTGGAATCAAAAGAGAGACTGAGGCCTCTGGAGGCTGAAGAAAACAAGTAGCAGAGGCAACATGAAAAAGAAATGCTAACTCTTTGCCAGGGTCATTGAGGTAATGGGGAAGGCAGTAACTGTACCCCAGAAGCAATACGAGTCAGTATACTTTTTCCTCGGTACCAAGAAGGTGATAATTTTGATTGTTTTGTTTAAAAGAGTATGCTTGGAAGAGAATGCAAACAGTATAATGTTGACTGAGGGCTCTGGGTACAGTTCCTCACCCCCTTACTCCATGGTAAAGCTATAGCTGCTGTTTCTAAATTGTCTGACACTGGTTGCTTAAAGTATAATACAGTTAAAAATTGTTAATTGGAATGTTTTAAGTTAACTGAAGCTTATAGAATTGTTTTTTTTGTGAGCATAGGCGCAAGGCAGATGAAAGTGTGTGTCATATTGCTGAGTTAAGCACTTAATTTCATAGGTGGGTGAGTATGTGTCAGGTCACCACTTTTGAAGGGCTGGCAGATCTTTTGGTGAGGGAGTAACCCTTAGAACTTTGCCTGAGGACAGGAGAATCTGGTTGGCAGTTAGGAATGCAGCACCAGATATGAGTTGGGGAAAAAAGGAGAACTATACCTAGCAAGCAGAGCATCACTGCACATAAAAGGGATTCCCAGTGTTGCACACAGGTATAAGGGAACCTAAGGGGTGGACAGCTGAAACCACCCCAACAGAGTCTGCCAGTAATAGGGGAAGCCACTAGTTCAGGTACATAGCCAGGATTAAGGGTTAAATGTTTTAAATGCACCCAGTGGGGGCCATGTAGCATATAGATGCCCACAGAGGCAAGGTGGGAAACAAAAGGTAGGGGAGTCATCAAGTGGGAATAACAGAACGCCAGTGATAAATTGTTTGGAGACAACAAGGGTAACAAGCTACCACAAGAGGTTATATCATATCTTAGTGGATGGGAAACAGGCCACTGCTAATAGACACACAGCCTCTGATCTAACCATTGTGAAAACTGCAATGATTAAAGAGGAGCACTACTTGCCTGGACAGTCTACTCCAGTCAGAGATTTAGGATGGACCCCATTCCAAATATCTTTGGCTAGGGTTTACCTTGACTGGGATGGTGGAAAAGGAAGCAAGCACGTATTGATAGCCAATGAATTTGATAATGCAGTACCTTGTGTGTATGCAGTTACATGCAGTCAGGCTTGGAGACAGGTATGTGGGTCTGGTAGCCTGAGGGGGGGTCCCAAACAGACCATACACTTGAAGCCAGGACTGGTGAGGTGGCTGCTTCTGGGAGGGAGGGGAGGTACCCTGCAGCAGTGAGGCTGAATGTGGGCCACAGCTGCTGGTGGGTACTGATGTTCACTTGGACAGAGTAACTGCAAGGGCAGAGGTGAGTACTAGTACTGTCAGGCTGACAGTGACACACTGCTGTCAGTAGCAGACTACCTGTGGTAGCAGATGTGGGAAGAGTTATAAAGAGAAAGTTGAGACAGGCTCAGCTCTCAGACCCTACATTGCAAGGCTTGAGTGAGGTAGCTAGGGAGGTGCCTGAACAAAGGGTTACTATATAGTGAATGGATCATTGAGAGAGGGCTAGAGGGTGAGAAAATACAGCAGTTGGTAGTGTCCACAGCCTGCCACCAGTGATGTCATTCTGTAAGCTATCTCAGAACTAATATTTTAGGTATTATTTTGAGAAGTCTGTCAGTGAGACTGAGCATTCTGTATTCTGTCTTGGCCCCACAACAAGAATAACCATTCATCACATCATCTGCTTTGCTCTCTTAAGTAAGATATTAGGAAATAGTGATTTTCTTAGATTCAGTCAGGAATATAATGAAGCTTAGTTTAGATATTCCCCAGGATTCATGAAGCTCGGCGCAAGTACAGTTTTAGCCTTGCGCCAGGCGTCCTCACAGATGGTGCAAGTGCAGGGGGCGTATTTAAGTGCTCTACGGAGGCTTAAATATGCCCCCACAGTTGCACAACCTACAATGCTTACTATTAGAGCCCACCTCTAATAGTAAGCAATTAATTCAGTGTCCGTGGATACTGAAATGTATGCTAAGCATACAAGAGTGTCCACAAACACTGAAATAAAATCAAAGAAGTAAACACACAAGCATGTAGTGGAATGCTGAGCCCCATCCCTAGAACTAACACAATTAGATTCCCCATGTCCCTATTCTACATTTGTATTGCTTCATTATTGAAAGTGTAAGCAAAGCACAGCAAGTTTGCATGATGCTGGCCTCTGCTTAGTGTAGCTTACACATCAAAATCATCCAAATAGAAAATAACATGCAGAGTACACATTAAACATCTCACGAACAGGCATGCACGGTTTGGGTCCCACTATAGCACATATAATTTTCCATGTGGAATATGTAAATGAACATATTTATACATCCATTTGCAGTATAACCTACGTAATAACATGTAAATGTGAACTGGAGCACTGCATGAAATGTTTAACTAATGTCATTCAATCAAAGTGGTAGTGTCATAATGAATAAGGCACCAGTAAGCAGGTGTAAGCACAAATAAGCAGTAGTAAACATATATACGTACCAGTAAGCAAGTCTAAGTGCATTTGCGCAGGTGTAAGCAGTGCCCACACACATTAATTATAGTAGAAACTGACCGAATTTAACAAACTGCAATTGGAAGATAGCACAGCCTACTGTTGTGCAAACATGCAAACAGCCACTCACAACTGCTTAAAAGTGCTTTAATCACTCTGTATCCAATGGCCCTTGTTCTGGCAGCAACAAAATAAATGGCCTCTGCAAAGGCAAACCCAGGACACTGCACACCATAGCCAATGTGATTTACCGCTAAGCCATGGCAGATATACATAAATCTGATGTTATCACAAACATATCGTCCAGCACAGTCATGCAACAGCATAGGAAATGTATATAATTATGTAGATGTATGTACAGATATATATCTCTGAAGAATGAATGTCATGACAATAAAGCATACAAAAAGAATGAGAAGGGAATCCACAGCAACCCCAGTATTATTTAGTGCTGTCAGCTTATGACATATCAAGCTAGGCATTGGTAAGCAAATCACTGCTACCCACACCATAGACAGGACACTACCAGTGGGAGCAACATTGTCGATCTGCAAAGTCTTCTTTACAAAGAATCACAGGGTAGTCCTTGGTGGGGCTACCCAAAAATTGCTAGGTGGAGTGGACTTATGACCATTACACAAGCAACAGCAGGTATGTTCAAGGACCAAATGGTGAGAGAGCCTGATGATACATGGGTTGAGACAACATACATGTAGGGTCCCTAATGCTGGGGAGAGGGCCATGTGTGGACGTGTGTCATGGCTGTGATAGCAACCAGAGAATGTATGGTTTGAGTGTATGTCGAACTCTGGTGGGGTGGAGGAACCCTGGGTATGAAATTATGGATCCAGGCGTGTCAGGGTCGGATGGCCTGGTTCTAACTGGACCGCATTGTGGAGGTCAGCGAGGTTGTTATACATATATATGCATACACACATGCATACATGTATATGTAGAAGTACATTCCCTGTAAAACATGCATTCCTTTTGTAAACCTAAATAACATTAAAGTGCCCCTACAAACCTCGGCAGTAGATAGAATAATAGGTTGTGCATAACAGGGAAGGGATGGATCTGCAAAAATGCAGAAGTGTGTACTTTGTCCGAAGTCAGTGCTGTTATCAAAAAATAAATTGTGAGGACTTTCTCACTATGAAATAGTGGAATCATTCCTGTGATCTGCTGCTACGGCAATGCCAATCACTAAATCGGTCCTATTTGTAATATAATGTCACCAAACTCATACATTACTAGCTCTCATGTGTAATGTGTGTGTTACCACATAGTCATAGTTATTAATTTATTGTAGTGTCTTGTTAACGGGAGTAATGATGTAATGAAGTATGGAGTCTAATCTTGAAATAAAGACATGTGTGTCCCAGGTGGGACAACCCAAAATTGTGAATAGTGTCCTATTGGTCACTCATTTCACCAATGTCTGTGGACTAAAAGTTTGGGATGTCTGAGGATACATGGAGTGAGTCAACCCATGGGATGGGTCTACAGGAGTAGGGAGTAGCCAGTGTATAGTGGTGTGGATACACCATGTATCCAACTGGAGAATGGATGACTGCTTTGTCAGTGAAGTGTTGGGGTGAGTGTTTGGGGAACTAGGATCCATGGGTATATGGGTATATATGCAAATGAAGCAGCACAGCAATAGTGTAGTGGTTTAAGCATAAATAAGCAGTAGTAAGCATATATAAGCACCAGTAAACATGTTTAAGAAGTGCATTTGCATGGGGGTATGCATTGCCTATACAGATTAAGCAAAGTAGAAGCTAACTGAGTGTAAGAAACTGTAACTGGAAATTACAGACATATATATATATATATATATATATATATATATACATATATATATATATTATATATATATATTATATATATACATATATATAGTTGCAGATATATATATATATATATATATATATATATATGTATATATATATATATATATATATATATATATATATATATATATATATATATATATATATATATATATAAATGAGAATAGGTAACAGGAGTCTTTGGAGCCAGAAGTATCCACAAATAAATAGCTTGAACGCGATTTTATTTAAAATAAACAAAGCGTTTTTCGCTACTGAAATGAACAGTAACTTCCTCAAAAGGATATAAAACATTTTGCGCCAAAAATTTAAATAAACAAAAAGAAGTGTGTCAAATGACATCACTTCCTTTACAGCGCCCATGTTAAAATTGAGTCAAACAGTAACAATGTTCACCTTTTGATATAACATTTTAAACAGAAATCTAAAATACCTACTGGAATAACTACTTAATCAATTTTAAACTATACTAAAATACATCGAAACAACCTCGAAAAAACCATTAATTTAATTTTTTAAATCAATAAAACCAATTATTAGACACCATCATCATTCACAATATTAAATTTACCCAAAATAAACAATGGACACGAAAATCTATAATTACACGTCTAAATCCAATAGCAAATGTATTAATAAAAACTTCTAACAAATTAAAATAAAAATAAATGGCTACCTTCTTATCTCATGTAGCTTTTAAGCTTTAACACTGCAGCAATATTACAATTCTTGTTGAGACCTGGGACATTAAAAGCATCAAGTTTGATCTGCCACTCTAGCTCACGTATTTCTAACAAGAGAGATGAAGGACCCCCTCTCAAATTAGGGGGGATATGATCAATCCCCATAAATTGAAAGTTATGGCCAGGATTATGAACGGTATGTTTGGCAAGGGCATTCTCCATTTTCCCATTCCTAATGGCATAAATGTGTTGGTAAATCCGTTCACGGAATCTACGATCAATTTTACCAATGTAGAATGCCATACAACAATTGCAAAAGGCCCCATACACGACAGATCTAGTATCACAGTTGATTCTGTGTTGGATGGAAAACTACCTATTCCCAACATTAAAGGTTTCTCCCGTTTTAATAGTTCGACACCAATTGCAAGCACCACGTATGAAAGACCTCTTTTGCCTAATGGGTAAATTTGCTCCTTTATTACTTTGTAGAAGTTCCTTTAAGTTGTTGCCCCTTCTATAGACTACCTTGGGCCAGAGACCTAGTTTTCCTAGAAGGAAAGAATCACTACTAATAAAGTGCCAATTTTTGCAAATGATACCCCATATATATTTAGATTCAATATTAAATGTAGTGATGAAACTAGTGGGAAACTTTGCTTGCTTAGTAGGAGAAGCACAAACACCTGTTATGTTCGGAGTCCCTATTATATCTGGTGAACCCACAGTCATAACAACTGGTGGTGTCGTAATTTGATCGAGAAGAGGTTTAAAAAAACAGTAGATCTTTTAAGGTCAATCTCTTCGATGATGGCATCGATTAAAGTAGAAGGGTAACCCCTATTAATAAACAGACCTCTCAAAAAGTTACATTCTTGTTGGAACAAATTATATGTGCTACACATGCGCACTGCTCTAACTAATTGCCCCTTTACTATTGCTCGTTTCTGCTTGTATGGATGGAAACTTGAAAAGTGAAGTAGAGAATTACAAAACGTGGGTTTCCTAAAAACAGAAGATAGCAATTTCCCACCTTCTGAATCTTTTACAAGTTTGACATCAAGATAATCTATTTCATCTACCGAAAATTGATGAGTAAACTTGAAAAAAGTTGTGGTTTTATTCATATAATTCACTAATGCTTCGGCTTCAAGGTCATCACCATGGAATAAGATGAAAATGTCATCAAGAAATCATGTATACATTTTGAAATGATGTCTAAATTTAGGGCAGTCCAGGATAAAATGCTTCTCCCAATAAGCCATAAAGAAATTGGCAACAACTGCCCCACATGGTGATCCCATGGCCACCCCTTGTTTTTGGAGGAAGTATTTTTTGTCAAAAATAAAAAAGTTAGAACTTAAAACGATGTCCAACAGTTCTGTTACTACATCGATGTCTTTCTGTATGGCTTTAACATCCCTTAATAGCAATCCTATCCATTCGATGGCTTCTACGTGGGGTATAGAAGTGTAAAGATCAACAACATCTATAGTAAGAAAATTATTAGATGTATCAAATTCTATGTTGTTGATATCCCTCAAAAAAGACCAAGAGTCTTTACACACCACCGGGATGGCCTTGATATATTTTGACAAAATCTTATCTATGAGCCTAGCACAGGGGTGGGTCATGGACGATCTACCATCTACAAGAGCTCTCATCGGGGGATGCTGCAAATCTTTGTGGATCATAGGGATCCCAAACATAACAGGAGTTTTTGGGAAGGATATGTCGATAAAATTGTAGGTGTCTAAATCGATTTTACCAGCCAAAAACATATCCCTAAAATAACTCCTAATCCTTTTATACGTGACATTCATCTCATTTAAAGAGGAAGGACTATAGGCTGGAGAGTTCAGGACAAATGACATTTTTTCAATGTACGCCAAATTGTCAAAAATGACCAGTCCTCCCCCTTTATCAGGCTTGATCACTCTCACTGACAACTGCCGGAGAGTATCCAAAGCTGTTTTTTGTTCCCTGCTCGTGTTAATTTTAGGCAAATTAGAATTGAAGCCTATGGAATTCATTATATGCCTACAATCAACCTCACACACTCTTTCAAAAGTTTGTAAACCGGAATGCAAAGGGGGGTTAAAAGTACTAGGCAGTTTCAAACCTAGACATAAATCAATAGCGTTATTACTATACAATAAATTTTAACCCCCCCCTTTGCATTCCGCTCTTGTAGATGGTAGATCGTCCATGACCCACCCCTGTGCTAGGCTCATAGATAAGATTTTGTCAAAATATATCAAGGCCATCCCGGTGGTGTGTAAAGACTCTTGGTCTTTTTTGAGGGATATCAACAACATAGAATTTGATACATCTAATAATTTTCTTACTATAGATGTTGTTGATCATTACACTTCTATAACCCACGTAGAAGCCATTGAATGGATAGGATTGCTATTAAGGGATGTTAAAGCCATACAGAAAGACATCAATGTAGTAACAGAACTGTTGGACATCGTTTTAAGTTCTAACTTTTTTTATTTTTGACAAAAAATACTTCCTCCAAAAACAAGGGGTGGCCATGGGATCACCATGTGGGGCAGTTGTTGCCAATTTCTTTATGGCTTATTGGGAGAAGCATTTTATCCTGGACTGCCCTAAATTTAGACATCATTTCAAAATGTATACATGATTTCTTGATGACATTTTCATCTTATTCCATGGTGATGACCTTGAAGCCGAAGCATTAGTGAATTATATGAATAAAACCACAACTTTTCTCAAGTTCACTCATCAGTTTTCGGTAGATGAAATAGATTATCTTGATGTCAAACTTGTAAAGGATTCAGAAGGTGGGAAATTACTATCTTCTGTTTTTAGGAAACCCACCTTTTGTAATTCTCTACTTCACTTTTCAAGTTTCCATCCATACAAGCAGAAACAAGCAATAGTAAAGGGGCAATTAGTTAGAGCAGTGCGCATGTGTAGCACATATAATTTGTTCCAAGAATGTAACTTTTTGAGAGGTCTGTTTATTAATAGGGGTTACCCTTCTACTTTAATCGATGCCATCATCGAGGAGATTGACCTTAAAAGATCTACTGTTTTTTTAAACCTCTTCTCGATCAAATTACGACACCACCGGTTGTTATGACAGTGGGTTCATCGGATATAATAGGGACTCCGAACATAACAGGTGTTTGTGCTTCTCCTACTAAGCAAGCAAAGTTTCCCACTAGTTTCATCACTACATTTAATATTGAATCTAAATATATATGGGGTATCATTTGCAAGAATTGGCACTTTATTAGTAGTGATTCTTTCCTTCTAGGAAAACTAGGTCTCTGGTCGAAGGTAGTCTATAGAAGGGGCAACAACTTAAAGGAACTTCTACCAAGTAATAAAGGAGCAAATTTACCCCTTAGGCAAAAGGGGTCTTTCATATGTGGTGCTTGCAATTGGTGTCAAACTATTAAAACGGGAGAAACCTTTAATGTTGGGAATAGAAAGTTTTCCATCCAACACAGAATCAACTGTGATACTAGATCTGTCGTGTATGGGGCCTTTTGCAATTGTTGTATGGCATTCTATATTGGTAAAACAGATCGTAGATTCCGTGAACGGATTTACCAACACGTTTATGCCATTAGGAATGGGAAAATGGAGAATGCCCTTGCCAAACATACCGTTCATAATCCTAGCCATAACTTTCAATTTATGGGGATTGATCATATCCCCCCTAATTTGAGAGGGGGTCCTTCATCTCTCTTGTTAGAAATATGTGAGCTTGAGTGGCAGATCAAACTTGATGCTTTTAATGTCCCAGGTCTCAACGAGAATTGTAATATTGCTGCAGTGTTAAAGCTTAAAAGCTACATGAGATAAGAAGGTAGTCATTTATTTTTATTTAATTTGTTAGAAGTTTTTATTAATACATTTGCTATTGGATTTAGATGTGCAATTATAGATTTTCGTGTCCATTGTTTATTTTGGGTAAATTTAATATTGTGAATGATGATGGTGTCTAATAATTGGTTTTATTGATTTAAAGAATTAAATTAATGTTTTTTTCGAGGTTGTTTCGATGTATTTTGGTATAGTTTAAAATTGATTAAGTAGTTATTCCAGTAGGTATTTTAGATTTCTGTTTAAAATGTTATATCAAAAGGTGAACATTGTTACTGTTTGACTCAATTTTAACATGGGCGCCGTAAAGGAAGTGATGTCATTTGACACACTTCTTTTTGTTTATTTAAACTTTTGGCGCAAAATGTTTTATATCCTTCTGAGGAAGTTACTGTTCATTTCAGTAGCGAAAACGCTTTATTTATTTTAAATAAAATCGCGTTCAAGCTATTTATTTGTGGATACTTCTGGCTCCAAAGACTCCTGTTACCTATTCTGGATTTTCGCTAGTTTCGTTTTTGGTTCTAGTTTGTGGTTATATATATAATTGCAGATATATATATATATATATATATATATATATATATATATACGTATATACATATATATATATATATATATATATATATATATATATATATATATATATATATATATATATATATATATATATATATATATACATATATGTGTGTGTGTGTGTGTGTGTATATGTGTGTGTGCGTAGATATACACAGATATACAGCTATGATAGTAAACAACACACAAGAATGACATATGTTCACAGGCTACGCCAATGGAAGTGAGGGGCCCAAGCAAGAAACATGTAACACGTAGCATGCCCCCCCCCCCCCCCAGCTGGACAGAGGGAACATACACACAAACCCACAAACAATGTAAGTAGTCCACTGGTCCCCAGACCACAGGCAGGATAGAACCGGGGGGGTACAGTGTGCACCCGTGAAATCCAATCTTGGAACACAGACAGGAGCGTCCATTGCGGGATGCCCAAAAAATTGACATATAACCAAAGGAAGGTGATACGACAACCATTCTGGCTGGGGTGGGTACATACCCAGAATACAAGGGTGGGAAAGCCTGATGACCCATGGGTTGAGACAACGTACGACAGGGGTCCCATGAAGTGGAGAGTGGGCAGCATGTAGTAGTGTGTTCAGACCCGACCTGCACCCAAAGGAAGGATGGGTGCTGTAGAGGAGGTGCGGGTGGGTGAACTATGGGTAGCTAGTTATGGGTCTAGGTGTGCAGGTGTTGGCTGATGTGGGTGTATATGTACAGCCCCAGGGAAGTGAGCAACAGTGTTAATTGGACAGAGGCGTTGCCCAACTTGCAGCCACACCCGCTACGAGTCCCACTGCAGCAAAGTCTAATCTACATGGCAAAGAACGGAATAACCAGATGTAGATGTAAATATGTAGAGGAATGTGTGTGTATATCTACCCATAGGTACATGGAGATATACCTCTCCCACTCTGTAGTACTGTCGTACATATGTATACATACAGAGACGGAATACATATACATACCCACATATACATATACACATATGCAGACACACATACACCCATATGTTGTTAGATACACATAGACAGGAATATATAAATATATACATGTATGCATTCATATACAGATATATCTGTATATAGTAATGTATATATATATATATATATATATATATATATGTGTGTGTGTGTGTGTGTGTGTGTGTGTGTGTGTGTGTGTCTGTGTAAATATACACATGTAAATAGCTAGGATATGATACAGCAGTTATGAATTACATATGTTCACAGGCTGTGCAATTGGGGGTGAGGGGTCCAATCAACAAATGTGTAACACGTAGCATCAACCACCCCCACCTAGACAGGTGAAACATACAAACACACGATACAAGTAAATAAACCACTGCTTCACAGACCACAGGCAGGACACTACCAGTGGGAGAGACCTGCCAGGTCTAATCTTGAAACAAAGACATCAATGTCCCTTGTGGTATACCCCAAAAATTAATGATCATCGGAGTCAGTCCCTGTAATGATTCATCCAACCAGGCTGTATACGTACATGGACCAGTAGGTTGTGCAAGCCTAATGACCCATGGGTCGACACAATGTACAACATGGGTCCTGATACGTGGAGAGTGGGCAGTGTGTAGTGGTGTGGTTAGACCCCACCTGCACCCACAGTAAGAATGAGTGCTGCAGAGGAGGGGCAGGTGGGGGAACCATGGGCATGCAATTATGGGCCTAGGCGTGCAGGTGTTGGCTGGCACAGTTGTATTAGGACTACCCCAGGATGTAAGTAATATTCCGAAATGGGCAGAGCTTACACCCATGCCTCTCAACCCCTAAGAGCAAAACCACTGGACAGAACATAAACCGTTGCGGGAACAAATAGGGACAGAAAGCACATATTCCACTTACAACCTTAGAAAGCTGATAGAATAATAGGTTAAGCATGACTCAGCTGAAGGATGTGGGGTCCTAAACCCAATAACTTATCTGTATTTAATAGTGTCAATTCCCAGGTATTTGCCAGACAGGTGCAGATTGTAAGAGGAACACACCAATAGTATGAAGCAAACTCTGGACAGGCTGCGGATTCTGTACAGTCGACCGGCATGCATACGCCTAATGGGCAGCCATTCCCAATATGGGTCCCACCACAGCACATGGCTAAATACTGTATAACCATATCTGTCATTGCATAACCCACTACACAACACCTATGAACACATGGTCGCAACACCCCACTGTAGGGATGTAAGCCAATGTAATAGGCATCACAAGGTATTATTGTAGTGCTTACCCCCCGGGGGTGTGAGTGTCTGATGCAAACACCAAATGCAGTGCATTTGAAAGTGCGAGAGCAAGCGGTTGTACACCTGTTTGGCCGCCAGTATGCAAGCACCACACTGGTGAAGCAATGTAGAGGCTGAGAGTAAGAAACTGTAACCGGATGTTAGCATTGCTTAGCTCCACGCAAACCCTCGCACACCTGCTCACAACTGATTTAAAGTGCCTTATTCACTCTGTGCCCAACAGCTCATATTCTGGCCAGCAACAAAATAAACAGCCTCTGCAAGACTAGAACTCAGGACCCTGTACATCAAAGTCACAGTTATTAACCACTACGCCATGATAGCAATACATATAAAAGAGGTATCAGCAAACTAATCCTCACAACAGGGAAATCAAACAAATGTGAACTGAATCTATGTGCAGTCTAATGTTCTATAACCTGCCACAGACAATAAGTATGTGAACTGGAGTACTGCAGTAAACATAGAGTTGAGGTGTTACTGTAATAAAGTTATGAAGTCTGCAGTACCCCATACAGTGTATGTACACATGAATCATGGATACCAGACACATATATAACCTGTAATGAATAAGACATAGCTTAGCCTTTTTGCAACTGGCCAATTACGGAAAAGTGTGGGAATCCGGCCCTACTTAAACTGAAGAGGCAGGAATACGGCTCATAACTGGTTGTAGCATCCCTCTGCAGGCAGAATGACTTGAGTGGGAGAAGACACTCGCTTTAGAGCGCAGTACTGGGGCATCCAGGAGTCAAAATTCATGGCATGGATCCTGGTAAAGCACCATGACAGGAGACTACTGCAGGGCCAGTACCAGGGCTCGCAGTACAAAATGGAGGCCTGGGACAGTCTTGCCCGTGACCTCACTAGTGCCACAGGTATCCCCCAAGCTGGTGAGCAGGTCAGGCACCACCACGCAAACCTGAAGCGGTGGAGAGGGGATGTCCTGGAACAGTGGATCCAGGAAGCAAGGCAGATGCAAAATGCACCAGAACTGAGTAAGTACCCCTTCCACTATGTAGTTAATAATTGCCTAGCTTGTGTATACTATGGATAGGTATGGCTAAATATCACTGAACTTCTCTGACAGCTGCAGATGAGCGTGCTGCGAACCAGCAAGCTTATGATGCTAGGCTGCAAAGGATGCATCGCATGGCAGGTTAATAAATAGCCTGCATGTAATCTCATAACAAATAACTGTAAGAGCCTCAGAAAGTGTTGTATCAGTATACATAATTGTGTAATATGCTGCAAATAAAGGTGTAACCCCTGCATTGCTTCTGTTTACTCTGCAGTCATATGTTGTTGTACTGTTGCAGTTATTTAATATTACTGTTGTAGTAAGCAGTGTTATCCACACTGTGGTATGCAGATAAAATGTGTATGAAGTGCTGTATAACAATGTTGGAAGTGCAAACAGGTCAGTCTTATTAGACTAAATGCATTGCAAAACCTCAACACAATTGTCTGATAGCATACTGTACAGTGATCTTAACTGTAATGCTTTTGTCGCACACAGCAGGGCTTTGGATCCCAGGAGCACCAGTAAGTTGTATGGATAATCATTCCACACAACTGCACACAGTTTGTTAGAATGTTCAGAGAGAAAGCTGTATGTATATATACACTTAACAACTGTACAGAGTTTGCTAGAATGCTCAAACAGAAAGCAGTATGCATATTCATACTCCTCAACTGTTCCAATCTGCCCAGTATGTCCTGATAAATGGCCCACATCACCTGCCTTTTGCCCTGTTCCCCTGACAGATTAGTGTGATGATCCAAGAAATGTAGGCAGCTGTTAATGACACATAACTGATAGTCAGACCTGTACATAGTCAGAGAATGTACATGCAAACATAACTGTCATCCCAGCATCTCACCCAAAGTGTATGACAGCAGTCTCAAAACATGTTGCATTAACACCTGCATCTTGTCAAGCCTGTACGTAAGACACAGGTCCCATACATACTAATCTACAAACATACCATTGTACAATATAATGCCATTGGGTAGTGTAATAATACATGTAAGGGACAGACTGTGGTGAGTACGAAAGTTGTGGAAACTACAAGGATTTATACGTTGTTAATTGAACTTTCTCTCTCTCTCTCTCACCCCTACCATATGTGCAAAAATAACTGATTTACACAACTCTGTTGGTATGTCTACACTCCTAACCTTTGTTGGGACATGTGTCCTACTGGTTTATAAATATTCACATCTATTTCTATGCATGTGCCATGTTAAAATACTCCCAAATTTGTGTCCTGTTGCCATCAATGAAACCTGCATGTTTTTGTAATGGCCACTGTTTACCCATATATGCTTGTGTTCTGCCTGCTCTGCAACTATTTTATATGTGGTGCTCTGGGTAATGGGAATACCCGTGCATGCTGTTATAACTAAACATGAATGCTGTTGACTATTACTAACCCATATCTGCCTTAAACATGCTACAACATAGCTCATATAGGAAGGCCGGTCCCCGCAGACCCACCTTTCCCACCTCAGCTGGCCATGGCACTGGGCATCAGCACATCTGCGGCCCAGCCTGGGACATCCTCGTCCATTGGCCCTGCACCACCTTCGGGTGGTACCTCTGTAGAGGATGGGGCTTGGCTCCCCCCGGGAGTGGGAGCGGACAGGAACCTGTCACCCGTGGTACGGTCAGGGCCGTGGTGCATAGGGAGCTCAACAGGGAGATTTAAGACCGCCTATGCCAGCTTGAGGGCTGAGTGGCACAACTAGAGGGTGAGCCTGCCCCTTCTAGACAGCTCCCAGCACAGCCACCTTCTGGGCTGTGAAGGTGGAGTGGTGACTGCCCCTGGGTGGGGACCTTAGTCCTACTATATCCATTTGTGGGCTCATGGGCTTGCGACTTCCAAACACCCTTCCCCACCCAAGGTATTCCCCCCCACATGTGTCATATACCACCCTGTACACATCTTGTTTGTCTTGTCTGTCGTCCTACCCAACCTATCCTCCCTGATCATACCTACTCTCCTGCCCCAACATCCCACTCTCACCTAAACAAAAAAGAAAAAAGGGCAATCTATTCCCGCAAAAAAAGCACACCCCATACATAGCTGTCCATTTTGCACACATGTTCACTGGACACATGTAAACATTTCTAATTGGCATCACAACATACTATTGTTGTCCTCACCCCTCTCTCTATGTTGTGAGTGTCCAAATGTACCGACAAATTTATTGCATATGCACAGCCATTGCTGTAGAAGAAATGGACAGCTATGAACCTTCCCTATCCCCTTCCTGCACATCCCTAGCTACCTTGCCTACTGTCTTTCCCTCTTTCTGCCCCTTTTTCACCACTTTCCTATCACCCCTTTTTTCTTTTCTTTTAAAGAAATTAATGCAGGGGTAAGCAGGAGTAAGCACTTTTAAGCAGCAGTGAGAGGGTTTCAGCCTGTTTGCATGGGGGTAAGCACTGCCTACACAAGTTAAGCAATCAGGAAAGCAACCAAGTGTAAGGAACTGTAACCAAAAGTAACCACTGCTTACCGTCACGTAAACCCACACACATCTGCTCACAACTGCCTAAAAGTGCCTTAATCACTCCGTATCCAACGTCCCTTGTTCTGCCCAGCAAGGCTCAAAACCAGGACCCTGCACACCGCAGCCAATGTGATTTACCACTAAGCCATGGCAGATATACAGACATTGGATGTTATCACAAACATATCATCCAGCACAGTCATTCAACAGTATAGGAAATGTATTTCATTATGTAGATCTATGTGTATGTGTGTTTATGTCCAGATATATACACATACATAGATATAGATATATATAGATATATCAAGAACATACTGTGTGACAACAAAGCATTAAAAAAGAATGAAAAGGAAAATACCAGCAACTCCTGTATTATGTAGTGGTGTTGTCCTATGTAATATCAATACTCCCTCAGACAGACATGTGTCATTAATACACACAAACATTTGTACATTGCCCAAATACATTACTATGAGCATTTTATTTACATTAACAAAACAGTTCCTGTCCAATCATTATGTGAGAACAGTACTCTTTCAAGGTGCTGTGTGCAACATCATCATCATTAAAAAGTTAAATGGGGTAACCATAGAGGGACCGGTAGTGTCTTGTGTGCAATGGGGTCATCTGCATCACATGTACCTGGAACCTTTAGGAGTCATGTGCATACCAGGATTGTGTGCCTGAGAAAGGGGTGAGGACAACAGTAGTATGTTGTGATGCAAATTAAAAAGGTTACATGTGTCCAGTGGACACATGTGTGAAATGGACAGCTATGTATGGGGCAAAAGTTGTTCTGGGAACAGATTGGCCTTTTGTTTCCATTTTCATAAGGTGAGAGTGGGATGTTGGGGAAGGAGAGTAGGTATGCTAGTGGAGGATAGTGCGGGTAGTATGACAGACAAGACAGACAAGACAGCATACAGGGGTGGTATATGACACATGTGGGGGGATACACCTTGGACGGGAGGAGTGTTTGGCAGTCACAAGCCCATGAGCCCCCAAATGAAAACAGTGGGATGGAGGTCCCCACCCATGGGCAGCCACCACTGCACCTTCACAGTCGCAAAGGTGGCTGTGCTGGGGGCTGTCTAGGAGGGGCAGGCTCACCCTCTAAATGTGCCACTCTGCCCTCAAGCTGGCGTAGCTGACCTCAAAACCCCTTATTTAGCCCCTACGTACCATGGCCTGGACTGTACGATGGTTAACAAGTTCTTGTCTGGACCTGCTCACAAAGGGTGCAAGCCCCATCCTCAGTGGCAGTTCCACCAGAAGGTGGTGCAGAGCCAACAGAGGTGGAGATTCAAGGCTGGGCCCTAGACATGTTGGTGCCTGGTGCCATGGCCAGCTGAAGTGGGACAGGTAGTTCCTCTGGGACCTCCAATCCCATACAGCCTATAGTGTTGCAGTTTTAACACAGATAAGGCTTAGTAATAGTCAACAGCATTCAGGATTACTTATAACAGCATGCACAGATATTACCATCAACCCAAGACAACAGTTGTTATACATTTGCAGAGGGAGCACAGCACATGCATATATGCTGCATGACATCAATCCAAAGTGTAGATAATTTGTGACTGCAGCTATGAACAGTGGGCCATTATTGGCATGTCACTGTGATAACCTCAGACAGTGACTGTCATACCACTGTTTCATGTGACGTATGTCCAATCAGGGATGCAATGGCAGTAACTCTCATCACTGTCACCGTGTACTGAATGCAATCCTCACACTGTTCTTCTGCAGTTCACAGATGTGCATTCTGTGAGTAACACAAGAAACAAATGGTTCCACACACTGACCAGTCCACAGATGACCCTACAGATGGGGGTTTCCTCACAAACTGTCTTGTCAGTTATTAAAACATGCAGACTAGTCATTACCACACACAACCTGTTAAATTGGCAGTAGTCTGCATAAAGCATAGCTACACTTAACAAGCTGTAGTCAAGTTTGGCACATCATCCTCCTGTCTTTCGGCTATTTTCCACTGTGTGTGTTCTTTGAGGAATATCCAGATTTCATCTGCAATGCTGTTTATCAAACACCAGATCCAGGTTCCATTCACAGCAACTGTCATGGGCAAACACCAACATGATGTTCCTAGATTTTGTACTGTGTTTCCATGCAATTGACTATGGAAATGTCACCGCAGCTGTTCCACATGCAATCTGCTAGAGGTGGACTGCAATATGTGCAGATGCCATCACCTGATTATGACCATCACTTACAAAATAAAAGATGCTACTGAGCAGGTGTACATCTCCACATCCACCAAAGAGTGTGTGGAAGGGACAGACAGAAGCAAAGTACATCAGAGAAGAGCTGGGAGACTAAAACCAAAGTATCTTCTGTCACACACCTACCAGTACAGGGGTTCAAATTACCATTACTATTACAAGTGCATGCAGTTACTCCATATGCCATATAGCTGACATGCTGGTGTGCTGTAAAAACATATATGTGTGCTGGTGAGTGACATCTGCAACAGAGATATAGTAGGCATACATTAGGTGCAGCACACATGGCTGTCCACATGAACAGATGTCAGTGTCAACACAGCCACACTCTCTAAAGGACTGAGACACATTGACTAGCTCACAAATATACTTCCTAGCTGCTTAGTTTGCCACACTACAATAATGCACATGTATTACATGCACCACAGGGGTTATCCTGAGGTTCTGTGGGCTAGGGCATGTGAACGTGTCTGACATCAGTCAGTATGCCAATGGGAGTTATACTGGGTGTGACTGTGGTTGGTAACATCATACCCCACATGCAGACAAAAGGTGCCAGTACTGACATGCATGCGTGCATTGCTTCATAGATGTGTAGTGGTTGCCTGTACAAAGCTGGGTGAGGGGTAATCCTTGGCATCGGGCCACCTGACAACAGTCTGTAGTGTGGTTCAGGGGTATAGTGTCTGCATTGTCCCACACAGATGGGTATTGTATTAACTGTCCTGTCATCCTGATTGCTATTGTGTGTGGCCATTGCTTTGAAATGCATGCCATGTCTGTGTTTGATAGTCCTTGACATGGATATTGCCTGGGATGTGCACATCCCACATTAATATATGTTTAAGTATACCTGGTTTGCCTGGCACATGTTATGTACACAGACTGTTATCATCAGATGTGCCAGTCCTGGCCTGGTGTAGCAGGACCTGCTAATAGACAGCAGGTTGACCCTGTACCTGCATTGATAGCATGATACAGGTATTCCCTAGTGTCAGTGGTATCTGTCCATACAGGGCATGTGTGTAAGGCATTGTATGTCCTTTGTGGATCACATTTGATGGCACCACATATGTTGCAGGCGTCCATTGGGGAACATAGTGAAGGCGCATAGTCCGCAATTATGTGCCTATTGTACTGGTGGACAGGGTGCTATGCCCTCTGCAGCCCACTGCAATCACACCACACCTACTATCTGTCATCAATGTGCAGGGTACTAGCAACATAGCAGGATTTTCTAGGCAAGTGTGTTTGTGTATGTCACATGGGTTCAGACCGTATTCTGGGTAATAGTAGGGTTGCTTACTTTGTTCACCAGGCCTTTTGCCAGACGTAGTAGTATGGCTTGCCAACCCAGTCTCTGTTCTGATTGAAATCTGTAATCCTCATGAGGTGGACATTGTGACATATAAAATGGCCACCATATAGGAAAACTATAAAACCCGCTCCTCAACATGTCCAGTGGTTAGACACTCACAGCCAACTCCACACAGGCTCTTACTGTCAAACCCACACCGGCCATGTCGTAATAGAAATCATACTGAACTAGTTTATCACAATACAGCATTACGCAGTTATAGCAAGTACTACAGAGATTACTGGGGTACCCCTTCCCCAAAGGTGTATTTCACAAGGAATGACATCAGCAGGTTTACCAAAGTAGGGCATTTCAAATTTCCTGCAAATGAGTAGCCCAAAATGCATTGCTCACAAAACAGACAGTAAGACACCCATAACACCTCCATAACTGACATGTGTGGGTATAGAATCCATGACCAAGATCTATATCACACTAATACATAGAGATGTTATAAGATGCACCACAAGGATTACTAGGGAACTTGTTCCCCAGAGGTGTATTTGACAAGGAATGGCATCAGCAGGATTACCAAAGTAGGGCACTGTAAATGCCCTGCGAGTGAGTAGGCTATAATGCATTGCTCCCTACACAGACATTGACACACACACAAAGCATAAATAACTGCAATGGTTGTGGATGGAACCCTACTACAGTTCTAAATCATACTCCAGCAGTAAGCAGTTACCTGACACGCTACAGAGATTCTTGGGTTAGAGCAGTCCCAGAGGTGTATATCCAGGTGGGTGACGTCAGCATCCTTGCCAAAATTGAGTATATGAATTGTAAGGAGTGTGCATACTCTAAAAAGCATTGTCCCCTTCTCAGGCAGACAGACACACACACACACCTTGCAAGTCTGAGATTAGAACACCTACCAAACTAGTTTATTACACTACAGCATCACACAGTTACAAGACACACTATAGAGATTACTGGATTACAGCAGTTCCAGAGGTGTATATCTAGGTAGGTGACATCAGCATCCTTGGCAAAGTTGAGCATATGAATTGTAAGGAGTGTGCGTACTCTAAAAAGCATTGCTCCCTTCTCAGGCAGACACACACACACAGTTGGCAAGTGTGGGATTAGAACGCCTACCAAACTAATCTATCATATCACAGCATTACACAGTTACAGGGCAAGCTACAGATATTACTAGGTTATAGAACTCCCAGAGGTGTATTTCTAGGTGGGTGACATCAGCACCCTTGCCAAAGTTGAGTATGTGAACTGTAAGAAGTGTGCATACTCTAAAAAGCATTGCTTCTTTCTCAGGCTGACAGACACACACAGTTGGCAAGTCTGGGATTAGAACACCTAGTAAACTAATTTATCGTATTATAGCATTATGCAGTTACAAGACGAGCTACAGATATTACTGGGTTACAGTACTCCCAGAGGTGTATTTCTAGGTGGGTGACATCAGCATCCTTGCCAAAGTTGAGTATGTAACTTGTAAGGAGTGTGCGTACTTTAAAAAGCATTGTTCCCTTCTGAGACAGACACACTCACGCACCACTTGCAAATTTGGGATTAGAACACCTACCTAACTAGTTTTTTTTACACTACAGCATTACACAGTTATAGGATGTACTACAGAGAGTCACAACACTCTCAGAGGTGTATTTCTAGGTGGGTGACAACAGCAATCTTGCCAAAGTATGTGAATTGTAAGGAGTGTGCATACTCTAAAAAGCATTGCTCACTTCTCAGGCAGACAGACACACACACAGTTGACAAGTCTGGGATTAGAACACCTATCAAACTAGTTTATTACACTACACCATTACACAGTTACAGGACACACTACAGAGATTAATGGGTTATAGTAATCCCAAAAGTGTATATCTAGTTGGGTGACATCAGCATCCTTGCCAAAGTTGAGTATATGAATTGTAAGTAGTGTACATACTCTAAAAAGCATTGTTCCCTTCTCAGTCAGACAGTTGGGAAGTCTGGGATTAGAACACCTTCCAAACTAACTTATCACACTACACCATTATGCAGTTACAGGACACACTACAGAGATTACTAGGTTACAGCATTCCCAGAGGTGCATTTCTAGGTGTGTGACATAATAAGGATTACCAAGGAAGGGCATTTCAAGTGTACTGCGAGTTGTACATGTTTTTTTACCTGTATGTACCCCACTGCTTACTGTCATGAAACACATTTACACCCACTTACAACTGCTTAAAAGTGTCTTATTTAGGCCTACATGACATTATCAACAACCCTTAAAGTTCTTGAATTATGGACCATGCACACCAAGGTCAATGGACTTACCACTAAGCCATCGGGTTACATACATGGGTCATGGTTTTTATAATACACATTTTACAACAGGTATTCCACAGTACTGAAAACAAATGGGACAGTCACTTTGCGTACATATGTACAGCACCCTTGAATGTACTGTACTCTGTGAAACAACATAGACAAGTCTACTTATGTACAACTGTTATAACTAAATACATATATGCACTTATGGGATGTATGCACACATTTTATATATATATATATATATATATATATATATATATATATATATATATATATATATATATATATACACACAGCTATATATATATATATATATATATATATATATATATATATATATATATATATATATATATATATATATATATATATACATATATATATATATATATATATACATATATATATACATATATATATATATACATATATATATATATATATATATATATATATATATATATATATATATATATATATATATATATATATATATATATATATATATATATATATATATATATATATATATGAAAACTCTTTGTGACACAGAAGGGTTCCAAAGGAATTGACGTGTACAAAAAACAGAGGAAACTCTTGTATTATAACATTTAAATCTTAATCAGTTCACCAGAGAAGGGATGGTTGTTGTGTATGTGGAGTTTGGGGTGGGGAATGATGGCTAAGGAAATATTCCCCAGGATTGAGGAGTTTGGGTGGGGGAATGATGGGTATGGACATACACCCTGGGGACCACTTCTGTGTCACTGCTCGACAGTGGCACAGGAAAATAACATATCCAACAGTAGCTGTTCTTGACTGTCTATTCTTTTCTATTCCTAACTATGTAATAATTTGTAGACTCCACCCACCACAGATGACTACCATGGTGTGCAGCATGTTAAAAGACATAACACATGTGCATGCCTGGCTACAGGATAGTCACACACACACAAACACACACACACACACACACACACACACACACACACACACACACACACACACACACACACACACACACACACACACACACACACTTGCCAGTATTATGCTTACAGGTCTTGCCTATGTAAAAGTAAGTAGTATAGTGGTATGCATTTGGAGTATGTGCCACAGAACCCATACAATTACACTTAATCTGATTCTGCTTCTGAGCTGCGTGACATCACAGGACTGATTACTTGCAGTGGGAAGGGGGGGGAAGGGTGGTTTAGCAGATGACAAGGATAAAAGCCAGTTTCTCTTTGGAAAGCAGTAAAGCCCACTGTCATGACAGGATGCAGATACAAATACACACACCCAACCACACTCAGGAATTTGCTGACACACAGTTGCCAGTGGTGGGATCAGAACTCCTACCTATCTACAGATCACTATTACAGTACTACAATACTACGCAGTTATGAGACACATCACAGAGATTACACATTTCTAGGTAGTCAGAATGCCCTTCTAAGATTGAGGACATCAACAGGGATATTTACAGTTAAGATGTACATAGCTGTAAACCTGTGTGTTTAAAGTAGGAGCCCATTACAACCTGCATGCACAAACAAGACACATCATCTGCAGGTAAGACATTGGTAGGCCTGAGAGGTATAGTTGTAGCACAATAAGCCCTGAACTGGAGTATGCCCATCTGTGGAATGGACAACTACTATCACTATACAGTGTTACAGTGGTCATGCTCATACACAAAGAATCACAGGACTTGTTTGGATGCATTGACTCTGATTACACAAGGTGACAGTGGGCACGCTCATACACTTAGTAGCACAGGGCTGTTTGGGATGCACTCTGATTCTAACCACAGAAGGCCACAGTGTGCATGCTCATACACTTAGATGTACAGAACATGTTGTAATGGACTCCTATTGTAAACACACAGGTTTACAGCTATGTACATCTTAACTGTCAGTATATATGCACATCATACAGGTTTACTACCTGATACCTGTATGTGGCCCGTAAATGATATATCTGCATCTGTGCTGTGTGATACACATGCATACATGTACATGAAGTACTGCCATATATATATGTGAAGGATACACAATCATGCATGTGTGGAAGTGACAGACAATTGGTTAACTGGGACACACAGGTAGATGCAAAGTACAGCATGTCACACACACTGCTGCCCTGAAAGGAATACATTGATATCAGGTTGTGGACAGTGGCATTATACTTGGAGCCATGGCATGTGCAAGCATAATATGTGAGCCCCATTGTCTAATGGTACTGAAGTGCAGGTGTGAAGATGACCTCTCCCAGCTGTGTTAGTAGTTGTAATTATTAGCAGGACCGCTCCACTAAGTATATCTGACATTGATCATCTACACAATGTCTGCTGCTGTACATCACCTTAGATGTAGCATTTGATACCAAGCACAATACTGCCACTCACAGTGATGTCATGGTACGAGTGGCAACTGCTTAACCATAACAATGAGTCGATGTCCTGCTGTAATTATGAGGTTGTCCAGTGTCTGTTATTCCAGGATGTCATGACTGAAAGACGACAAGCCTTTGTCACAGATCACATGCATCCATGATTCAAGGGAGTGTGGTTAATACCTAGGTCGCATTTACCCATATAGTGCCATTCCAAGGCAAATGTCCTAAACACAGAAGTAACACCCTGACACCTACAAGACAATTGCAATGAATGCTTATGCAAACCAGTGCTAGATGTGTGGCTTTTGTAATCAATTTGCTCAATATAGAACCTACAATGGGGAATACTGATATCTGTGCAGTGAGGAACACCTGTCTGAAGGCTCTGTAGTGCACAATAGCACTACCACCATATAACTCAGATCCAGACATGTGGGCCATAACACTGGTATATACCACTCCAGGTGGTGGTGTCCACATATTCATAAAGGCTACTCACAAGTAAAGACCACTACTGCAACCTAATTCATCACAGATGAGTCAGGTATAGGTGACAGTGGCTAAAGCTGCATTCTAGTTTGTATCCTCATATACATCCACCACCATGTCCTCAGGCTACCAACATACATCCATAAATGTGGTATGAAACAATATGGTAGAACACCAAATTACCTTCAACTGGTGGACTGTACCTAGCCCTACATAAGCTGTGCAAAGTACCGATGAACTGACACAGTTGCATAATGTGGTATGCAGTGCAATAATACCACTGTTTGTAACCATGTCAGTTGTACACAAACCAGGGTCCCTTGGATGTTGTCAGCATTAACACAGTTGACTGTTGCTGTACACCAGTAAACAACACCCTCATGGTTGAATATGACCTAGATTTACCTGCCCTAGATATGTACATCCCACACTCATACAACATAAATGAAAATACCATAGCTGTGGTTGTCCTTTGTATATACAGGTGGCTACATTCATTACACACATGCACATGGAAGATAGGACCATGGCTGCTGAATGCTAACAGTACATAAGGTTTGAGATCTATGTTGACAGAGGTAATATTCCCTCTCTACTGGTCACCCATGACACCTATCATATCATACAACAACCTATGTGGCATGTATGTCATTAGACATGTCCACCAAATGCAATGCCTACAAACATACCCAAATAACAGGATCACAGGACCTACACACATGGCCTGTATTGACAGACTCAGGGGAAATAGAGCTATGCTCTGTATGTTCCTGAGTAGTTACAGGTGATATGTCCATGACATGTACAGCCATGTGTGACCCACAGCTCCTACATATACCCCATGTCAACAATTGCAAGCCATGCATGCTGTGTGCTGTCTGGACATTAACCTTATTACCACAATAGCCAGAACGTGCTGAGCTGAGATGTTTACAAGCCACAGACCTCACACATGCTTGAATAAGTGTAATGCCTACCTCAAACAGAGCACATTGCTGGCACTCTTCCAGTAATCATGAGGTGTGTGTGGCAAATATGATGTGTGTGTGGCAAATATGATGTGCTCACTGTTGACCATTACAGTGTCCTGGCTCCTCAGTGGAACTGTCAACTAACAGTTTGTGGGATCATGACATGGAATATTGCTGTGTGTGTGTCTTGCTGATATGTGCTGTTGGCATAAATGTACACTTAGCTACTCAGTGAAAGTGGTTGTGTGTCCTACCAGTACATGAATACAACATCCATTATGGTGTAATGCTCAGCACAGAGACTACACATGTGCAGGTAGTCAGAATGGCCTAAGATCGAGGACATCAACAGGGATACTAGATTGCTGTGAGTGTATGGGGGAGGGGGGTTCATCAGTAGCCTATGTAACAACAAACCTCACCCCAGAGCATACATGTTAACAGGCGGTTAGAATGCCCTTCTAAGATTGACGACATCAACAGGAATATTAGATTGCATTGAGTGGATGGGGGGAGGGGTTCTTATCATTTCACTATAGGTTCATAGATTCATAGGTTCATACTAGGCTATCTGCCCTAGGGCATTTATAAGCCTAGCCAGAGTATGTTTGGCTTTCACCACCCATTTTAAATTAATTTTGCTATGCCCTTTTTCGAGGTTAGTATACTGTGCCTCTGTCTAACAGTGACACAGAAGTGATACCCGGGGTAAACCTATGATCTCCCATCCACTCATTAAGATTCCTCTTGAAGAGAGTCAATGAGGGACTCTGCCTAACCTGGACTGGGATTTTATTCCATAGTGAAGGGAGCCTCTGGGTTATGAATCTGTCCCTCCAGCATGTCCTATTTATTTCAGTGCTGAGGTTCAAGTCTCTCGAGCGTGTTGCTCGATGGGATTTGGATTTTTTGAGGTGCAGCATGTCCCTTAATTCCGGGTTGGACATGGCCTTATATGTCAGGCACAGGTCACCTCTGAGCAGGCGGTATGCCAATGAGTAGAGCTGGAGTTTCTTTAACCGGGCAGCATATGGCATCTGTTTGAGCCCTTTGATCCTCTTGGTGAGGTACTTTTGGGGTCTTTCCAGTTGCTGCAGGTGTTTGGTAAGGTACATCCCAAAGGGGCATTGTACTCGATTATGGGCCTGATGAGGGATGAGTAAAGAGGCAATGACCTCCCTAATCTAGATGTGAATCCCTTCATGATTAGGTGGGCTATATAAAATGTTTTTCTAACCACTTTGGCCACGTGGTTGTCAAATGAGAGATTGCTATCAACTTGGGTCCCCAGGTCCCTACTGACTTCTTCTGTACTTAATGGATTACCACCTATGTGGTAATTTGTGGGCACTTTGTTTTGCCAAAGGGATGACTATACACTTTTGGCGTTTAGCTTGAGGCCATGGCTCTGGCACCAGTTGTCTGTTTCTATGAGGCCCTTTTGGAGGATGCTTGTGTCGGCTGGAGAGTCGATTATGGCCAGTTTGCAGTCATCTGTGAACTTGGTCAGCCACAGTCCTTCCGTGTTGGCCTGTACCTCTGAGAAATATATACCAAACAAGAGAGGTCCCAGGACTGAGCCTTGTGGGATGCCACTTGTAACTGGTTTGGAGTCTGACATGGCTCCAGCAATTCTAACCATGTGGGTTCTGTCCTTGAGCCAGTTTGCAACCCATCTAGTGACATAGGGGTTTATATTTAAGCTGGTGAGCTTATCTATAATGCCTGAGTGGGGTATTGTATCGAAGGCTTTTTGCGAGGTCCAGATAGGCTGTGTGGACCACCTTCCCTTCGTCAATGGCCTTGGTGACTGTTTCAAAGAAGTCGACCAGGTTTAAGAGGCAGGATCTGCCCTTAACAAAGCCAAACTGGGTAGGATCCAGTGTCTGTAGGTCCCCAATATCTTTATTTATGAGGTCCATGATGATCTTTTCCATAGCTTTGCAGACCAAGCTAGTCAGGCTTATGGGCGATAGTTTCCAGGGTCCGTTGAGGCACCACCTTTGTGGAGAGGGACCACTGTTGCTGTACGCCACTCTTTGGGTACATATCCTGTAGTAAGGCTGAGATTGAACAGTAGTTTTATGTTTGGGTTTAGCTCTTCTTGGAGTTCATGTAGGATGCAGCCTGGGACACCGTCTGGTCCCATTGATGCTGTGTTTTTTGCTTTGGAGAGGGCGTCTTCCACCTGAGCATCTGAGATGTCGGGGGGGGCAGCACTCTGCTGGGATAGACATTTGCCCTTTTGGTGGGGAGGGGGGGAGAAGTTTGCGCTGAACCTGTCAGCTAGGATGTTGGCAATGTCTGTGGGATCAGTGTATTTTTTGTCATTTTGGACTAATTCTGAGCATATCTGGGAATTCCCACCCAGGTTCCTAACATAACTAAAGAAAGCCTTGTGATTATCTTTAGTGTCCTGTGCAATTTTTCTCTCAAAGCTGGCCTTTGATGATTTTATGAGTGCCCTTAGTTTTTTGCTAATACTGATCAGAGATGCCTTCCCTTTTTGGGATTTTGCTCTATCATGTAGTAGCTTCCTCCTTCTATTGTACAGTTTGTTTATGGCTGGGGTCCACCAGACAGGTCGTCTGCCTTTGGAGGATTGGTTCTTGGTTTTATTTGGGATTGCATGATCCATGCATTCCTGAAGGTGTTCATAGAATGCATTTATAAAGGATTCTGCGGTCTGGGCCGTATTTTCCACAGGCCCGGGGGCTTTGAAGGATTCCACTTCGGTTTTGAGGAGTGTGAAATTTGCTTTAGAGAAGTTTTTCACTGTGGTTTTCTGGGCAGGGGGTGGGGTTGGGATGTGAATATCCAGTGAGATCAGTTTATGATCTGATCTTACCAGTGAGGGATACACTTCTGGTCTGGAGCATAGAGTCCCCATGTTGGTGATGATCAGGTCCAGTATGTTTTCCCCTCTTGTGGGAGTGGTAACAAGTTGTTCCATAGCATTTGAGTTTATGAATTCTAGGAACCTTTGGGCAAGGGTGTTGGAGCTAGAGTAATGCTCCCAATCTATGTTTGGGTAGTTGAAGTCACCCAATATAATGGTGTTCGGAGAGACCTTCATATTTTTCAGTGTTCTCAGGAAGGCCGAGTGGGGTTCCTGGGTTTGGGAGGGTGGTCTGTAGCAGGCTATAAACTGGAAGGCAGTTTTACCCACTGTTAGTTGCACATGGATAGTCTCTGATGCTTCGTGCTTTGCCACCAACCTGGAGGTGTGGGTATCTTTGATGAATATCGATACTCCCCCTCCTTTTGTGGTTCGGTCCAAGTTTTGGGGCCGAAAAGCATGGTATGAGGTATAACCTGGTAGTGCTGGGGTGCTCTCGGAGTCCTGAACCAGGTTTCTGTTACTGCACAGATATCAATGTTCTCCATGCTAAGGAGAGTTTCGAGTGTGTGCATCTTGAGGTTTAGACTTCTAGCGTTGAGTAGCATTACTCTTAGTTTCTTATCCCTTGTGATACCTATGGAGGTGGGTTTGTCTTTTGAGCCTTGCCTAAAAAGGCACTATGGGGTAGCAAGAGCCTTTGCCAATATCCGAAAGCCCAGGGTGACAGGTGCAAGCCGTCCCTAGCAAAGCATCGTGGCTTGTCGTGCATATCATCCCAAGCTGACAGGCATTGGATCCCCTTTGAATGACACCAATACTTAAGCCAATTGTTGAAATTGATCATCTTGTCTTCATATTGTGGCATCATTCTTGGTGAGGGTAAGATGCTACTCAAGGTCAGGGTCATACCGGCCTGGGTTACATGCTCAGAGAGCTCCTCTATGTCTCTTTTCATGTAGTCCAGGGAGGTACGCCTCAGGTCATTCACACCAGCATGGACAATGACTGAGTCATATTTGTACTTGCCTTGTAGTGACCTGAGTGCTTGTGTTATGTGGCGGATCCTAG